>NC_042630.1:53477133-53828624 GCF_901001135.1 Rhinatrema bivittatum | reverse complement strand
TGCCTGCCTCCTGACCTTGGCCTGCCTGTGACCTCATCTGACCTCCAAAACCTGAACCCTGATTTGTTGACCACTCCTCGGACTGACTCCTGGACTTTGCCCTCTGCCTGCCTGACCACGTTCCTAGATTCTGGCTCTGTTCCTCGCCTTGTCATCACCCATGCTCTTCTGGTCCTCCTTGTTACATCGGACCTCCTGCTTCGAATCTGACCGTGCTCTCCTTCTGCCTGTGGGCACACCAGACTTTCTCCTTCCCAGGAGACCCTGCAAGGCCCACCCAAGTCCCTATAGGCTCCTCCTGGGGGGACCTCAGGCTTCCAGTGGTGAAGCTCTACCTAACCTCTGTCTCCTCCAGTGCTCCACCCCCTGGGGTCAGTTGCTTCCTGGTCCCAACCAGGAGGCACTTCTCCACTGCCTCAGGACAAGGGTCCACCCCTGAGTGCAACAGGTTGCCAAGGCCATGGACTCGGCAGAGTCTCCTGCCTTCCGGGCCCTACCAGGTTTGGCCGCTACAGTTAAAGAACATCATCAAGGCTTGGAAACGTTGGCTACTTCAGTGGAAGAACTTAGTTCCCAGCTACAAGATACAGCTTTGGCCAATCCTGTGGACCTCTTGGCAACAATGCTTCCCAAAGCATCATTGGCACTTCCTGCACCTCCTCGATATAACGGGGATCCACGTTCCTGTCGTGGCTTCCTTAATCAGTGCATTATGCAGTTTGCACTGCAACCCTCGTTGTTTTTGAAGGAAATCACCAAGGTGACCTTCATCCTGTCTCACCTGGAAGGGAAGGCCCTTGTTTGGGCTTCTCCCTTATAGGAACATTCTGATCCCATCCTCTCCAAGTTATCGGAATTCATCGTTCTCTTCAAGCAGACCTTCGGAGTCCCAGGCCAACAGGCTATGGCCAGTCATGACTTACTCCACCTCCGTCAAGGGACAAGGACCCTCTCCGAGTATGCGGTGGAGTTTAGGACTCTGGCAATGGAGATGGGTGGCAAGAAGATTGTCTGTAAGCCATCTTCCTAGATGGTCTCTCCTGTGCTCTCAAAGATGAGATCTTTATCCGTGAGACTTCCACATCTCTAGAAGACTTGATATCCCTTGCTGAAAAGATTGATCATCATCTCCAGCAAATTCACCTAGAAGAAAAGGCTCCACGCCCTCCTACTCCAGCATCACCACCTCCCTTCCTGGTGGAACCTATGGAGGTAAATCGTGGGTGCTTCTTTCCGACCGAGCATCTCCGTAGGCAGGAGGGCCTTTGACTTTACTGTAGCACTTCTGGACATCGTTTGCAATCCTGCCTGGTGCAGCTGGGAAACTGCAACACCTGAGTCCGGCGGAGGTCACGAACTTGGGTGCAACAGTTACTGGCCCTCAACTCTTACTTCCTGTATCTCTGGGTATTCAGGCCCACACCTTCGCTACCACTGCACTTGTTGATACCGGAGCCAGTGGCAGCTTCATCATGAATGACATTGTCAAACTCCTGAACATTCCTCTCCAGCCTTTGGAGGTGACTTTTCACATAACTTCCATCCAAGGAGATCATCTCCCAGGACTTATTACTCACCAGACAGTGGCTGTCTGCCTCACAGTGGGTACTCTCCACGAGGAAGAGATGTCTTTCTACATATTGAAGCAATCAACCCATCCAGTTATCCTGGGGTTGCCCTGCCTCCAGGTCCACAAACCCCAGTTCGATTGGCATTCCCTGAAGTTGGTGCAGTGGGGCTCCAAATTCCAGAAAACTTGTTTGCATTCTGTTTCTCCAGTAGTTCCTGTCCTGAAGTCTGTTACCCTACCTGATTTGCCTCTACAGTATTCTGACTTCAGTGATGTCTTCTTGAAGCAGAAAGCAGATACCCTCCCTCCGTTACGTAATTTCAACTGTCCTATTGAACTCCTGCTGGGCACCACACCTCTCAAAGGCAGGACCTACCCATTGTCTCAACCCGAGACTCAAGCTATGTCTGAGTATATTAAGGAGAATCTAGAAAAAGGATTAATCTGCCCATCTGATTCCCCTGCAAGTGCAGGGTTCTTCTTCGCTAAGAAAAAGGACGGTGGTTTACGCCCTTGTATTGATTACAGGGGGCTCAATACCATAACCCGCAAGGACCTGTACCTGCTGCCCCTCATTAGTGAACTGTTTGATCGCCTTGAAGGGGTACGGATCTTTTCCAAATTGTACCTGAGAGGTGTGTACAATTTGGTACGCATCCAGCCTGATGACATTTGGAAAACCGCATTTAATACAAGGGATGGTCACTATGAATACACTGTGATGCCCTTTGGGCTATGCAATGCCCCAGCAGTCTTTCAACGCCTTTTGAACAAAATCTTCTGGGATCTTCTGTATTCCTTCGTAGTCGTGTACCTCGACGACATCCTGATTTCTCTAAGGTCCTTGAATCTCATCGAGATCATGTTTGGATCGTCCTTCAACGTCTGAGAGAGGACCATTTGTATGCCAAACTGGAAAAATGTCTGTTTGAGTGTAATCGCCTACCCTTCCTAAGGTATATCATTTTTGACCAGGGATTTTCTATGGACCCTGAGAAAGTCCAGAGGATCCGTGACTGGCCTCAGCCAGTAGGCTGCCAAGCCTTACAACGGTTTCTTGGTTTTACCAATTATTACCAGAGCTTCATTGCTAATTACTCATCCCTGGTTGCCCCACTCACAGCAATGGCTAGGAAAGGGGCCAACGCCCAGGTATGGACACCCAAAGCCCTAGCTTCCTTTCAAACAATCAAGGTGGCTTTCTGTTCTGGCCCTTGCCTACAGCATCTGGATCCTCAACGTCCATTCATTGTAGAGGTTGATGCCTCTGCAATCGGCGCAGGAGCCATTTTGAGCCAGTATTCCCCCAAGGGTAAGCTAATCCTTTGCTCTTTCTATTCATACAAGTTTTCTCCTACGGAACAACGTTATACCGTTGGTGACCGTGAACTTCTCACAGTCAAGTTGGCGTTTCAAGAGTGGCATCCCTGGTTGGAAGGGGCGCAACACAAGTTCACCATCTTCACTGATCATAAGAACCTTGACCATCTTCGGCTGCTGGTATTCAAAATGGCGTCGATAGTCTTTGCCCTTACTATGTCACAGGGGCTACCGGTGCCATTGGTCAGCCCCTGTCACATGGTAGGAGCAATGGATGACGGGCCCCATCTTGTGCTCTTACCATGTGACAGGGGCTGACCAATGGCACCGGTAGCCCCTGTGCGGTCTTACCATGGAGCGATACAGAGGCATTATGACATTTTTCGTTCTATTAACCATTCCCTTCCTAATAATTCTTAACATTCTATTTGCTTTTTTAACTGCTGTAGCACACTGAGCCGACAATTTTAAAGTATTATCCACTATGATGCCTAGATCATTTTCCTGGGTGGTAGCTCCTAATATGGAACCTAACATCATGTAACTATAGCAAGGGTTATTTTTCCCTATATTCAACACCTTGCACTTGTCCACATTAAATTTCATCTGCCATTTGGATGCCCAATCTTCCAGTCTTGCAAGGTCCTCCTGTAATGTATCTCAGTCTGCTTGTGATTTAACTACTCTGAATAATTTTGTATCATCCACAAATTTGATAACCTCACTCGTTGTATTCCTTTCCAGATCATATATATATATATATATATATATATATATATATATATATATATTGAAAAGCACCGGTCCAAGTACAGATCCCTGAGGCACTCCACTGTTTACCCTTTTCCACTGAGAAAATTGAAGGGAACATCGCTGCTTTTCCCAAGCATTTAGTATATAAGGAGTAATAATAGCTACAGAAAGGGGGAGAGTGTACTTCTGGATGTGATAGCACAGGCTGATCCTTTGGAAATGTAAGCTTTTTATATATATGTAGCAATTGTTATTATCTACCATTACTTCTGTATGGTCTGATTTTATTTGTTCTATGTTCCTATTGCTCAAATAAACTTATAATCCTAAGTACCCAGAACCATGATTTACTGAATAAAAGATTGTATGTGGCTATTTGTGTAGGGAATAAGCTCCTGGGTTCAAGCCCCCAGGTATAATCCCAGTAATTGTGTGCATTTATATTGGGAGTATCTTGGGTAAGCCCCTAAAATACTCCTGTGTGCATGCAGGTGATAAGCCCCTCAGGTAGCTCCCAGTGTAGACCTCAGTGAGATTAGCCCCCCCCCCCCCCCCCCCAGGTCAGAGCCTCTGGGCAGAATGACAGTGTGCATGGTCTGAACCCAGAACAGCAGCTTCCCCTTTGTTCTAGTTTAAAAGCTGCTCTATCTCCTTAAAGGTTAGCTCTAGCAGTCCGGTTCCACCCTGATTAAGGTGAAGCCCATCCCTTTGGAAAAGTCTCTCCCTTCCCCAAAAGGTTTCCCCAGTTCCTTACAAATCTGAATCTCTCTTCCTTTTACCATCATCTTATCCTTGCATTAAGACTCCAGAGCTCTGCCTGCCTCTGGGGACCTGCGCGTGGAAAAGGTAATATTTCAGAGAATGCTACCATGGGGGTTCTGGATTTCAGCTTTCTACCTAAGAACCTAAATTTGGCTTGCAGAACCTCCCTCCCACATTTTCCTATGTCGTTGGTGCCCACATGAACCACGACAGCCGGCTCCTACCCAGCACTGTCTAAAATCCTATTTAGGTGATGCATGATGTCCGCGACCTTCGCACCAGTCAGGCAAGTTACCAGGAGAACCTCATGCCCACCAGACACCCATTTATCTGTATTCCTAATAATTGAATCCCTAACTATGATGACTAACCAAACCTTTTGGAGCTTTGGGATGTTTGTCTGCTTTTCTGCTCCTCTCACAGTGACTTGGTGAAATCCTGCCAATTCTGGGAGCCCTTTACCCTTCATGGAGTCTTAGGCTGTTCTTACCACTTTTGGTGCCTCTGTCCAGTATCCACAGTATTTCTAGGAATCTTGGAGATCTTTTTCCCTTCTGTTGTTTTCTTGCTGCAAGCTTTCAGACAATTGATTAGAAAACCCCTATTCTGAAGCCCAATTAGGGCTATAGTGTCCCTATTGAGTTTAATGGCAAACAGAAAATGAATCAAACTAAAAATAATTTTTTTTGTTTTGAAACTATAGAAACAAATTGGAGTCGCCATAAAATGAATTTTGAAGTGAAATTAATTTTTTTCTACTGCACATATAGGGGTAGATTTTAAGAGGCGCGCGAACAGCCTACTTTTGCTTGCGCATCAGACTCAAGCAAAAGTACGCTGGATTTTAGTAGATACGCGCGGAGCCGCGCGTATCCACTAAAATCCTGGATCGGCGCGCGCAAGGCTATCGATTTTGTATAGCCTGCGCGCGCCGAGCCGCGCTGCCTCCCCCCGTTCCCTCCAAGGCCGCTCCGAAATCGGAGCGGCCTCGGAGGGAACTTTCCTTTGCCCTCCCCTCACCTTACCCTCCCTTCCCCTACCTAACCCACCCACCCGGCCCTGTCTACACCCCCCCCTTACCGTTGTCGGGGGATTTACGCCTCCCGGAGGGAGACGTAAATCCCTGCGCGCCAGCGGGCCTGCTGCGCGCCGGGCCGCGACCTGGGGGCGGGTACGGAGGGCGCGGCCACGCCCCCGGGCCGTAGCCACGCCCCGTACCCGCCCCCAAAACGCGGCCGACACGCCCCCGAAACGCCGCGTCGACCGGGCCCGCCCCCCGACACTCCCCCGACACGCCCCCCTCCGAAAACCCCGGGACGTACGCGAGTCCCGGGGTCTGCGCGCGCCGGTAGGCCTATGTAAAATAGGCTTACCGGCGCGCAGGGCCCTGCTCGCCTAAATCCGCCCGGTTTTGGGCGGATTTAGGCGAGCAGGGCGCTGAAAATCCGCCCCATATTTTATAAACATCAAAGGTATAAGGTTGATTTTAAATGCCCTACGTGCATGAAAACTGGGAGATATGTGCGTGCCTTGGGCTGGCATGCACCATGCACATTTTCAAAAGTGTTTGAGTTCATGTGTTTCTCCCGATATGCACAGAAATCAAAAACTTTAAAAAGGGGTGGGGCATGGGCGTGATCTCGGTGGAGAATGGGCAGGATAAGGGCTTCCAGAAAGTTACTTTGAAATGTGAACATAAGTATTTATGCACACAAGCATGCACTGGGGTCCACTAACACATAACTTAACTTCTGCTATGGATGGCAGATTATGGATGGATTACAATTAAAAATCTAGGCAAGTCAGTGTGGTTTTAAGGGATGGGGTTAAAAGGGTAAAAGGGAGGCTAAGGGGGATAAGAAAATCCAGTTAACTGGGTGAACTGGGAGAAAACTGGGATAAAGGGCTATTGCATCAATGCGCATATCTAATAAAATTCCCCAACTTACATGGTAGAGCCAACATTTGCTTGCACATGCACGCATCTCTATAAAATTGTGCACATGTACCCACGTATAGCAGATTTTATATCAGATACACATATACGCGTGCATGTTATTAAATGGCCACATCTCTGGGCATGAGCCAGCACACGCGCATACATGTGCACCCGTGTGGCTGTTTGACAGTTACTGTCGATGGTGTGTAGTTTTGATCTTGCATGCACATTTTCACATGCAAGCAAGGGGCAGGGCCAAAAAAAAAGTAAGCACGCAAGAAGTTGCTATTTTATAAGACATTGAAATGCTTAAATTTGGCAACTTTTTACCGTAAGTTTACATCTGCTATTATCTCCTATAATTGCTGTCAGATAGTCCATTCTATTCTATTGGTTGTGTGGTGGCTCTGAGTGAAATGTGGGGAGTTTACAGTGAAGAACTAGGAGATAGGGATGTGAATCGTTTTTTGACGATTTAAAATATCGTCCGATATATTTTAAATCGTCAAAAATCGTTAGAGCCACGATACAATAACAATTCCCCCGATTTATCGTCAGAAAATCGTAAATCGGGGGAAGGGGGAGGGGAAGGGGGAGGGGAAGGGGGAGGGCGGGAAAACCGGCACACTAAAACAACCCTAAAACCCACCCCGACCCTTTAAAATAAATCCCCCACCCTCCCGAACCCCCCCAAAATGCCTTAAATTACCTGGGGTCCAGAGGAAGGGTCCCGGTGTGATCTTTTACTCTCGGACCTCCGTGCGTTGTAGAAATGGCGCCGGCGCTACCTTTGACCTGTCATATGACAGGTCAAAGGTAGCGCCGGCGCCATTTTGTTTTTTTGTCCCCCGACGTCAGGAGCGTAAGAGATCGCTCCCGGACCCCCGCTGGACCCCCAGGGACTTTTGGCCAGCTTGGGGGGGCCTCCTGACCCCCACAAGACTTGCCAAAAGTCCAGCGGGGGTCCGGAACGATCTCCTACCGTGAATCGTGTTGCCGTATGGCCGGCGCCATTTTGCGCAAAATGGCGCCGGCCAAAATGGCGCCGGCCGTACGGCAACACGATTCGACTGCAGGAGGTCGTTCCGGACCCCCGCTGGACTTTTGGCAAGTCTTGTGGGGGTCAGGAGGCCCCCCCAAGCTGGCCAAAAGTCCCTGGGGGTCCGGAATGACCTCCTGCAGTCGAATCGTTTTTCCGTATGGAAAAACGATTCGCGGTAGGAGATCGCTCCCGGACCCCCGCTGGACTTTTGGCAAGTCTTGTGGGGGTCAGGAGGCCCCTCCAAGCTGGCCAAAAGTCCATGGGGGTCCAGCGGGGGTCCGGGAGCGATCTCCTACGCTCCTGACGTCAGGGGACAAAAAAACAAAATAGCGCCGGCACCATTTCTACAACGCACAGAGGTCCGAGAGTAAAAGATCACACCGGGACCCTTCCTCTGGACCCCAGGTAATTTAAGGCATTTTGGGGGGGTTTGGGAGGGTGGGCGATTTATTTTAAAGGGTCGGGGTGGGTTTTAGGGTTGTTTTACTGTGCCGGTTTTCCCGCCCTCCCCCTCCCCCCCCCCCACTGGACCCCAGGTAATTTAAGGCATTTTGGGGGGGTTCGGGAGGGTGGGGGATTTATTTTAAAGGGTCGGGGTGGGTTTTAGGGTTGTTTTTAGTGTGCCGTTTTTCCCGCCCTCCCCCTTCCCCTCCCCCCCCACTGGACCCCAGGTAATTTAAGGCATTTTGGGGGGTTCGGGAGGGTGGGGGATTTATTTTAAAGGGTCGGGGTGGGTTTTAGGGATGTTTTAGTGTGCCGGTTTTCGATTTACACGATTTACACGATATTTAAAAAACCCAAACTGCGACGATCCAATTCCCTCCCCCTCCCAGCCGAAATCGATCGTTAAGACGATCGATCACATGATTCACATCTCTACTAGGAGATTCTCAATTATCAGAAGAAGGGTGAATTGGTAGAGAGGTATTGGCAAACTAGTGATTCTAATTGCTCATGCATGCTTTAAAATATACTGAATGTGAATAAAACAGATCATGTTTTCTTTTTAATGTAGATCTGCCTAAGGTATGTTCTCATATTAGATTTCAGGTATAGATTTTATACCTGGATGATCTTAAATTCTCTGTGACTTTTGTTTACTAAGCAAAGATATTTAATGTTGGTTCTGAGAGGCAGCACATGGAATAGTACATGACTGACTGAATATTTCATGTGTGCTTTGTATGTGCAACTCTTGGTGCAGTGTTTGCAGTTCTAGGACCAGATTTTGTACTTCAGTACTCCATACTCATTTCTATCACATGAACTACATCTAGCCAGGACGTTTTGTTTTTCTGAGTACCAGCACTTTTTTCCTCCATCTGCTCAATTTTCCCTATGGTCCCTTAAAAAATCCATGTATTCTACATGTAGTGCAGGCATCTATTTACCGGAAAGATAGCACTGCAACCAGCTATGTTAAAAATAAAATTCAACCTTTCCATGAGAAGTTGTAATGATAATACTCGCTTTACACATTGGTCCCGACTGATCATCAATTACTAAACTTGATTTAGCTAATTCATATCAGTAATTAAACTCATAAAGACAATTTACAACTAAGCAGCCCAACCCTCTATTTATTTACCTTTCCATCAAAATAAAAAAATCTCCAAGTTCAGGCTTCCCCTCCCTCCCTCCCTCTTCTCTACCTCATAAACCCTAAGACACTTTATCATGAGGGCATTGATGCACATCCAGAATGATACGTGGCCATTTTATAAATTGTGCACCCAATGAGGTAGATTTTAAAAGTCCAGCACATATCAAAATCATGAGAAACGTGTTCTTATATTATGTGCCCACAGAATTTCAAAGCCATAGCTGGGCGCAAGGTCAAAAATATGCATGGATTTTTGGTCCTCTGCTGGAAAGTACATAGAACATTTAGCAAATTATTTCATGAATGGGTTAAGGTGAACATTATTCATTTTAAATGTTGCAAAACAGAAAACAAGCTCTGTGTCTCCAGGGTTCAAATCCATGGAGGAAGTATAAGTGAATTTAAACAGTCATCAGGCTCGTCAAGCTCTTTATTCCAGAGATGTGGGACCCATTGGCCAGGAAGGTGCATTATGGACCAGACCTTCTCTTTGCAACAGGTACAAATATTTTCTTATATGAGTCAGACAGAATATTTAGAAGCTCTTATAGTGAATGATCTTGTCATGATGTTTTCTGTTGTGATGTAATTGTGATCTATGGTAACTAATTAATTTCTTGACTAATTCATCATCAGGTATGGATGAAAATGTGTCCATTTCTCATCAAAACCAATGCAAAATGTATAAAATGTTATCTTTTTAAAAAAAATAATGTCCTGGAGTAGTTAATACATTCATCCTATCACTCCAATAGACATTTAGAGTCAGGTTAGGATTAGAGAGGCAGGAGCTAACATTCAGCTTCATGATTGCTCACAAGTGAGCAAGGAAGTAAAGTGAAGGTGCTCACTGGCCATGCAAGGAGTCAGATTGCCTGAAATGAATACTGGGACTTTGATTGCACAAAAAAAGTCCCAGCATTTAAAGAGCAAAGCATTCCAGATTTCAGAAATAGAATCTCTTTCTTTATAAAGGATAACTAGCTTTGCTAGGTGGAGACAGTTAGGGGGAAGGGGCACTTTTTGGGAAGGGAAGGGCGGCTGATTTTGTAAAATATAAAATGGGAATAAAAGACATTTGTTCTGCTAATGTTGGTTTGCATATTTGCTATTATTACGATCTTGCTGGCAGTGAGAATATCGCTCTCTGATGGCTATATATGTATATTCCTTGTCTTATTCAATAAAAATAATTATGAAAAAAAGGTAAATATTCAGTTAACTTAAATACAATTCATTTTGTTTATATTTTTAAGCCTTTTCTTTGTGCCATTCTGTCCGGTCTCTTTATCCTGCCAGTTCTGTTGCTATTGAGGAGGGTGCGCTGTTTCCTTCTATACTCTGTAGAGTTCGGGAGACTGATTTCATGAGGTTGGAGACCCTGGGGGAACCTTTCTTCAGTCTGGCAGACTCTATACAGCCGGTGCTCACTGATACCCCAGGAATCAGATTTGTGGAATAATCTTGCAGGAAACTTACCGAAAAACCCAAAACCAAAAGTGGTTTAAATAACATCCTAAAAAAGTAAGGTTAATTATCTATTAGCAGATATAATTTGTCGATGTATGTTTTCATAATTGTGTATGTTCTTTTATGTAATCTGCACTGAACCTTGGAGAGCTGGGCTAGAATTAATTTTAAATAAGCAAATAAATAAATAAATGATCTACAATGTAATATTTATAGCTCTAAGTGTAGAATCTCCATTCTAATGTTTAGCTTGCCTTGAGTAAACCTAATGCCACAATCATTCTTTTAATGTTTACCATAGAAAACAAGTGCTTTCCCACAGTTCCCACTTCATCACTGTGGTAAATCAGACTTCCTGAGAAGCTTATTAACTTGGTTTAATAACAGCAATGCAACTTAGAGGTTAATATTCAGCTGACCTCACCAGCTAGTTACTCAGAGAAGTTTACCCAGCTAACTTTATCCAGATATTCAACCTGAATGTGGCCTGGCTGAATGTCTGCTGTAGAGTAACTTTAGGCCAGCTTTCACCCAACCAAAATTACCTAGGTAGCTTTCTCAGGATAGTGCTATTAATCAGAGTTGCCTGAGCAAACTAGAAAGATTTTACCTTTGTGAGTATTGGGGAAAAATACAAATCTCAAGCTATTTTCTGATTAACTCCAAAAGGAAGCTGAACATATCTTTTGAATATCATTGTCTTGGTGATTTTCTATTCACTTTTAATATTATTTTGTTTATTTATTTATTTATTTATTTATTTATTTATTTAGAGTTTTTATATACCGACATTCTTGAAAAAAATATCAAATCATATTGGTTTCCATTGAAACAGAACAATCGCGGTTATGGTTACATTAAAACAAATCGTCGAATAACAATATTTATTTTTAAACTATATAAATATATATATTACAACTCCATTGATCATAGTGGTTTTCAAGAATGAAAGTATACATTAATTTTCCATTGCAAAATATATATACTTAAAAGTAAGAGATATACATAACAATGATATTCTAATTTATCCAATTTTGATACATGCTTTGAGGATAATATCATAATTTCATTGCTTCAAGTGCTGCCTTAAATAGCCAGTAGGGATGTGAATCGTTTTTCTGATGATTTGAAATACAGTGTATGATATTTCAAAATTTGTCAGATTTCGAAGCTCCCCCCCCCCCCAACCGAAACAGATAGGAAACCCCACAAATGGTTAGTGTGGTTTTCATATCATTTTGGGGGTAGGTGAAAAAGGGAACACATAAAAAAACAACAACCCTGCAACCCCCCCCCCCCCCCAACTCACTCCGACCCTTTATATATAATTCTTTACAATCCCCCACCCTGCCGACCCCCCAAAAAAACTTGCTTAAAATACCTTGTGGTCCAGCAGGGGTCCCGGGAGTGATCTCCCGCTCTTGGACCATCGGTTGCCAGTAAATAAAATGTCACCAATGGCCCTTTGCCCTTACCATGTGACAGGGGCTACCGGTGCCATTAGTCGGCCCCTGTCACATGGTAGGAGCAATGGACGGCCAGTGCCATCTTTAAGCATGGTGCGGACCATTCATTGCTCCTACCATGTGACAGGGGCCGGCCAATTGCACCGGAAGCCTCTGTCACATGGTAAGGGCAAAGAGCCATTGGCGCCATTTTGTTTACTGGCAGCCTATGGCCTGAGAGTGGGAGATCGCTCCCGGGAACCCCGCTGGACCACCAGGTATTTTAAGAAAGTTTTTGGGGGGTCAGGAGGGCCACTGGACCACCAGGTACTTAAAGAAAGTTTTGGTGGGGTCAGGAGGGTGGGGGATTCTAAAGAATTTGATTTTAAGGGTTGGGGCTTGGGTGCAGCCGATTAAAGCGCTATGAAACGGAATGCTACGAATCGCGGGAATGAAAATTTCCCACGATTCTGGACCTGATTCACATCCCTAATAGCCAGGTCTTCAATGCTTTTCATAAAGGTTTTGGTTCCACATATTGCTCTAAGCTTCAAAAGCTGCCTTAAATACCGGTTGGAATTGATTCATTAATTTGTATATGTATAGAGCTATTTGGCAAAATAATTTAATAATACTTATTTTGTCAGCACTATTGGATATACACAGCACTGTATGATATTAATACTTTTTCAGGTACAAGAAGTCCCTGCCTCAAACAGCCAAAGTGGCTACCTGAGGCAGTAGGAGATAAAGTGACTCGCCTAAGGTCATAAGGAGTATCAGTGGAAGAAGCGGAGTTTGGTTCTCAATCCATTTCACTAACTTTTAGGTCAGTTTTACTGCTTCCATACTTTCTTTTCCCCATGCTTTCTAATTTTACTATTGTCTCTCCCATGTCCCCTCACCAGGTTTCTATGCTATATTCCAGCTTTTTATATATCAGTGAGAAATTGGAATGAGGAACAGAAGAAGATCTTCCCTTCAGCTTTTGGTACTGTATTTATGCTTTATATACAAAAAATCTGAAATGTTCCTCCAAATAACAATATTAAAAACTACATGGATGGAAAATCCACATGAATGATCTTCTACCTTGCTGGTATCATATTTTGTGCAAAGCAGCCATTGAAATTTGGCAAATGCACAGTAATTTAATCATTTAACAGACAAATATATACTTGAAATATTGCTTTTTTAAAATTCTTATTTGCACTTAAAATCTTGATAGCTGCTATATAGTCCATGTGAGTAATTGCCAAAATAAGAAATAGTTATTTCTCCATTAAGTCAGTTAATATACAGCAACCACATGACTGGTACTCAAAAACAGTATTACATTATATAATACTTAGCTTCTTAGCTCTTTATTTTGGGTGATCTTGTTATCTGACCAAAGTCATGAAGACCACCACCCGACACTGTCAGTGTTTCAACAGGGTTATTGCCTGCTTCAGAGGTGTTATGGCCCCGGGCCGTACCCCAGAATCTACATTCACCTCGAGGCCGGCCCGGGCTGCTGTAGTGCTGATTCGGCCTGCCCAGGCCTCGGCCACGATGCTCCCTCCTCAAGGGAGATGCCGGCATCCCGTCGTGTCTGGCCCCGCCCCCTAGGCACACGCGCGCGCACAGGGGCTCAGAGTTTAAAGGGGCCAGTGCAGGAAAACCCAGAAGACTCCCTTGGATGACGTCAGAAGCTGCAGGGCAGCTTGGCCTAAACTTCACCTTGCAACGAGGTTCACTCTCTGCTGAGAGCGTCTAGTTGCTGCTTTCGTCTTCTGGTTCCTGACTTCGGCTTTGGACTTCTGGCTTCTGACCTTGGCTTTGGACTACTGGCTCCTGACTTTGGCTTCTGTTCCTGGTTTTGGCTTTGGACTCTGACGTCTGGCTTCTGACCCTGCTTCATCCATTGACTCCGGCTTCAGCTTCCGCTCCTGGTTTTGACTTCGGACTTCTGACTTCTGGCTTCTTATCTTGCTTCATTCATTGACTCCGACTTCAGCTTCCTCATCATCCACAGATAACCAGTTCTTGCTTGCCCGGAGGATTCTCCTAAGTCCCAGCGGCTCGGGCACTCACGGGCTCCTCACAGGGGAGCCGCGGGCTTCCAAGGCTGAAGACTCTGCCATTCCCATCGACCATCTCTTCGGCCGCTCCCTTGACCCTTGGTCGCATAGGGTCACACCTAAGTCCCAGAGGCCTGGGTCCCTACGGGCTCCTCCTGGGGGGATCTCGGGCTTCCAGGGGTGAAGCCTTCTACGGAACTCCTCTTCAGTGCCACCTCCCAGCTGTGACACCCACTGTGGGTTCCCACAGTACAAGCTTGCCCAAGGGTCCTCTATCCTAACAAGATGGCCCAAGGGTCCACCATCCTAACAAGAGGCCGGTCCGGTTAATATCAGAGTCATTCATAGTTTCACTATTCTTATGACATGGCTGCCCTTAAATACATAACTATGTTGTTATTTTGATGAGTATCCACATGGACTATATAGCAGCTATCACAATTATAAGTGAAAAGAAAAAAAAAAGAAAAAACAATAATTCCATATATAAAATCTGGTAAATGATTAACATACTGTGCATTTGTCGAATTTCAATTGCTGCTTTGCTTTACATGCATTAGTGAAATAATGGCATGGGGCTCTGGTGAAGTTCTACTCAGTAGCTGAACATGATATCTACATGAATTCTTACAAGTGCCTGCTCGACAGCTGAAGGTGCCATACATATGCTTTCCATCTATGATTGCCATGCTTAACTGGAGGCTCATTAAGCTCCATTCTGGCCAGGATGTATTCCTGCTTTACATGTTTCAGACTGGTGCCTTGATAAGGAGTTAGTCTTCAACGTTCCATGTTTGGGGTTCTGATGAATGTTTGCTCTTCATTTGTCCAAGCTGTATTCATGCTTTGCATGTACAGTATGTCTGTGATGCCTGTCACAAGGAAGATCAGCTCTTCAACTGTTCATGTATTGTTCATGCTTTCCCTATATCAGTGTGATGATTGCATGGGATGCTCATGAAGTACTTACCTCAGCTATGTTGTATTCAATAAGGGCCTGATTTTCAAAAACATTAAAACTGTGCTTTACATGTGTAAATTCACTTTATACATGTAAATGAGCTTTTGAAAATAACTATAATATATGCCATTGAATTGTCAATAAATGTTATATGTACTATGTTATATGTACATTTAACCACTAAAGTGGTTAAATGTCTTTTAAAAATTACTATGATAGTATGTTACAATTACCTGTATAACTCCTTTGAAAATACACTGGTGTAAGGGTTCAGTTTCCATAGGGATCTAAATGACTTTAAAAAATTTAACCAGGCTGAATTGCTAAATTTAACCCTCCTAATTTTACTATGACATTAATATTCAAAGTTCTACTTTGCATTTGTGATAACTAGCCGATAAAATACAATAATCTTTAAACAACTTTTCTGGTTAATTAAAATGGCCAGAATTTCAATTCTAATCAGTTATCAGTGAAACTCAACACTAACCAGGCAAGTTAAGAAAAAAAAAAGAGTCAACAGTCACTCCAAGCTCCCGGCATTTACAATACTAAGTGCGGATTGCAAATCACCACCTCCTGAGGACCAGCGGCGGATTCCCGAAGAAGACCGGCCCGGGGATTCGCCGCCCAGGCTGGCCTAGAATACATCACGTGGTCTGCCAACCGCGGCTCCGTCACGGCCGTGCACGGCAGACCACGTGACTGGAGCAACCGGCCCCACCGGGGGATGCCCGATCCCCCAATAGTCCAATCCGCCCCTGCTGAGGCCCCTTTCCTTTGACTTAATGCCCCCTCCCACCTGAAGCCCAAACCTCTCCTCCAGATTCCCAAAGTGCAGCAGTCCATGCCCCTCCCCTCCCCTCCTTAAAAAATGTAAATGGTAAAGTGCCCCTCCCTGAAACCCCAAAATGTACTCCTAGCCCAGCAGGAGAAGGGCAGAGTCTTACCTCCTCCCTGCCTTCCTTTATTCTCTGCAGTCACTGAACAGAGCAATCCTCATTCAGAACTCACTCCTGCTAAGCCTTCCTTTATTCTCTGCGCTGTCACTGAACAGAGCAATCCTCATTCAGAACTCACTCCTGCTAAGCCTTCCTTTATTCTCTGCGCTGTCACTGAACAGAGCAATCCTCATTCAGAACTCACTCCTGCTAAGCCTTCCTTTATTCTCTGCAGTCACTGAACAGAGCAATCCTCATTCGGAACTCACTCCTGCTAAGCCTTCCTTTATTCTCTGCACTGTCACTGAACAGAGCAATCCTCATTCAGAACTCACTCCTGCTAAGCCTTCCTTTATTCTCTGCGCTGTCACTGAACAGAGCAATCCTCATCCAGAACTCACTCCTGCTAAGCCTTCCTTTATTCTCTGCAGTCACTGAACAGAGCAATCCTCATTCAGAACTCACTCCTGCTAAGCCTTCCTTTATTCTCTGCAGTCACTGAACAGAGCAATCCTCATTCAGAACTCACTCCTGCTAAGCCTTCCTTTATTCTCTGCAGTCACTGAACAGAGCAATCCTCATTCAGAACTCACTCCTGCTAAGCCTTCCTTTATTCTCTGCAGTCACTGAACAGAGCAATCCTCATTCAGAACTCACTCCTGCTAAGCCTTCCTTTATTCTCTGCGCTGTCACTGAACAGAGCAATCCTCATTCAGAACTCACTCCTGCTAAGCCTTCCTTTATTCTCTGCCCTGACACTGAACAGAGCAATCCACATTCAGAACTCACTCCTGCTAAGCCTTCCTTTATTCTCTGCAGTCACTGAACAGAGCAATCCTCATTCAGAACTCACTCCTGCTAAGCCTTCCTTTATTCTCTGCGCTGTCACTGAACAGAGCAATCCTCATTCAGAACTCACTCCTGCTAAGCCTTCCTTTATTCTCTGCGCTGTCACTGAACAGAGCAATCCTCATTCAGAACTCACTCCTGCTAAGCCTTCCTTTATTCTCTGCGCTGTCACTGAACAGAGCAATCCTCATTCAGAACTCACTCCTGCTAAGCCTTCCTTTATTCTCTGCAGTCACTGAACAGAGCAATCCTCATTCAGAACTCACTCCTGCTAAGCCTTCCTTTATTCTCTGTGCTGTCACTGAACAGAGCAATCCTCATTCAGAACTCACTCCTGCTAAGCCTTCCTTTATTCTCTGCAGTCACTGAACAGAGCAATCCTCATTCAGAACTCACTCCTGCTAAGCCTTCCTTTATTCTCTGCAGTCACTGAACAGAGCAATCCTCATTCAGAACTCACTCCTGCTAAGCCTTCCTTTATTCTCTGCGCTGTCACTGAACAGAGCAGTCCTCATTCAGAACTCACTCCTGCTAAGCCTTCCTTTATTCTCTGCGCTGTCACTGAACAGAGCAATCCTCATTCAGAACTCACTCCTGCTAAGCCTTCCTTTATTCTCTGCGCTGTCACTGAACAGAGCAATCCTTATTCAGAACTCACTCCTGCTAAGCCTTCCTTTATTCTCTGCAGTCACTGAAAAGAGCAATCCTCATTCAGAACTCACTCCTGCTAAGCCTTCCTTTATTCTCTGCGCTGTCACTGAACAGAGCAATCCTCATTCAGAACTCACTCCTGCTAAGCCTTCCTTTATTCTCTGCAGTCACTGAACAGAGCAATCCTCATTCAGAACTCACTCCTGCTAAGCCTTCCTTTATTCTCTGCAGTCACTGAACAGAGCAATCCTCATTCAGAACTCACTCCTGCTAAGCCTTCCTTTATTCTCTGCGCTGTCACTGAACAGAGCAATCCTCATCCAGAACTCACTCCTGCTAAGCCTTCCTTTATTCTCTGCAGTCACTGAACAGAGCAATCCTCATTCAGAACTCACTCCTGCTAAGCCTTCCTTTATTCTCTGCAGTCACTGAACAGAGCAATCCTCATTCAGAACTCACTCCTGCTAAGCCTTCCTTTATTCTCTGCGCTGTCACTGAACAGAGCAATCCTCATTCAGAACTCACTCCTGCTAAGCCTTCCTTTATTCTCTGCGCTTTCACTGAACAGAGCAATCCTCATTCAGAACTCACTCCTGCTAAGCCTTCCTTTATTCTCTGCAGTCACTGAACAGAGCAATCCTCATTCAGAACTCACTCCTGCTAAGCCTTCCTTTATTCTCTGTGCTGTCACTGAACAGAGCAATCCTCATTCAGAACTCACTCCTACTAAGCCTTCCTTTATTCTCTGCAGTCACTGAACAGAGCAATCCTCATTCAGAACTCACTCCTGCTAAGCCTTCCTTTATTCTCTGCAGTCACTGAACAGAGCAATCCTCATTCAGAACTCACTCCTGCTAAGCCTTCCTTTATTCTCTGCGCTGTCACTGAACAGAGCAGTCCTCATTCAGAACTCACTCCTGCTAAGCCTTCCTTTATTCTCTGCGCTGTCACTGAACAGAGCAATCCTCATTCAGAACTCACTCCTGCTAAGCCTTCCTTTATTCTCTGCGCTGTCACTGAACAGAGCAATCCTTATTCAGAACTCACTCCTGCTAAGCCTTCCTTTATTCTCTGCAGTCACTGAAAAGAGCAATCCTCATTCAGAACTCACTGCTGCTAAGCCTTCCTTTATTCTCTGCGCTGTCACTGAACAGAGCAATCCTCATTCAGAACTCACTGCTGCTAAGCCTTCCTTTATTCTCTGCAGTCACTGAACAGAGCAATCCTTATTCAGAACTCACTCCTGCTAAGCCTTCCTTTATTCTCTGCAGTCACTGAAAAGAGCAATCCTCATTCAGAACTCACTCCTGCTAAGCCTTCCTTTATTCTCTGCGCTGTCACTGAACAGAGCAATCCTCATTCAGAACTCACTCCTGCTAAGCCTTCCTTTATTCTCTGCAGTCACTGAACAGAGCAATCCTCATTCAGAACTCACTCCTGCTAAGCCTTCCTTTATTCTCTGCAGTCACTGAACAGAGCAATCCTCATTCAGAACTCACTCCTGCTAAGCCTTCCTTTATTCTCTGCGCTGTTACTGAACAGAGCAATCCTCATCCAGAACTCACTCCTGCTAAGCCTTCCTTTATTCTCTGCAGTCACTGAACAGAGCAATCCTCATTCAGAACTCACTCCTGCTAAGCCTTCCTTTATTCTCTGCGCTGTCACTGAACAGAGCAATCCTCATTCAGAACTCACTCCTGCTAAGCCTTCCTTTATTCTCTGCGCTGTCACTGAACAGAGCAATCCTCATTCAGAACTCACTCCTGCTAAGCCTTCCTTTATTCTCTGCGCTGTCACTGAACAGAGCAATCCTCATTCAGAACTCACTCCTGCTAAGCCTTCCTTTATTCTCTGCAGTCACTGAACAGAGCAATCCTCATTCAGAACTCACTCCTGCTAAGCCTTCCTTTATTCTCTGTGCTGTCACTGAACAGAGCAATCCTCATTCAGAACTCACTCCTGCTAAGCCTTCCTTTATTCTCTGCGCTGTCACTGAACAGAGCAATCCTCATTCAGAACTCACTCCTGCTAAGCCTTCCTTTATTCTCTGCAGTCACTGAACAGAGCAATCCTCATTCAGAACTCACTCCTGCTAAGCCTTCCTTTATTCTCTGCAGTCACTGAACAGAGCAATCCTCATTCAGAACTCACTCCTGCTAAGCCTTCCTTTATTCTCTGCAGTCACTGAACAGAGCAATCCTCATTCAGAACTCACTCCTGCTAAGCCTTCCTTTATTCTCTGCAGTCACTTAACAGAGCAATCCTCATTCAGAACTCACTCCTGCTAAGGCTTCCTTTATTCTCTGCGCTGTCACTGAACAGAGCAATCCTCATTCAGAACTCACTCCTGCTAAGCCTTCCTTTATTCTCTGCGCTGTCACTGAACAGAGCAATCCTCATTCAGAACTTACTCCTGCTAAGCCTCCCTTTATTCTCTGCGCTGTCACTGAACAGAGCAATCCTCATTCAGAACTCATTCCTGCTAAGCTTCCTTTATTCTCTGCGCTGTCACTGAACAGAGCAATCCTCATTCAGAACTCACTCCTGCTAAGCCTTCCTTTATTCTCTGCAGTCACTGAACAGAGCAATCCTCATTCAGAACTCACTCCTGCTAAGCCTTCCTTTATTCTCTGCGCTGTCACTGAACAGAGCAATCCTCATTCAGAACTCACTCCTGCTAAGCTTCCTTTATTCTCTGCGCTGTCTCTGAACAGAGCAATCCTCATTCAGAACTCACTCCTGCTAAGCCTCCCTTTATTCTCTGCGCTGTCACTGAACAGAGCAATCCTCATTCGGAACTCACTCCTGCTAAGCTTCCTTTATTCTCTGCAGTCACTGAACAGAGCAGTCCTCATTCAGAACTCACTCCTGCTAAGCCTTCCTTTATTCTCTGCAGTCACTGAACAGAGCAATCCTCATTCAGAACTCACTCCTGCTAAGCCTTCCTTTATTCTCTGCGCTGTCACTGAACAGAGCAATCCTCATTCAGAACTCACTCCTGCTAAGCCTTCCTTTATTCTCTGCGCTGTCACTGAACAGAGCAATCCTCATTCAGAACTCACTCCTGCTAAGCCTGGATGTGGGTGGGTGGGAGGCTTTTTCACTTTCCCATTGTCTCTTAAAAAATAAGCCCCAAAATGAAATGAATCAGCCCCCCAATTCCCATGTCCCAAATGAAATAAAATCAAAAAGACCTGCACCCCCATAAAGTCTCTGTGATCTTCAGTAGGTTGAAAAGGTCATGGTGGTGTTGAAGAGAAGCTAGAACAGCCAGGGCAGAAAATAAATAAAATGGATTCTGGATTACAAGAGAAAACTAGAAATCAGAGAAGGCCAAGTGCCTCATGCCATCTTGCTGGATGCAATGGAATAATAGAAACAATGAAAGTGATGGCATGAAAGGACCCCACGGCCCATCCAGTCTGCTCAGCAAGATCCCACAGTTATCAGTTTCTCAGACTGCCAAGGTCAGGGCTCTTGTTGGTTACTGTTTGAGACCAATTTCCCTCCCCATTGCTGTTGAATCAGAGAGCAATGTGCAATGTTGAGGTTGCATCAGAAGTGCAGTAACCTCAGCATCAAGCAAGTTACCCCTATGCTCATGTGTTTTCTCAGACCCTACAGCCCATGTATTTGGGGGTTATTTACTAAAGCTAGCGCACACGAAAAAAGTCCCTTTTCACGTGCGATAGCTAAAAAGGGGCGGGGCGTCTGTCCCGGAAGAGGAGGAGTCGGGGAGGATGCAGCGAGGACATCGTGGACAGCGAAAAGGTAAGAGCTCTTTTCGCTGCCCATTTCGCGCCCAAATAGCACCACCTTTTATGATGGTGCTATAAGGTGCGAAAGCCGGCAGGCCCGCCCCCCCCCCCCCCCCCCCGGCCTCCCGTTAGTGCGTGAGTCAGGGACCCCTGCAACATAGGTAAATCTAGGCCTTTGTTGGTTGTCTGAATTCATTTCCTCTTTTCTCCCTGCCAATAAAGCAGCGAGCAATGATGGAGTTGTTTCACATTTTGAAGTCTGTTTGCAAAGGGTAATATCTGCCACACCAACAAGGCTCTGTCTCACTTGTTCTGATGTATTACTTCTGCATATATGGGAATATTTTGTTTAATTTTTGTTAATTTTCCTCCATGATGATTCTTCTTTGTTTAAATCCAAAAGTTGAGGAGGATCACATAAAAGTGAATCATCTTCATCCTCTATTTGGCAGCCCATGGAACATGAATACAAGGAAATGGAAAACCACACCAGCGTGACAGAGTTCCTGCTCCTAGGATTCTCAGAATTCCCAGAGCTGCAGCTCCCTCTCTTCTCTCTCTTCTTATTGCTCTACCTGATGGCCATGCTGGGGAACCTCCTCGTTATCTGCATTGTATGTGCCGATCGACACCTGCACACCCCCATGTATTTCTTCCTGGTCAACTTATCCAGTATAGATATCTGCTATTTGACCAACATTCTACCAAAACTGCTGACCATCTGTCTGACAAATAGCAGTAGCATATCTTTCAGTGGATGCATTCTTCAGTGGTACTGCTATATGATGTGTGTAGCTACAGAATTTCAGCTTCTCACTGCCATGGCCTATGATCGCTATGTTGCAATATGTAATCCCCTGCGTTACTCCATTATCATGAATAAGAGGGTCTGTGCTCTTCTGGCAGCTGTCTCATGGCTTGCAGGATCAATGGAGTCATTACCTCATTCTGTCATTATAACCCAGTTTTCTTTCTGTGACTCCAATGTAATCAATCACTTTTTCTGTGATATCACAGCACTGCTGAAACTTTCCTGCACAGACACCTCTGCCATTGAAACTATAAATGTTGTTGAAGTGGTAATTGCAGGCTTCACCCCATTTCTCTTAACACTAATATCCTATGTGTTTATCATCTCCAGCATCCTGAGAATCCATTCCACAGAGGGTAAAAGCAAGGCCTTCTCTACCTGCTCCTCTCACCTAACAGTCATCTTTCTGTCATATGGGACAATGTTAGGAGTTTACTTGCAGCCCACTTCCAGGGACTCTACTAAATCAAACAAGCTGCCTACTGCACTGTACATAGCCACTGTCCCACTGCTGAACCCCCTGATCTACAGTTTGAGGAGCAAAGAGTTAAAAGTGGCCCTGAGAAAAGCCTTAAGCAGGAAGCCAACATTTGTGAGCCACTAAACACTTTTGTAAGATGCCTGTTCAACCAATGGATTCCAGTAACTCTGCAGGGTTTGCTAATGTTGGTACTGTATATGTCTGTCCTAGAAAAAGCTCAAATAGAAGACAGTATTGAAAAAAAAAAGCATTATTTTGTGGTGACCCAAGAAATATATTAGGGTGATTTAAAAAAAAAAAATTGCTCGCATTAAAAAGCCCAACTACATGAGTATCTGGGCGGAGGACGAGCAACTCATGTTTTAAAATGAGCCAAATAGATGCGTATATGTGCACGCACAAGCAATCGAATGTGTAGGAAAAAAGAGGTAGAGTTAGGGCATATCAGGGCATTCTGGGGCATGGCCAACATGTAAACACATGTAGCTCATCCATTAATTTTTAGGCAGGTGCCACTTTAATACAAAAGAAAACAAAAAAAACCCAGCCTTATTGAGAGTTTGATCATTCCCCTGTAGGCCACAACCGGACATATAATGAATTCACTAATATATATAAAGGACATTAATTAGACACATTCCTACTCCCATAGCAACCTAAAACTTAACTAGGAGCTGAAGAAATCTGAGATGAAGGCAGCAGTCCAGCAGCAAGAAGGGGGCGTCCCAGTCTTTTGTATCGAGTGTCACATGTATGATTCTTTACCTGCTGGTGAGAAATTGTACATGTGCATGCGATGCAAAAAGCTCCTGCCTCTCAGAGAATGAGTCCGATCTCTGGAGGCTAGAGTGGCAGACCTGGAGGAGCTGAGGCAGACAGAGAGGATTATAGATGAGACCTTCAGGGACATAGTAGCCAAGTTCAACTTCAGACTGGCAGAGCATCAACCTGATACAGCAGGAAAGGATCCTGTAGCAAAATCTTGCTCTCCAGGTGGTGCATTGTCCTTTCACACTGAGGATGTGTCTCCAAGGCCTACTGCCCAGGAGGGAATACCATCATAGAAGCACAGTCCAGATGTATTCCACACATTTAAAAAGGTGGAAAGAAGGCAAAACGATTACCAGGATGGTTAACAGGGGAGGTGAAAGAAGATATTTTAGCCAAAAGTTCTTCATTCAAAAATTGGAAGAAGGATCCAACAGAAGAAAATAGGATAATGAATAAGCGTTGGAAAGTTAAATGTAAGACGTTTATAAGATAGGCTAAGCGAAAATTTGAAAATAAGTTGGCCGTAGAGGCAAAAACTCACAGTAAAAACTTTAAAAAATATATTCAAAGCAGAAAGACTGTGAAGGAGTCAGCTGGACCAGCGCCATTTTGAATACTGGCAGCAGATCGCCTTTGCCCTCACTATGTCACAGGGGCCAACCATCAGTACCTGTGATATAGTGAGGGCAAAGGTGATCGGCGCCATTTTGAGTACTGGCATCGGCCGGCCGGCGTGCAGGAGGTCGCTCCCAGATCCCCGCTGGACTTTTGGCAAGTCTTGTGGGGGTCAGGAGGCCCTCCCAAGCTGGCCAAAAGTCCCTTGGGATCCCGGAGCGACCTCCTGCACTCCGGCCATCCGATGCCAGTACTCAAAATGGCGCCAATAGCCTTTGCCCATACTATGTCACAGGGGCTACCGGTCCATTGGTCAGCCCCTGTCACATGGTAGGAGCACAAGATGGCACCTGTGACCATGTGACAGGGGCTGACCAATGGCACCGGTAGCCCCTGTGACACAGGCTATCGGCACCATGATGAAACCAGCACCGAGGTTGTAAGAGTGCAGGGGATGGCTTCTGGACTCCCCGCTGGACCACCAGGGAGTTTTGGTAAGTCTTGGGGGGGTCAGGAGGGTGGTGGGTTGTAGTTAATTTTAATTTTAGCTGGGACACGAATAGAAATCGCCATATTAACGCATCAGGATGCCATACGGCCGAATGCAACGCATTTGCTCCCCGACAAATCTGAATCACAAATGCAACGTATGGCGTCCCTCTGCACATCCCTAATATTTAGAAATGATCTGGAAAGAAATATGTCAAGTGAGGTAATCAAATTTGCAGATGATACAAAATTATTCAGAGTAGTTAAATCACAAGCAGACTGTGATAAATTACAGGAAGACCTTGGGAGACTGGAAAATTGGGTATCCAAATGGCAGATGAAATGTGGATAAATATAAGTTGATGCATATAGGGAAAAATAACCCATGCTATAGTTATACAATGTTAGGTTCCATATTAGGAGCTGCCACCCAAGAAAGAGATCTAGGCATCATAGTGCATAACACATTGAAATTGTCAGTTCAGTGTGCTGTGGCAGTCAAAAAAGCAAACAGAATGTTGGGAATTATTAGAAAGGGAATCTATATCTATAAATGCCAAAGCCCTCATTGACTCAATCACTCACTCACTCATCACTAATTCTCATACACTTTGAGTACCGACAAGGCTGAAACTTATCTCTGTCATTCCCTATCATGTTGTTGGAAAAACTAACTGCTTCTTACTTTCCTACATTTGATGGTTCATTTCATAATGCCATCAAATGCAACACCCCGCCAGAGTCACGTCGGGGTCACCAAAAACAATGTTGAGTACTCACATACCCAGTTGGAATGAGATAGCATAGGATATGAATAGTAGTCCAATGTTGAGTACTCACATACCCAGTCGGAATGGGATATGAATAGTAGTCCGTAATGCAGGATATTACATGCCAATCATGCAATAGTATATCATATGTTAAAACGATATATATATAGAGTCGGCTCAGCTGATAGCCTCATCATATTGCAGATAGGGGATCACACAGCAAACATTGTATACAAAGAAATCATTAGGTTGTGACAGACAACTCACAGTACATTCATGCCACATATTCATTTCACATTTTTTATTAACACTAACCCCACTCTATAATGATAACATGTTCATTTTAAATATCTAAACTCCAAAGCCCTCACTCACTCAAAACAATTACATTTCAACTTGCGTGAAATAAACTCACATGTTTCTATCAACTTCTCCTCCATAGTGCAGCATGGGGATTCCGCTAGTGATGAATAAAATGGAAAATGACATAATGACTCTGTATCGCACCATGGTGAGACCACACCTTGAATACAGGGTACAATTATGGTCTCCGCATCTCAAAAAAGATATAGTTGTGATGTAGAAGGTACAGAGAAAGGCAACCAAAATGATAAAGGGATTGGAACAGCTCCCTATGAGTAAATACTAAAGAGGTTAGGACTTTTCAGCTTGGAGAAGAGACGGCTGAGGGAGGATATGATAGAGGTGTTTAAAATCATGAGAGGTCTAGAATGGGTAAATGTGAATCATTTATTTACTGTTTCAGATATAGGTGGGCCTGACAATAGCCAGAGTCCACTAATAACAGTGGTGACGCCCACTCCCATGCAATGGATGGTGACAGAGGAGGGGGAGCACCAGTGCGCACTCCCATGCGAGTGCAGGCGCTCCCCCTTCCCCTGCTCCCTGTGAGTGGGAAAAAAGAATATACTCATGTCATAGCCGCGCCCAGGGCTATGATGCGAAGGTGAGCAACTCCAGTGTGCCCTGATGATGTCACAGGTCATTTAAAGGGCCGCTACAGCTGGGAGGTGATTCCTTTTGGATCCCTCCCAATGGAAACCCACCCCCCCATGCTGTAATTTGAAGTTAATTGAAATCAAGGAGAAGTTTATGCTGTTAAGATGATAATATTAACATGCACACCTTTGTTCAACAGGTTTATGTAGACTGTGGTTATTAAAACTATGTTAGTAAATTACAGTTAAAAGCATTATGTAATGTTTGGGGACATTGTCGCAGCTTGCAGGGAGAGGCGGTGACCCAGGCCGGTTTGGGCATATGGCAAGTGGTGCTGGCAGCATCACAGGATGGCTGGGTAGCCGATTAGCGCTGGGGGAAGCACAAAAGGTGGCAGCGTGGAAGGTGCCAACAGATGGGCCCCCCCCCCCTTGCTCGTTGACAAGGTGGGGGGTCATGGAGTAACGCTGCCTTGCTTGGTCCCTCTGGCAGGCAGTGATGGACACATATTACTGCGGCCTTATTCTAGCAACATTCTACCTTATTCTCCATTGCTGGTCCCAAGCATTGGAACTCTCTTCCCACCTTTCTTCGACTGGAGCCCTGTTCCACCAAATTTAAAAAGAAACTAAAGATCTGGCTCTTTAAGTAGGCCTACCCTGACTAGTGACTGACCTTTTCTCACCTATGCTACCCCCTGATCTGATCCTGCATAATTTCATTGCCAGCTCTTGTACATGGTTCGTCACTACTGCTTGTTAGTTATTGCTTGTTAGTTATTGCACTTCAATGTTATTTTGCACTATACCTTCTGCTCATTCTCTGACTCTTTCCACACTTCCTTGTACACTGCCTCCCCTGTTCCTGTTTTATGTACTTTCTAACAGCCAGTTCGGGTGTAAACTGGTATGATGTTTGCAACTTAATGTCGGTATATAAAAGTGTTAAATAAATAGTTAAATAAATAACATCAGTTTCTGAGTGGTCCATATGATACATATAAATGAATAATTGTGATATAAGGTACATTTAAGGTACAAGAGATAGTCGATGGACAAGTGGGTCAGAGTGGCGGCTGCTAGTGTTAAATAAAAGGACTAGGGGGCACTCCATGAAATTAGCATGTGGCACATTTAAAACTAATCGGAGAAAGTTATTTTTCACTTAACGCACAATTAAATTCTGGAATTTGTTGCCAGAGGATGTGGTTAGTGCAGTTAGTGTAGCTGTGTTTAAAAAAGGATCGGATAAGTTATTGGAGGAGATGTCCATTACCTGCTATTAATTAAGTTGACTTAGAAAATAGCCACTGCTATTACTAGCAACAGTAACATGGAATAGATTTAGTTTTTGGATACTTGCCAGGTTCTTATGGCCTGCATTGGCCACTGTTAGAAACAGGATGCTGGGATTGATGGACCCTTGGTCTGACCCAGTATGGCATGTTCTTATGTTCTTAATATACAGGTAGATTTTTTTTAAAAAGCGCAATCGCGTACTTTTGTTCGCGCACCAGGCGCAAACAAAAGTACGCTGGATTTTATAAGATACGCGCTTAGCCGCGCGTATCTTATAAAATCCTGGATCGGCGCGCGCAAGGCTGCTGATTTTGGGCAGCCGGCGCACGCCGAGCCATGCAGCCTGTCTCTGTTACCTCCGAGGTCGCTCCGAAATCGGAGCGGCCTCGGAGGGAACTTTCTTTCGCCCTCCCCTCACCTTCCTCTCCCTTCCCCTACCTAACCCACCCCCCCGTCCCTATATAAACCCCCCCTTACCTTTGTTCCTTGATTTACGCCTGTGAGGCGCGCCGTCATCCGACCCGGGGGCTCATCACAACCTCCCAAAAATGAAATGAAAAATGAAATATTTTTACACTAATTTAAAAGAAAAATATCACAAACTTTTTACCCTATGTTAAAAGCCTTTCCCCCGGCGTTCCTGTCCTGTGCTTCCCCCTCATCCCGGGTCAGCCCTCCCTGCGCGGTCGGGGTCGGGCCATCGGGGCCAAGGGAGGTGGACTCGCGATAGACCACCCACGTGGTCACTGGGGAGGCCCGTCTTTCCAAATAAAAGCAGCCGGCCCGGGGGCTGGTCCGGAGGCCTCGACCATGCCCCCGGGCCGGCACTCGCCCCCGGTCCCGCCCCCGGTCCCGCCGCGTCCCACCCTGAAACACCGCGTCACGCGGCCACGCCCTTGACACGCCCCTTTCAGAAAGCCCCGGGACTTACACGCGTCTCGGGGCTCTGTGCGTGCTGGCGGCCTATGCAAAATAGGCGCGCCAGCGCGGGAGGGCCCTACGCTCGTAAATCCGGCTGGATTTACGCGCGCAGGGGTTTTAAAATCCGACCCATAGATTTTAAATCCAACACCCACACGTCAGGCTATTACCCACGCATATATATTTCTACTCTCAATGAGGTGTAAGTCTGAAGAAAACGACTGAGTCTGGGTAAACTGGGTGGAGTGCAGCTGAAGAAGCCCAGGGATCTGAATAATCTAGAGATAGACTGGGCAAACTGGTGAATTAATTGGTCAAACTATTTCCTTCATGTGTGCATATTTAAAAAGTTGCTTAGCTTTCGTGTTAAAGCCAAGAAATGTCTAAGGAAGATTAGAGATGTGCATCGGGTGCCCGATTGTTTCCACTTTCAGGTTCATGTGGCCATGGGAAAATCTCGTATTCCCGTGGATTGGCATTTTTTTTTCGTGAAAAATCGGTTTTCGGCTTAGTGCGCGCTAACTCTTGTTAGCGCGCACTAACAAAATCTATCAAAAAGTAGGAAAAACTAACGGTTTTTTTGTGAGTGCGCACTGATGGGAGGTAGCGCTTGCTAACAGGAATTAGTGTGCACTAACTCCCGTTAGTGTGGGCTAACCCTAAAAATGTTTTTCCCCGAAAATACAGGGAAAATGGAATCGGTTTTCAGTGTTGCCAATCCATGACGATTTAGGGAATTTCATATGAAAATTCCCTATCGTCAAAAATTGAATGTGCATCCCTAAGGAAGGTATGTGATTAATGTATGCTCAATGCACGTGCTAGGTGTATTTTTAATAGTATTTGTGCACTTGCATAGATCATTTAAAATTCCTGAGGATGTTGGCTCGTACCCATATACGCTTGTAAATGGGCACCCGCATGTATGTTTTACTGTCACAGTCACTGTTTTTCGGTGTTCAGTAATCTAGAAAGATTTTCTGGCATGTCAAATAGAAAGCTGCCTTTAAGTAACTTTGCTGCCTCACAGTGTTCTATGATAATACTCACAGGGTTAAAATACTCCAGTATTATTCTTGCCAATTAATTTGAGTTAAAAAAAATATCTAAGAAAGTTGCTGGCAAGGAAAGTTCATTTCATTAGGCAAGTGATTATATAACGATGATTGATTTCGGGATTACTGTAGACATTGGGCATTTCCTGAGCCCCAGATCTTAGTGGGACTATAAGCTATGGGCAGATGCAATAAAACTGCTCGGTAAAATGAGTGCTCATATTGAGCGCTTGTTTTCCAAGTGTGTGCACAACCACCTCTCCTGAGCGCCCGATGTAATAATCTAATGAGCTATCACGGTGAAAAGGATGCTTTAGGGGAAATTGTGTGACCCTAGCCCTCCATCAGGGCACACAAGAGATGAGGCTGTGTGCGAGTTAGGGAAACGGATGCTCAATGTGAGCGTCCATTTTATTCCGCCGCGTCCAGTGAAGACCTAATTTATTGAATACTGCAACTGCTTGAAAACAAGTCAATTAAAAAGTCGTACAGTTGAACATTATCTAACAGCAGGGCATTTGTTTTTGGATCTTTGGTGTTGCACTTTTTAACAAGTAATGATGAGATCAGGAAACATTTTTTAAACGTGGAGAGTTTTTGATTTTCACTTTTCAATCTATGCATAATTCTTAATCACGGTGAGGAATAGATCTTCCTCCTACTTAGTATCATGACAATACTAAGTAGGAGAAATTACAATATTGGTTTTTTTTGTCTTTATATTTCAGCCCTTGATGCATGGCAAGACAACGCCAGCTCCGGGGCTGATGCTAAATTTGCTGTATTAAAAGTACACATTGTGTGTATGTCAATTTTTTTGCATCATTGGGAATAGCTAATAGCTTCATCTACATAGCACTTACATGTGATGAGCACTATTAGCCATGCATTTGTTTGGATGCTCATTTTGGATGCATTAATTTCCTTATTGCATTGTGTGCTAGCCTAGCACGTCCAAAACACATGTCCAATCACTCATTTAGCTATGTGCTAGGCTAAGCACATTTTATTGCATTGGCCTAAAACAGTGGTCCCCAAACCTGTCCTGGAGGGCCACCAGCCAGTCGGGTTTTTGGGATATCCCCAATGAATATGCATGAGAGAAAATTTACGTTATGGAGGCAGTGCATTCAAATTTTCTCTCATGCATATTCATTGAGGATATCCCAAAAACCCGACTGGCTGGTGGCCCTCCAGGACAGGTTTGGGGACCACTGGCCTAAAAGATTGTAGTTTTCAAATTGGCATGCGGGTGCACATGTGTGCACATGAATACTGAAGGTGACTGGATGAATGCTGAGGAACCTGGTTGAATACTAAAGGTGACTGGATGAATGCTGAGGAACCTGGTTGAATACTGAGGGTGACTGGATGAATGCTGAGATGGCTAGATGAATGCTGAGGATCCTGGTTGAATGTTAAAGGTGGCTGGATAAATACTAGGGAGGACCTGTGTTAGGTGTGTGTAGGATTTTCAAAATGGAGAGTAGAGAGTGGCTGCCAATTCAAGGTTCTGCTGCGCACGAAGGGGCGCACAAAGGGGCTTGCCCCTTTGTCGCGCTCCTTAGGCACGCGATGCCTGGAGCCGTCTCGGCCCTTTAAAGGGCTCGGAATCGCTGATGGTGACGTCAGGGGTTCAGAGGGCGGGCTTACCAGGCTTAGCGGCTTCCTTCTAGATATTAAAAGGAAGCTCTGTCTGTTCCTTTTTCTTTTTTTTTTTTCAGCGCTGCTTTTATTTGGAAAGACGGGCCTCCCCAGTGACCACGTGGGTGGTCTATCGCGAGTCCACCTCCCTTGGCCCCAATGGGCCGACGCCGACCACGCAGGGAGGGCTGACCCGGGATGAGGGGGAAGCACAGGACAGCAACACCGGGGGAAAGGCTTTTAACATAGGGTAACAACTTTGTGATATTTTTCTTTTAAATTAGTGTAAAAATATTTCATTTTTCATTTCATTTTTGGGAGGTTGTGTTGAGCCAGGGTCTGACCCAAGGCCCAGGCATTGGACCCAGCCTCCAGACCGCACCCCAGTGTCAGACCCGGGCCAAGGCTCTGTCCTAAGCTGGTGTCAAGGCATTAGGACTCAGCTTCCTGACTAGGCCCCAGCATTGGGCCTGGGTCTGGACTCTGGCCTAGGCCAAGGCCCAGTGGTCAGACACCGGTCTCAGTCCTTGGCTTGGGTGAGGTTCAGGCATTGGGACACAGCCTCCATAGTGGGACCCAGTATTAGACCTTGCCTGGGCTCAGACCTATATGTCAGAACCCGGCTTCTGGATCAGACCCCAGCATTGGGCTTGGGCCTGCGCTGTAGTCTAGGCTGAAGCCCAGGCTTCAGGATGCTTCCTCTGGGCCTAGTCCCAGCATCATGTTTGGGCCTGGGCCAAGGCACAAGCGTTTGGACCCAACTTAGCTGCGGCTTTGGATACCTAATAGATCAGGTAAATAATTTTTTGAGGGGGGTCCTCACCCTTGCTTCAGGTCTTAGCCAAGGCCCCAGCATCAATCTGGGACTATGCCGAGACCTCAGCGTCACTCTTTAGGCTAGGCCATGGTCCTTATTTTGGGCCTCGGCCCACTAGATAAGACTCCAGCTTGGGGCTTAGGCCAAGGCACTGGCATCACACTCAGATTTAGGCTGAAGTTTTAACTGAATTAAGCAAATAAAATGTGTTTAATTCAGTAGGGGGTGACTTCTCAATTTGTTTTGGGGCCCCCTGACTGAAACAAATTGGCCATTATTTGTTGTATTTTGCAAATTTGATTAAAATGAATGCACATCCCTATATAGTATTTCTTAATTTAGGTTCATTTTTACCATATCCTGTCTCTTCTTCCTCTCTTTAGCATTCCATGAAGCTTGAACAAATGAAAACAGGAAATTACTGTGGTGTGACAGAATTCATGATTTTTTGATTCTCAGAATTTCCAGAGCTGCAGCTTCTTCTCTTTACTCTCTTCTCATTCCTCTACCTAATGGTGATGCTAGGGTACTCATTATCTGCATAGTGCGTGTTGATCGACATCTGCACCACCCTATGTATTTTTTCATGGTCAGCTTGTCTATCCTAGATAATTTGTCCATCTGCTTTCTGATCATCATTATTGCCAAACTGCTGGCACTCCTCCTTTTTAACAACAGCAATATTTCTTTCAGTGGATTCAGTCTACAGATGTACTGGTTCATGATAATTGCAGGTATAGAATTTACCCTTCTGATTGCAATGGTTATGATCAATAAGTTACAATAGGCAAACCTCTGCATTATAGCATCATAATGAATTCAAGAGTCTTTATTTATTTTGCAGCAACCTAATGCATAACAGGTTTAATAGAGATATTACATCATAGTATATTTTAGGGATGTGCAGAGGGATGCCATACGTTCCATTCGGGATTCGTATTTGTCAGGGGGCACATACGTTGCATTCGGCAAGGGGGGCCCCCGATACGTTCATGCATTAATTATTATTTGTTTCCTGGCTAAAATTGAATTAACTACAACCCCCCACCCTCCTGACCCCCCCCCCAAGACTTACCAAAACTCCATGGTTGTCCAGCGGGGGGTCCTGGAGCCATCTCTGCACTCACACCGTCGGCTGCCTGTATTCAAAATGGCACTGATAGCCTTTGACCTTACTATGTCACAGGGGCTACCGGTGCCATTGGTCGACCCCTGTCACATGGTAGGAGCAATGGATGCCTGGCACCATCTTTTGGCAAATCTTGTGGGGGTCAGGAGGGTCCCCATTGGTCAGCCCCTGTCACATGGTAGGAGCACAAGATGGCGCCGGCCATCCATTGCTCCTACCATGTGACGGGGATGACAAATGGCACCAGTAGCTCCTGTGACATAGTAAAGTCAAAGGCTATTGGCGCCAAATTGAATACCGGCAGCTGAGGGTGTGAGTGCAGGAGATGGCTCCCGGACCCCCCGCTGGACCACCAGGGAGTTTTGGTAAGACTTGGGGGGGGTCAGGATGGTGGGGGGTTTGTTTAAATTTGCTCCTTTAGACGGCCGAATAATTCGGCGAAGATTCATTGTATTCATGGGAAATCGCAACACGTTTCACTTCCCCACGAATACAACGAATATGGCCCTATACGTTGCGGATTACCAATACATTGGAAACGAATGCACGCCCCTAGTATTTTTATTTCATAATTTTCTTTCTGTGACACCAATGAATATGATAACTTCTATTGTGAAACTTCATCACTGCTGAAACTTCCATACATTGACATCTAATCATTGATGATATGACTTTTATAGAATTGGTGTTTACAACCTTCACCCCATTTTTTCTAACTCTTGTATCCAATGTGTTTATCATCTCCATCATCCTGAAAATCCATTCTACAAAGGGGAAAAGCAAAACCTTCTCTATTTGCTTATCATACTTCACATTCATCATATGGGACTATGATGGGAGTGTTTTTGTAGCCTGGGGCAGGGGACTCAATTAAATGTATGTATTTTTTTATTTATTTATTAGTTTATATACTGTTATTCTATTATTAATCACAATGGTTTAAAACAACATAAACAATATATATTATACTTAGCTTAAAAATAAATTCAATTAAGACCTTAAAAATTTAAGACCTTAAAAAATTATTATTGAATACCAATAAAACCTTAAAAATTGTATACATAGGGGCAGATTTTAAAAGCCCTATGTGCGTAAATCCAGCTGAATTTATGCATGCAAAAGGGTTACGCGCACTGAGCCTATTTTGCATAGGTCCAGCAATGCGCACAAGCCCCCCGGGGCTTGAAAAAACGGGTGGGGGTGGTCCGGGGCGGGGATGAGGCGTGGCCAGAGGCCTTTGTAGGGCCGCTAGGCTGGGGGATTGCGTCCCGGCATTCGGCCAGCGAGCACAACCTATGCCTGCCCAGAGGCAGGCGCAACTTGTAAAACAAAGGTGAGGAGGGGTTAGGTAGGGCTGGGGGGCGGGTTAGGTAGGGAAAGGGAGGGGAAAGTAGGGGGGAAGAGGGAATTGGGAAAGCCATTGGGGCTCCCCTAGGGCTCAGCGCGCGCAAGGTGCACTAGTGTGCACCCCCTTGCACGTGCCGACCCCAGATTTTATCACATGCGTGTGGCTGTGCGCACATGTTATAAAATTGGGCGTACCACTTAAAATCCGGCACATAGATTTCATGTATGTGATTTTTAATACAGTACATGAAATTAAAAAATAAACCAATACTTGTACTTCAGATGTAGGTGTTGACACTATATTTGCACTAAACCATAGCTCATAATCATATTAATATAACTGTAACAAAAAAAACTATAATCACTGTAACAATGTGCAATGTTTAGCAGGGATTGATTACAAAGTTTAGCAGGTACACTGTGTAATCAATTTCATTATTCAAGCCACATGGAATTAGCGTTTTAAAATCATAAATACATTTTTGTTCTAATCTTAAAAGAATGCTATTCAAATCTCCACCTCTCCAATTTAAAGTTAAAGTATAGGTCTTCCTGACCCCCATAGTTAACTAGCCTACATTTTACCCTGTTATCCCAACCCTTAAATCCCAACTAACCATCCATGAAAATCTTGACAAGGGGTTCATCCATCCCGCTATGTCTTCAGCCAGTGCAGGATTCTTTTTCGTCTCCAAAAAGGATGGGACACTGCATCAATTATAGGGGCCTTAATGCAGTTACTAAAAATGACCAATATCCATTGCCCTTAATCTTAGAATTGTTCAATTGCTAATGCTTACAAGCATGAGAATTATTACCAAATTGGAACTCTGAGGTTCTTACAATCTGGTCCACATCCATGCCAATGAAGAATGGAAGACACTAAGACAGCATTCAACACCAAGGTTAAGCATTATGAGTACTTTGTGATGCCGTTTGGATTATGCAATACCCTTGCAGTGTTCCAAAAGATGATGAATGAGAACTTTAGAGTCCTTCTGTACACCTGTGTTGTGGTCTACCTCTTTGACATCTGCATTTTTTCCAAGGATCTTATCTCTCATTGCCATGATGTCCACTGAGTACTTCAGAACATCTGTGGCAACAAGCTATACACCAAACTGGAGAAGTTTATTTATTTATTTTTATTTATGAACTTTTAATATACCGATATACCGATATACCGATATTTGAGCCTTCCCTTCCTAGGGTGCATTGTTTCCAGTAAAGACTTCACCATGGATTTGGAAAAACTCAAAAGTATCCGTGATTGGCCCCAGCCAAATGGGTTGTAGTCTCTCTTCAGTGAGGCAGGATGCCACTGAATCATTAGGCCCAGGACTTCCTTCCAGGAAGCCTCCCCTCCTGCTTCCCTAGGTGTGTATGTGACTGATTCCCCCACATTTAAAGGGCCAGTGGTGGGAACAGCCAGGTGGCATCCTCTAATGACATCACTGGCTGACACATATAAAAAGCTGCTCCAGATGCCTCTCCAGTGCCTCGGCAATATGTCGACTCCTCCTGGAGAAGTACTTTGCCAGTGTTCCTGACTCCTTTTCCTGATCCCACTTCTTGGTTCCTGTCTCCACTGTGGTGTTCCTGTGTCAGTGTCTTCCGTTCTTGTTTCCTGCAGTTTGGCTTGCCTTTGGATCTCCTTGACTGTGGTCAGACTTCCCTCATCAGTGTTCAGTGTCTCTCCGTGTACCTGTGATCCCTCATCTTCCTCTTCTTCATCCTCCTCCTCAGATCGATCTTCTAGCTGACCTTGGACTGGACCTGACACTGCTTTACCTCCATCTGCCACTGACAACCACCTGTATTTCATCTTTGATTGAAATCTGCCTGCCTTTGACGACTGCCTCATCCCCTGTCCTACTTGTGGCCTGACTCGACTACATCTTGTCATACTGGCCTGCAAGGCTCCTTCTTGCACTTTGCATCAACCCCACCTCGGGCTAAGGGTACACTTCTGCAACAACAAGCCAGGTAAGAAAAGGTATTTTTATTAACCCAGAAGGGCATTGTAGGTATGTCTGATAGAAGGCCTCATTTTATCACATAAAATAATAGTCATGATCGGCGATAATTCCAGTGGATATGTGATAAAATCTTGTTTTCCCTTGTGTCACAAAAAAACCCAAAAACTATAGTTATTTCCAACAATTCCCACAATAGTGTGCATTAATCTATCATGGAATATGGTAGGACACCTTAATTTGCATTAACTACTCCCACTTGCATACTAAAATTTAAATTTGCTTGCTAGCTTGTGTTGTGCTATTTATCACGCATGAATCTTGTCTTAGACCCCATTTGACACATGTTAGAGCCCTAATGCTTTTTGAAGAATGACCCAGATAGTAACATAGTAAATGTCACCAGAAAAAAACCTGAGTGGTCCCTCCAGTTTGCCCAGCAAGATTTATTTCATAGGTAGTAACTGCCACTCCACGCAGGTTATTCCCCCCCTTGCCCTCTGTTAATGATTGTAAACCATTGTTAAGGTTCCCACTAATGTGACGGTATAAAAAACCAAATAAACCTTAAACCTTAAGGGTAGTTACTGCCGTTCCATACAGGTAACCCTCCATGCCTTCTGCTAATGGTAGTAACTGCAGGTAACCTCTAAGTAACATGAGTTACCCCTTTTCTTTATTTCCATCCTTTAGCCATTAGGGATCATCGGTGTTTATCCCACGTCCTTTTGAATTCCATTACCATTCTTGTCTTCACTATCTCTGTAGTGTATCTAATATCAGAAATTATACCTATAAAGTTGTCTCTAACATCTAATTAGTAAATATATGTTTTTATTTTCATTTTTATGAGCATGCCAGGTGATTCTGCTATAGATGATGAAATCAAGGACTCCCATTAGATAAAATGGAATTTCTGTATAAAGTCTTTGATCCAGCACTTTGTTGCGGCCCCGACCGCCCCTCTCCTGATAGGGCTCAGTCCTGCCTACCTCCGCTCCAGTAGTTGCCGGATTCCGCCTGGTCCGGGCTCCGGTGGCCTCTCCCTCTCCACGTGGAGGCCGCCATTACGGGTCTACTCCTCTCCGGTCTCTCGCGCGCGTGAGGATGTCCGTCTTGTGCGCCCAGCTCCCGGAAGCCCGGTCTCGCCCTCGCGGCTGACGTCACGCCCATCTCCCGATATAACCAGCGCTCAGACGTTCCCTAAACGCCTTGCAACGAGGTTCCCAACTTCATAGTTGCTTCCAGTTGCGTTCCTGTTGATCTCCTGTTACCTGCCTCTGACTCCGGTTTGCCTTTGACTCCGCTTCAGCCCGCTGCCTGCCTCTGACTCCGGTTTGCCTCTGACTCCGCTTCAGCCCGCTGCCTGCCTCTGACTCCGGTTTGCCTCTGACTCCGCCTCAGCTCGCTGCCTGCCTCTGACTCCGGTTTGCCTCTGACTCCGCTTTAGCCCGCTGCCTGCCTTTGACTCCACTTCAGCCCGCTGCCTGCCTCTGACTCCGGTTTACCTCTGACTCCGCTTCAGCCTGCTGCCTGACTGTGACTCCGGTTCAGCCCACTGCCTGCCTCTGACTCCGGTTTGCCTCTGACTCCGCTTCAGCCCGCTGCCTGCTCCTGACTCCGGTTTGCCTCTGACTCCGCTTCAGCCTGCTGCCTGCCTCTGACTCCGGTTTGCCTCTGACTCCGCTTCAGCCCGCTGCCTGCCTCTGACTCCGGTTTGCTTCTGACTCCACACCAGCCTCTGGCCTGCCCTGTCTTCACCCAACCTTCTGCTCAGCGCAACTGGCTCTCAACCCTACCCGGGTATCTCGAACTCTTATTTCACTCTGCCTGTCCTGGTTCCGGCCTTCTCTTTGCCTCAGTCTTCTGGACATTCTATAACAGCACCTAAGCCCCAAGGGCCCGGGCCCCTACAGGCTCCTCCCGGGGGGGTCCCTGGCTCCGGGTGAAGGCTTGCCTTGACAGCTCCGCCTCCCGGCCTACCCTGGTTTCCTTGGTAGGTCGGCCCAAGGGTCCACTATCCTCTCCAGCTGCAACACACTTAACAAGGTTTTAAGGGCCTTTCAGGTAGATTAAGAGAGGCAACAGATGGAATAGTACATGGCTGTTTGAATATTTCAGTGGAAAATTTTGGTTTGTGTGTGCAGCTCTTGATGCAATTTTGCTGTTTTCCATATTAATTTTCTATGCCATGGACCACATCTAGCTCTACATTTTAAATACAATGTTTCCACTAGAAATTGTAATGAGAATATATGCTTTTCACATGGGTTCTGACATCATCAATGTTACGCTTCATATAGCTGACTCAGATCAGCAATAAACTCATAAAGGCAATGTATAACTAAGCACCTCTGCCCCACAAATCACCTTTCTTTCTTCACAAAAAAATCCCCAAAGTCCATGCTCCCCTCTCGTCCCCATTCCCTACCTATAAAACATCCTGGTGTGTTAGCAAATTTCCACTCACTGAACCCACCAAAGTGTAAGTTTAGTTAATTCTCTATCTGGATTGAGCTGTTTCCTGCACCCAGCCCTCCATTGGACCCTCTCCTCCTCCTCCACCTCGTGGCTGTTGACCCCTCCCCCAGCTGGAAGACTGCCCTGCTTCTAACGAATGTGCTTTTAAATCTCCGTACAGGTACTTGCCTTTCTTTCTCTGCTCTGCAAGCCAGGATCCAGGGCTTGGATTGAGCTGTTTCCTGCACCCAGCCCTCCATTGGACCCTCTCCTCCTCCTCCACCTCGTGGCTGTTGACCCCTCCCCCAGCTGGAAGACTGCCCTGCTTCTAACGAATGTGCTTTTAAATCTCCGTACAGGTACTTGCCTTTCTTTTCTCTGCTCTGCAAGCCAGGATCCAGGGCTTGGATTGAGCTGTTTCCTGCACCCAGCCCTCCATTGGACCCTCTCCTCCTCCTCCACCTCGTGGCTGTTGACCCCTCCCCCAGCTGGAAGACTGCCCTGCTTCTAACGACTCCGCTTTTAAATCTCTGTGCTGGATGCTAAGACCCATATTGATGACATCACTTTTGAGCGACACAAAAAAGAGTCATCTATAAAAATCTAACCTGGTCAAGCGTCACGCGCCTAGCGTCACGCGCCGAAGGAGCGCGACAAAGGGGCCTGCCCCTTTGAGCGCCCCTTCGGGCAGCCCCTGAGAGCCCCTGAATCCTCGTCCACTAACTGAAGCCGGCTGAACACCTGCTAAAATCCACCAAGATTTCCAAACATATCAGAACCAGGTCCGTCTACACATTCAAGGTCAGCCATCTAACGCTCAAACGCTCTCCCTCTCAAACAACAATTCAGGACGACATATACAGAGGCAAACAGCAGTACCGGTGAAACACACTGACAACTCTGCAGGACTCCAGCAGCCTCTGAACAACGCTAAACAAAGACAATCAAACTTCACAAACGACTACACACTCCAACAACCACCCAGGAACCCAGCACTCACCCAGCATCCACGCCAGGACTCCAGCATCCACCCAGCAGCCACGCCAGGACTCCAGCATCCACCCAGCAGCCACTCCACTCAACAACTCCACTCAAACAAACACAGCATCTTCTATAACAACACCCACAATTAAAATGGACCTAGCCTCTAAAATGCATCCAACATTTGCAATCCCAATCACACCTCACTATTTCTCACAGAAAAGAAATCCAACCAGACAAGCAAACCTTCGCAACCTTAAAACACTCACACCAATCCTAATAGCTCCGATAACCCAACTACTAGGCCTCTCCCTATTCACCCTATCGCTATTCAATGCGCAATCTATAACCAAAAAATCACTAATCCTCAACGACTACCTCACTGACGATAAACCAGATATTTGCGCAATAACTGAAACATGGTTGAAACCCTCAGATACTGCAATATTAAACCAACTACCGACGCTAACCTATGACATCTTCTCCCTGCCTAGACTGAAAAAGAGGGGAGGAGGAATCCTACTTGCAACTAAAAAAGACCTCAAATTCTCACAACATCCGATCCACTCCGATACCAAACTTGAAATTGGATTCTTCACATCACACCAACTTCAAATACTTCTCATCTATGCCCCCCCAGGACTCTTAGAAGCCGACGTCTCACCCATCATCGAAATAACCACAACCTTCCTAAACCTGGACGCCCCAGCAATAATACTAGGAGATTTCAATCTCCACATGGATAACTCAGCTCTCTCAACTAGCTGCCAAACTCTCCTTCTAGCATTCTCAGCGATGGGCTTTACCCAAATAGTCAATAACCCGACACATAAAGCAGGACATACGTTGGACCTGATCTTTATCAACAAAGGCATAAAATCGTCTTCCCCACCAAAAAATAAGAAGATACCCTGGTCGGATCACTCCCTGATTTCTACCTCATTCGCATTGGAAAAATCTACTGCTCCTCATCCACCTACTCCCTCCTTTAATTACAGGAAACCTTGTCACCCCGACGACCTCACCAATCAGCTGACCAAACACCTTCCCGCTATTGTTCTCACCGATCCCAATACGGCCTTACGATCATGGAACTCCATCACAGAATCCATAGCCAATAAGCTCTGCCCTCTAACAACAAAAAAATCCCACCCAGACGCCTCCAAAAAACAACCATGGTTCACCGACAATCTTAGAAGGCTAAAACAAAAATTAAGACAAATGGAATCCAACTGGCGGAAAAGTCCTACTGCTAGCACACTCTCAGCCTACAAACGCTCGCTACAACAATACAAGGCCAGCACCTCCAAATCAAAAAGAGACTTTTTTGCCTCCAAAATCCACAACTTAGTCTTTGATGCAAAAGCTCTATTCTCCTATGTTTCCTCCCTAACCCAAGTACCCTCACCAGAATGCCCTAGTAACCAAGCTCAAGCTAAAGCAGATGAACTCGCCATCTTCTTTCAAAACAAAATCACAAATCTTCTTACTCAACTTCCCTCCAATATCATCCCTCTAACTCCAGCCCTAATGCCTCACATCAAAAACATTCATCTTGAAATGTTTGAACCCACTTCGTCTTCCGAAATCCAAACCATCCTTAAAAGAATGAAACCATCTTCGCACCCAGCGGACCATATTCCCTCAAAACTTCTCCTCTCAATACCAGACACCATATCCAAAACATTAGCAGACATCATCAACTGCTCGCTATCCCAAGGTTCCTTCCCAGAAGACCTCAAACAAGCCTCACTCAAACCTCTTTTAAAAAAACCCAACCTGGACCTAAAAGACCCCAACAACTACCGTCCAATAGCTAATCTCCCTATCATAGCTAAGATTATGGAAAGGCTTGTGAACGCTCAACTATCGGACTTCATCGAAGACAACAAAATTCTATCCGCCTCACAGCATGGATTCCGCAAAAATAGGGGCACAGAATCCCTACTTACCTCCCTAACAGACCTACTCATCTTAGGTACAGACAAAGGTCAATCCTTTCTATTGATCCTTTTGGACCTCTCAGCAGCTTTCGATACCGTAAATCACGCTATCCTCATCAAACTGCTAGCTGCGATAGGAATCTCTGGTTTAGCGCTCTCCTGGTTCAAATCGTTCCTAACCAACAGAGGCTACAAGGTAAAAATCCAGAATAAAGAATCATCACGCCACGACTCGACCATCGGAGTCCCACAAGGTTCCTCTTTATCCCCTACACTCTTTAATATTTACCTCCTACCACTATGTCAACTCCTCATCAACCTCAAGTTAATACACTTTCTCTATGCAGATGACATCCAGATCCTGATCCCCATCAAAGAATCATACTCAAAAACCCTTGAATACTGGGAATCCTGTCACCTAGAAATCAAAAACCTCCTCAACAGCCTCAATCTGGTACTAAACTCCGCCAAAACTGAAGTATTACTCATAACTCCTGATAACAATCTCACAACCTCTCTGCCAAACAACCTACAAACCACTCATGTAAGAGATCTAGGTGTGCTAATCGACAATAAACTAAACTTCAAAGCCCACATCAATAAAACCACCAAAGACTGTTTCTATAAACTGCAAGTTTTAAAAGGATAAGACCACTCTTCCATGCCAAAGACTTCAGAACCATCCTCCAAGCCCTCATTTTCTCAAAATTGGACTACTGCTGCTCCACTTTACTTGGCCTCCCCTCCTCATACACAAAACCGCTCCAAATGGTCCAAAACGCAGCAGCCCGTCTACTGACAAACACTAAGAAAAGAGACCATATCTCCCCAGTGCTACAAGACCTCCACTGGTTACCAATTCATTTCAGAGTCATTTATAAATCCATCACCTTGATATACAAAATCATTCACCAACATACCACAATCGATCTACAAATTCCTCCCCGCTTCCACAAATCCACAAGACCGACCAGGGAAGCCTACAGAGGATGCCTCATTGTTCCACCCACGAAAACCACTAATCACAGCACCTTAAGAGACCGAGCCCTTTCCACCGCAGGCCCACAGTTATGGAACTCCATCCCTCCAGAACTCAGAAACGAACCATGTCTCCTAACCTTTAGGAAAAGACTCAAGACATGGCTTTTCAGGCAAGCCTTCTCGAACTCTACCTAATATGCACCATAAACAAACTCTCTACTCAGAGACTGTACATATGAGACACCATATTTATATTGAACTTTTGTACATAATTATTCTCCTCTATCTCTTTCTATTTCTTACATTCCCAGTTCATTAGCCCTTGTTAATTGTAACTGCTTCTCTTCATCACGTTATTTATGTTTTTTGGTTGTATTATCTGCACCCCTGTTTTCTGTAAACCGACATGATGTGAACGAGTTCATGAATGCCGGTATAAAAAAACCTTAAATAAATAAATAAATAAATAAAATCTCACGATGAGTTTGTCAGGCATTGTGAGATACATGCAGCAGTTCATAATGTAGAAAACCCATAATGCTTAAAGATCTCACAATGAGAGAAAGAATGACCAAATCATGAACTCATCCCTCTCTTTGTCTCTCATTCTTTGAGTTTTGCATAGATTACAAATTTTATTTCCAGAAGATACACCAGGCTTGGTTTATTTTAGTAGAAAAAAAAGTCAATATTTCTTATGCAATATCATTAAAAAAGCACACAGAACTTTTATCAAACTATTTCATGGATGGAATAAGGTAAACATTATTAATTTTAATTGTAGCAAAAGAAAAAGCAATGTCTGTGTGTCCAGGGATCACATCCCAAATGATATATAAAGGAATGCAATCAGTCCTGAGTCAGTAGGCTCTTCATTCCAGAGATGCAGGAATCTTTGACCAAGAAGGTAAGATATAGGATCAGATCTTTCTTTACTTTAGATTGTAACATGTTCAAATGTTCTACAATATGAATCCGATATTATATTCCGAAGCACTTAGGGTGAATGATCTTGATATGATATCCACTGTTATTGTAAAAGTGATGCAAAGATGATCTATAGGAACTAGTTCATTTCTTGACTACTTCATAAGCAGGTATGGCTACGAATGTCTCCTTTTGATCTAAACCAGTGAAAATGTTTTAAAATATGCTTTAGGATTTTTTTTAACTAATGTCCTGGGGTAGATGGCAAGTTGATTCTATCGCTCCAATAATCATGAGAATTGGGTTAGGATTAGAGAGGCTACAATATGTCTCACACCTGACCCAGCAAACAGCGCAATGCGAGCACACATCAGCAACTTAAAATTATAGAAGGGAAGGAAAGTAAAGCAGCTCATGGATCATGCAATCATTTCAATCTCCTAAAATGAATATTGGGATTATGATTACATAAAAAAAGGTTAAAACATTTAAAGGGAGAGACATTCCAGATTTGTGAATTTAAATGTCATTAAAGAGGATGCCTAACTTAAAAGGCAAATATTCAATTCACTTAAGTACACTTCATTTTATATTTCAATCAACCAGATAGCATCACCTTGTACAAAGCTATTTGCTCTCTTAAACCTGCCAATCCTGTTGCTATTGAGGAGGGAGTGCTTTATCCTGTTGAATTGTACACAGCATGGGGAACTTGCTTCTGGTGCTTCCTGATACTGCAGGTCCCCTTGTTCAGTTTTGCAGCCTCTGTGCAGCTGATGCTCACTTACACACAAGGAGTCCATGTGAATGCACCACCTCTTTTTGTACGATTTGCCTACAATATTGCCAGTGGATGGGGGGAGTGGGAATTCAGACCTCAGTTTTTGCCTGATTCAGTTCAAAGGATAGCCAAGCAAAACCTTTGAACTGAAACTTCTTGGCAGCCTTCCTAGAACTATACAGAAATTATCCATAGACCTCTGCCCAAATTTTAAAAATGTCTAGGTATACGAGTCTGCTTCGAAACTTAATGGGTGTATTGTGCAGAACCCAGCACAGCATATGCATGCACATTTATGCTTGCTCAGGAGGAATTTTAATACCTATGTGTACTTTTACGTTTACTTTTCAAAATTGAAAGTATGCTTATAAATGATTTTTCTGCCCCTGGAATGCTTTTTATAATACAAAAGATAGCATGCACAAAATTTCCTTTATGTGTACTTTTACGTATGAAAATCCTCCTCCTCCTGGGCAATTTTCAAAGCTGATTATGTGCATAAGATTGAGAATTGTTCTAATCTTTCCATTGGGCATTGAAATATTCATGAATACACTTAAAGAATCTTAGAATCATATGACAGAATGATATCAAACATTGTATTCATTTCATGCTTTCTAATTTCATCTTTGTATTTCCTTTGTCCACTCATCAGCTTTCCATGCTAATTTTAAGCTTTATATGCATCAATGTGAAGTCCAAATGGGGCACTAGTGAAGATCTGCTCTTCAGCTCTTGGTACTGTATTCATGCTTTAAATGCATCATTACAATAAGTGCATGGGGCGCTAGTGAAGATCTGCTCTTCAGCTCTTGGTGCTGTATTCATGCTTTAAATGCATAATTACAATAACTGGATGGGGTGCTAGTGAAGATCTGCTCTTCAGCTCTTGGTGCTGTATTCATGCTTTAAATGCATCATTACAATAACTGCATGGGGTGCTAGTGAAGATCTGCTCTTTAGCTCTTGGTACTGTATTCATTAGAGATGTGAATCGTGTCCTCGATCGTCTTAACGATCGATTTCGGCTGGGAGGGGGTGGGAATCGTATTGTTGCCGTTTGGGTGTTTAAAGTATCGTGAAAATCGTTAAAATCATGAACCGGCACACTAAAACCCCCTAAAACCCACCCCCGACCCTTTAAATTAAATCCCCCACCCTCCCGAACCCCCCCCAAATGCCTTAAATTACCTGGGGGTCCAGCGGCGGTCCGGAACGGCAGCGGTCCGGAACGGCCTCCTGCAATTGAATCGTGTTGTCTTCAGCCGGCGTCATTTTTCAAAATGGCGGCGCAAAATGGCGGCGGCCATAGACCAACACGATTCGACTGCAGGAGGTCGTTCCGGACCCCCGCTGGACTTTTGGCAAGTCTTGTGGGGGTCAGGAGGCCCCCCAAGCTGGCCAAAAGTCCCTGGGGGTCCAGCGGGGGTCCGGGAGCGATCTCCTGCCGCGAATCATTTTCCGTACGGAAAATGGCGCCGGCAGGAGATCGACTGCAGGAGGTCATTCAGCGGGGGTGTTGTGATCTTCCTGCCTGCAGTGCCCTATCCCGGTATCAGGGATAGGGCACTGAGTGCAGGAAGATCATAACACCCCTGGTATCAGGGATAGGGCACTGAGTGCAGGAAGATCACAACACCCCTGGTATCAGGGATAGGGCACTGACTGCAGGAAGATTTATTTTTATTTATTTATTTAGAGATTTTTATATACCGCGGTATGTATAGATATACATCACCTCGGTTTACAGTAAACAATAAATTAGCAACAGGCTTTACATACAACAGGTAATACAGTAAGTAAACAGCAGGTAAACAACCGGTTATACAGGAAGTAAACAAATAACAGCCAAAGGCTTTAAATAAATAACAGGTTTCAGGAGTACATACTATAACTCCTTTAACTATAAAAACCAATGCATATTCTATTTCAACAACGAAGCAGGAAAGAAAAGATCACAACACCCCTGGCATCAGGGATAGAGTACTGCGTGCAGGAAGATCACAACACTCCTGGTATCAGGGATAGGGCACTGAGTGCAGGAAGATCACAACACCGCTGGTATCAGGGATAGGGCACTGTGTGCAGGAAGATCTCAACACTCCCGGTATCAGGGATAGGGCACTGAGTGCAGGAAGATCACAACACCCCTGGTATCAGGGATAGGGCACTGCGTGCAGGAAGATCACAACACTCCTGGTATCAGGGATAGGGCACCGCGTGCAGGAAGATCAGAACACTCCTGGTATCAGGGATAGGGCACTGTGTGCAGGTAGATCACAACACTCCCGGTATCAGGGATAGGGCACTGTGTGCAGGAAGATCACAACACTCCCGGTATCAGGGATAGGGCACTGAGTGCAGGAAGATCAAAACATCCCTGGTATCAGGGATAGGGCACTGCGTGCAGGAAGATCACAACACTCCCGGTATCAGGGATAGGGTACTGTGTGCAGGAAGACCACAACATTCCCAGTATCAGGGATAGGGTACTGTGTGCAGGAAGATCACAGCACTCCCGGTATCAGGGATAGGGCACAAGTTCTAGTCACATTGATCACATTACTTTTTTTGTCAAGCTACCAACCGTTTCCATTTCCCATCCCCCATATATTGTCAGTGGGAACCTTGGTAACATGAATAAATAAGAGGGCAGCCAATAGGAATACATATTCATTCCTAAACTGACCTTAACTTCCCTGAAAAGTGTCAAATTGTATCATTTTCTGTTAGTGCGCACTAATCGGAAAAAATTATTTTTTTACTAAAAAATCGTGCCAAACACGATTTTCTTCTTTTGCCAGACGATTTTGATCGTTAAGACGATCGGGCACACGATTCACATCTCTAATGCCGACATTCTAGAGATTTGATTCCCTGAAGAAGGAACGTTTATTCCGAAACATTGCAGTGTCGGATAACGGATTATAAGAGGCTCGACCATATAGTGAACTTCATCCAGATAAGTGCACAGATAGCTCTAAGACAAGGAATCTATGAATCTAGATAAACCATTTCTATAAAGTGACCGATGATTATAAAGCCCTAGTGCCACTCAGTGCTTATTCAGAAAAAAGCTATAAACAGCCGGAAGTACTATATGATGGTCACTTTAAAAAAGATAGTCCCTTATTTTTTTATTATTTCCTATTAAACTGAAACAGTCACTATCTACCAATCATTACTATGTTTTACTTCTTGTTAAACTTTTTATCTTTCCTCTAACTCTAATCCCAGTTAGAATGACCCCCGTTTTATTGTAACTTTTTCTTCCATGCACTTGTTTTACTTTTTAATGTATACTTTTATGTTATTAGTTATTTACGTTATAATGTATTTCTCACCCCTTGTTTTATGTAAACCGACATGATACGAACTCCGTGAATGCCGGTATAGAAAAATGCAAATAAATAAAAATAAATAAATAATTTTTTCTTATAGCAAGATTTCAATATTTTGGCTATGCTTGAATCATTGCAGTGCATAGAAAGTTTTTATTTCTCCTAAACTATTTTATCATTTTCATGTTAAAAAATATTACTTCATCATATAAAACAGTGATTTATATGTGGAACTCAGTATTTTTTATTGAAATCACCAGTTTGCTGATTATGTCACAAGTTCACCCAGTCCTTCTCCATGCCATCAAGATCCTCCTAGGTCTTCACCCTGAACTCTGCACAGTTTACCCACATCTCCCACGCAATGGCAGACAGCAACTGACTCTGATATCAATTGCACAATATAATTAGCTGGTATAAAATTGCACAAAAAAGTTGTCTAAGATATTCACATAGGGGTAGATTTTTAAACAGCGCGATTTGGCCTACTTTTGCTTGCGCATCAGACTCAAGCAAAAGTACGCTGGATTTTAGCAGATACGCGCGGAGCCGCGCATATCTGCTAAAAACCTGGATCGGCGTGCGCAAGGCTATTGATTTTGTATAGCCGGCGTGCGCCGAGCCGCGCAGCCTACCCCCGTTCCCTCCAAGGCCGCTCCGAAATCGGAGCGGCCTTGGAGGGAATCCTCTAATGCCCTCCCCTCACCATCCCCTCCCTTCCTCTACCTAACCCACCCGCCCGGCCCTGTCTACACCCCCCCTTACCTTTCTCCGGGGATTTACGCCTCCCGGAGGGAGAAGTAAATCCCCGCGCGCCAGCGGGCCTGCTGCGCGCCGGGACGCGACCTGGGGGCGGGTACGGAGGGCGCGGCCACGCCCCCGGACCGCCCCGGGCCGTAGCCACGCCCCCGTACCTGCCCCCAAAACGCTGCCGACACGCCCCCGAAACGCCGCGACGACCGGGCCCGCCCCCGACACGCCCCCCTCCGAAAACCCCGGGACTTACGCGAGTCCCGGGGTCTGCGCGCGCCGGTAGGCCTCTTTGAATGTAGGCATACCGGCGCGCAGGGCCCTGCTCGCCTAAATCCACCCGGATTTGGGCGGATTTAGGCGAGCAGGGCTCTGAAAATCCGCCCCATAAGTCTCACATTAAAATAGCAACTTCTGTGTGTAACTCTTCGTCCCACTCCAGAACACCCCTAGACTACCCTGTTTTTTGTATAAATAAGGATGCACAGGAAAGTGAAAATATGCATGTAGTTTTGATGTTTATAAAATAGCATAAACATGAATACAAACTACCTTTTAAAAACAAATTCACCCAAGTGATCACAGTTTAAGTGGAAAATGTAATGGTGGTGCACAAGAGAAGAACCTATCTGATGACTAGGAAAATCATGAGCTCTTCCCATTCTTAGAGCAATAATCCTGAACATCCAGGACAAAATATAAACAAGAAGAGATACCTAGAAATAAGAGATGGCAAAGTAAACCAATGCAATCTTGCTAGCTAATATAGAATAATTACAGACCTGCTTTAATTATAATCTGTCCTGGCTTTTCTAATTACAGAATAATTTAGCATATAAGAGAATATTTTGTGATGTATGTTGATTAATTTCTGTTCATTCCCCCCTCCTCTGATGCCTCATCTTCCTCTAAAATAAAAATTGAAGTAGATTACCTAAAAGTGGATCACCATCTTCCTGTCTCTCCTTCCTACTTTCAGCACACTAAGGATTATGGGTACTGAAAGGGAAAAGGAAAATCATACCAGTGTGACAGAATTCCTGATTCTGGGCTTCTCAGAGTTCCCAGAGCTGCAGCTCTCTCTCCTTGCTCTCTTCTCACTCCTCTACCTGATGGCCATGCTGGGGAACCTCCTCATTATCTGCATAGTATGTGCCGATCGACACCTGCACACCCCTATGTATTTCTTCCTGCTCAACTTATCTGTCTTGGATATCTGCTCTTTGAGCATCATTATTCCAAAACTGCTTGGAATACTGACAAACAGCAGTAACATATCTTTCAGTGGATGCATTCTGCAGATGTACTGCTATATGATGAGTGTAGTTACAGAATTTCAGCTTCTCACTGCCATGGCATATGATCGTTATGTTGCAATATGCAATCCCCTGCGTTATACCATTATAATGAATAAGAGGGTCTGTGCTCTTCTGGCAGCTGTCTCATGGCTAACAGGACCATTGGAGTCACTACCTCATGCTGTCATTATATCCCAGTTTTCTTTCTGTGGCTCCAATGTAATCAATCATTTCTTCTGTGACTTCACGGCACTGCTGAAACTTTCCTGCACAGACATCTCAAACGTTGAAATTATAACTTTTGTTGAAGGGGTAATTTCATGTTTCACCCCCTTTCTCCTCACCCTGACATCCTATGTGTTTATCATCTCTACTGTCCTGAAAACCCGATCTGAAGAGGGGAAAAGCAAGGCCTTCTCCACCTGCTCCTCCCACCTCACAGTCATCATTCTGGCATATGGGACTATACTAGGAGTTTACATGCAGCCCAGTTCAGGAGACTCTACTAAATCTAACAAACTGCCTATTGCACTTTACATAGTCACTCTCCCACTATTAAACCCCCTGATTTACAGTTTGAGGAGCAAAGAATTAAAAGTGGCCTTGAAAAAAGCTATAAAGAGGAAACCAAAATTTGTGAGCAACTAAACACTTTTCTAAGATGCCTGTTCAACCAGTGGATTCCAGTAACTCTGTAATACTAAAGTGAATGTTTGCTAATGTTCATTTGTCGAACTAAGAGAAAGCTCAGAATGTAAGACGCCAATTAGATATTTTATGTATGAAAGTACAGAAAAGAGACATTTTTCTTTGTGACACCCAATAAACAGTGTGTGCTCTTTTTCAGTGCCTTCAGCAAAGTAGAAAAGTGCCTGCTCAGTTTGGTATAACTTTACAGGTTTAGAAGAGAAGAGGGACTGGAGGCAAGTTTTAGAGATGAGAGAGGCAGGGAATTCATGAAATTTCTTTTCTTTAATGTATGGGGACTTGAGGAAGAGTAGTTGAGAGCTGGCCATTTTACATAAAGTTGTTTATTATGATGAGACATGCTGTTTATTGCATCTAGTGTTACCTTACTTGCCTGCTAGGCCTTGATGATCTTCTGGGCTAAACATGCTTTCATTTTCCTGAGTCTGTGAATATCATTTACAGGAGACAAGATCCAGAGCCTTTCCATTATTGGACCATAGTTATGGAATATTCTGCCTTCTGACCTGTGAAACAATACAGATTTCCTAAACTTTAGGAAAAGCATAATGCAGCTTATTAAAATCCTGTACAAGAGATAGCCTGTATGAACTATTTTTATATTTTGGTATGTTTGCTATGTTTTATTTGTTTTTATTTTATGTTTGGTATATTATGAGACATACTGATCAATCCTGTATTGGATTTTCAGGGTATAAATTTATATCGATACATAAAATACAAATTTTAGTTTGCTATTTCAGAACCAAGATTTGTTCAGTCACATTTTACCAGTCATCCCCGAATATTAGGCTAATCAACCAAGGGCCCTTTTTAAATAAGCACTTTTCCCATAGTCACAGAATGGGAGATAACCATTCCCGGAATGCTTCTGGCCTGCACTTTTTAGCCCAGCTAAAGATATGCAGTCTGTGAATTAGTGTGGACAAATTTAGCCCTTAGAGGATCCGTATTTTAGAAAGGAAGATTTGCCCAGCTGAACTCCACATTTCCTAGGATAAATCCTTTGAAAATCAGTTCCTTTTGATGAACAGAGCTGCTGCCCTTCATTTTCTTGCCTACATTTTTTAATCTCAGCTTTTACCAGAAGATAAAAGCTTGGACACACAAATTGTGCACAAATGATATGAAAGGTGTTCAAAACACCGCTTTTCTACTTTGTCTGGCATCATCATTCTAACGGTCTGAATTCAAATAAATTGCAGGCTTCACAATCTGCTCTTGCCTGCAAACTGATTCTCAGTGCGTGATCTTAGTCAAGTCACTTTTTTCTCCATGTGCTTTGTTTCTAAACCTTTGTATTTAACCATAGGATATTATCTCTCTGTGTCTCAGTTATTTATATTATACACTATTATTATTGTTATGATCTATTTATTAGTTCACTATTAATCTAGAGTTGCCAACCAGCTCTGGATTTTCAGGACAGATTGATGTGGTCCTGGTTTTACCCCATTGCATGCTGGGACTTATTCTGAGTTACCTATTGCAGTCCCTCAGAAAATCAAGACTATAAGTACCTGCATGCAGGGAAGTAAAACCAGGACTAGATCAACCCATCCTGAAAATCCGGAGCTGGTTGGCAACCCTGTATTGACCTAGGGAGCATGAACTTCCCTGCTTAAGCATTTGCACAGTCTCCCTGCAGCTCAAGGAATAACATTGAAGATTCTTACTCTGGTTTACAGATGGGCCATATTACTTAAAAGGCTTATATAGTAAACATATTCCCCTTCTGTTGTTTGCATTCAGCTGAAAGCGCTGGTTTGAAGTTGCAGTGCCTTCTGCTAAGTATGCTCATCGGATCAAGCTTTTTTCCATTATAGGGCCCATACTATGGAATGCCCTAACATAAGCCCTTTAATCTATTACTGATTATGGTCTTCTTTCTAAAACCTTAAAGCATTGTTATTTCAGGGTGCATTATTTGAAGCATAGTGGCTGGAGTTATGTATACAACTATATATTCAAAGAATGTAGCCACTCCGGTGCTGTAAATAATTATTAATTTATGATGTTAACCTTCTTCTGCTTCTCTCTCTCTTGTCCCAGTTCCATTACCCCTGTTCATTGTAACTGCAACTCCTCTGCACTAGATTCAGTTATTGTATTTTTTGCACACCTTGTTCGAATGTAAACCGGCATGATGTGATTTTATCATGAATGCCGGTATATAAAAAAACCTAAATAAATAAAAATAAATAAATGTATTTATTGGATTAAAAACACTGACATCCTTCTCTATCCCAGTTCAAGACAGGTAACAAAATAAAGTACACATGCAATCATTTACATAAAACCAAAACAGCAAACATAACAACAACAAATTTGTTTAAACAAGCAACAGCCAGACTCATCCACAACCCTGAAAGATGTTAGCAAAGTCCATTAATAAAGTAACTGCAACCCTGATGATGAATCAATGTGACATTTCCTGATATACCAAAGTATATATAAAGTCATTTTAACATATATATTATGATACATGTCACAAACTAGTAAATCACAGTTCAGGTGTCAATAAGTGTACATTGTTAGAATAGATATTTTGGGTTGCTTTTCGTTGTATGGTTATGTTGCTGTTTTTAATTCTGTTTGTTTTTATGTAGTCTGCTTAGCACAGCTGTCCTGCTATAGGCAGAATAGAAGCAATTCAATTAATTAATTAAATAAACGTTCAAAATAAGAGCTTGGAAAAATAGAGGTCACATGTTTCCAGTAAGAAGTTTTACCTAGAAAGAAAGAAAGAAAGAAAGAAAGAAAACATACACCAGAACATGTCATACATATCCCCAAATGGGGAGGAAGGGCACAATAAAACAAAACAAAACAAGATAACCAAAACAATCAGTGCACGATTCCAACCAATCACCCAGCTCCACTGAACTAAAAAAAAATATCTCAGAATAAAATCCTAGACTACAGAGCTAAGGTATGTGATTACCTTCACTATTAAACATGAAACACAAATTGTCTCTGCCTGAAGAACAAATCTTGCACCCAATTGTAGAACAAAGGAAAGCAGAAGTATTACACAGGACATCACCTCCTGCCAAGATAACTTTCAAACACCTGCACACAGTGGCATATTCATGCAAATGTGGCTGTGCATAGTTTTACCACAGTATTTTATAATAAGCAAATATCTCATACATACATATTATAAAATCACGTATGTTGGCCAATCCCCAGTCATGCAATATAATGAACTCATGTACTTTACCCATCTATTTTAAAAATATACACATCTACATTTTATGCATGAATGTAAACTAGGATTTACTCATGTAAGACTCAATTTACACATGTAAATCGGCTAATTTGAAAACATGCATGCATCAAGGAAATTAACCAGTTTACCAACTAGGCCAACGATTTATCCAGTCCTTATCCAGGTCATCAAAAACCTTTCTGGTTCTTCAGCCTGAAACTTCCCCCCCAAGGTCCCTCTCTGGAACATATGAGCCTGTTCCATCTGGCTCCCACACAGAGAGGTTTTGCCTTCAGTGCCCAGTGAGTCTCCTGCCTGCAGTCTGACATCTGGCACTAGTACGCGCCTCCGCTAAGATGTGCATGCTCTGTCATGCGCACAAAGGAGTGCAACAAAGGAGCTTCTTTGTGCCCTCCTTCATGCGTGCCGAGTGTTGATGAGTGTGGAGCCTCAATTTTACTGTCTTCCTCTTCTTTATGTTCTAATTCTTCTTGTTTTTCTATCCCAATCATTTTTCTCAGGGTATCACCTGGGTCTACGGCCGCCATCTTGTTTAATATCCATTAATTCTTCACATAGAATTATGACCCCTCCCCTTTGCTTATCACATCTGAATGTCTATCTGATCAATGCTTAAGCAGTCAAAAAAAAAATTATATTGTTGCTGACTTGATCCATGAACATTTGGATGATTTTTTTTTGCATCACGGAATCATGGCTTCTTCCTTTGGATTCCATTTTGCTTCATCAAATTTCTTCCTCAGGTTACATAGTCATTTCCCAGCCAAGAAAAAAAAAGAACGGGGAGGTGGACTTCTGAATTTTTATAAAGACACCTTCATGATGTCCCATGAAGACCTAGGTGGCAATTTTCCCTATGAATGTTTGGTCTTTTTTTCTGATGCTTTGAGGTTATGTTTGGTTTATTGGACTCTGATTTTACTTTCCCATTACCTTTCCCCATTTTTTGAGTATCTGGTCTTTACTAAAGCCAACTAAGATAATCTTGGAGATTTCAACTTGCAAATTTTAGGGGATATGTTCTGTCTTAAGGAACCATTTTCCTTGATATTCTTTCCTCTTTGTGGTGGGAACAGCTCATACCCACACTTAAGTCCAGTAATATTCTAGACCTTGTTTTTGTTAACAGCACGTTAATGAAAAATTGTGCTGATTCAGTAGTAATCACTCCTGTGCCTTGGTCCAACCATTTTCTAATCAATTTCACAGTACTGTGCCCGCCCTCTTTTAGATCAGTTGAATCCAAATCCAGTGGAACCCTCCTGTCCAGAGGGTACATTGACATGTGGAACTCATTGATATAGTAAGTATGAACCTTAGCTCCTTTTGTCCAATTAACATGATGGAGTCTCAATCTGGACTACGATTATGGCAAACTCTCTGTTGCCCCTCTAGTATCAAACCAGAAATCCAGGAGAAATGATTCTTCCTGAATGACCGTGGACATTAGATCTCTTAAAATACAATTGCATTGCAGTGAACTCTGCTGGTGGAAACATCATTCCAATGACTCTTTAACAGTTTACTGTTCCTCGCTAAACATATATCATTCTGCTATTTAAGATTCAAAGCATGTCTTTTATTCTAGATGGATATACAACATCAGCTACAACCCTAAAGAATTTTTTAAAATTGCCAAATCTCTTACTAAAAGCTCACTGAGATCATCTGCTTCACCCTCAGTCCCTCGAATGGATTCTTTACAATGATTTTCTGAATCATTTTACAAGCAAAGTTGCTACTCTTTCAACTTCAGTTTTTTCTGTACCAGATTGGCTCTTCTCTATTGCAGATGAAATAAACTCCATGTGAAATGAATAGCCTAGTTCCATCAGATCCTAATAATTATAGGCCAATCTCTTCTCTTCCCGTTTTATATAAACTGATTGAAAGTAGTGTTTTCATTCAATTGACTGATTATATTGAGACCAAGCAAATATTAGATCCTTATCAGTACAGATTTAGAAAATCATTGAGTACTGAATTACTAAATTTGTCCCTTTTGGACACACTTAGAAGATGTTTAGATATAGGCAACAGCTATATTCTTGTTTCTTTAGACATCACAGTGGCATTCGACACAGTAGACCATGCTATTCTTCTACATAGCTTTCGTGAATATGGCATATTGGGCACTGTTTTGCAATGCTTCACCTCCTTTCTTTCACACCATCATCAATGAGTCAAGTTTGACAAAAAATGTTTCCACTGGGCTGAAATTACAACTGGTCTGCAACAAGAGTCAGCACTTTCAGCCATGCTTTTCAATGTGTATTTATCCCCTTTGTGCAAAGTGTTAGCATGGTTGTGCGAGGGTTACAAACTATTAGGGAAGTGCATTTGTTTAGAATGAATTAGGACATTTTGCAGTGGAATCTAAGATGGATGCAGCGTGAAACGGTTGGCGAAGTCGCTCTTTCCTTGAAACTTAGTTCTTTAACGATGCCGCATTAAAACAAAGGCCAAACTCAGAGAAATCATCACCTCATCATCGCCGGTCTCTGAGGATGGCCAGATGAGGATTGAAATGTTCTTCGCTACCACAGTAGCAAGAGAAATGCTGGTGGAGGAGGCCGCTTCAAGTGCCGGCATGGGGCAGATGTCGGCCTTGATGGCCGATGAGATCACACTTAGTCCCGGCGCTCTAATGACCATCCCATCTCTGGTTCCACCTGACGCTGTGATTGTTGGGGTAAGTCCTCAAGGACTGTATTCTCTTTCTGGGACTGTTGCTGATTTAAACAAACTTAAAATGAGTGACTTACCCAAGACCAGTGAAGAAGTGGAAAGGAAAGCCATCGAGGAGGTGGTGAGAGGGAGCATGGCAGGAGGGGAAAATCAGGCTCAGAAATCAATATTGGAAACGTTTGTACCACTAGAGAAGCCTAAGGTTATAACTATGGAATCCCTGTGGCACGCTATGAAAGGTTTTGAATATGCCATACTGAACTTGACCAAGATAACACTTGAATCTAACAATAGGTTCTTAAGTATAGGAAAAGAAATGAATATGCAAACTACCAAGATCCAGCAGATGGAGGCACGAATGGAGAAAATGGAGACCATTCAAGCAGAGATACTAAGAGTGGAAGACATCAATTTGAAAAAATTAGAAAATATTGAAAATCAAACAAAATACTTGAATTTGTGTATATTGAATTTTCTGTTTATCAGAGAAATCTCTGCATATGAAATGCTTAAAGATTACACTATAAAAATATTAAAAATACCAACAGAAGGACTTCCTGTAATTTCCAGAGTTTACTATTTACCAGAAAAATGAGGAAAGGTTAAAGAAAATATGGGTGAAGAGGAATATAATCAATTAAATTTGACTCAAATCTTGGAACTATCGCTGGAATCTGAAGTTAAGAAAAGAATGATGTTATTTTTGTCTTGTACTTTTGATACTGATAGAGAAATGATTATGAAGAGGTTTATGCAGAATCGGTCAGAATTGTACTATGGGAAAAAGATCTGGATTTATCCAGATATTTCTCACATAACCCAAGAGAGGTGAAAGAAGTTTTTTTTCTTTAAGGCCAGAAGTAGTGGCGAGAGGGGCTAGTTTTAGCATTAGGTATCCTAGTAAATGTATAATAAGACACCAGAATGCAAAGTATATTTTTCTAGAACCTATTCAATTGCAGAAGTTTTAGTGTCCTGCTATGCATTGTTGCAAATTAAAGATTCTTGCTACATTCATGTGATGAACCATGAATCTGAAATTAATGTAAAAATTATTTTTTCTTAGACCGCCTATATAAGATTCCCCCAAGGATTTCTTGGAACAGTAGATATGAATCTAAGATATGTAAATCCATGTTGAATGGAAGATATATTTGTTTAAATTTGCTTTATTGATCTACATACTGTAAAATGTTTACTATTTTGTAAATATTGAAAAATTGAATAAACAGTAAATTTAAAAAAAAGAATGAATTAGGAAATTTCAAAAAATTTCCTAATTCATCCTGTTCAGGAGACCCGAATTCTGAACCGGAGTTTTTCCCGAACTTCAGAAAAAAATTTGTTTTTGAGCTAGCACGGGGAGGAGGCGCACATTTAAAAAAACAAGCAAACCCAACCCAACCCTTCAAATTTACTTAATTACAAACACCCCTAACCATCCCTATCCCCCCCTCCAAGACTTACCTAAAGCCCTAGTAGTCCAGTGGGGGTCCCAGGAGTGATCTTCCACTCTCAGGCCATCGGGCCTGCCAAGAATCAAAATGGTGCCGGTGGCCCTTTGCCCTTACCATGTGACAAGGGCTACTGGTGCCATTGGTCGGCCCCTGTCACATGGTAGGCTGGCGCCAGTCTGATTCCTGGCATGATAGGCTGGCACCAGTCTTATTCCTGGCAGGCCCGATGGCCGGCGCCATTTTGATTCCTGGCAGGCCGGCCATCCATTGCTCCTACCATGTGACAGGGGCTGACCAATGGCACTGGTAGCCCTTGTCACATGGTAAGGGCAAAGGACCACCGGTGCCATTTTTATTAGTCATTAGTGGCAGCCAATGGCCCGAGAGGGAGAGATTGATCCCGGGACCCCACTGGACCAACAGGGCTTTTATTAAGTCTTGGGGGTATAGGGATGGTGGGGGGTGTTAATTAAGTAAATTTGAAGGGTTGGGGGGGTTATTTTTTTTTTTCGCTCTGTTTCCAAAAGTGAAACGAAAAAAGTTTCCGGGTTCGGGGAGTGGACCAAAATTGTCCACCCCCGAACCCAAACCCGAAAACGAACTGAAAACAAAAGTTGTGCACATCCCTACAAACTATACGCAGATGATATTCAGTTTTATGTTTGGATCCATCCCTCCTGGTTTGAGATGGTAGATCTGGTAAATCTATGCATGTCCAGCATCAAGAGATGGTTATTTTTCGTTAAGTTGTCTCTTAACCTCTCTAAAACTCAGTGTATGTCAATCCAGCGCCCTCATTCTAAGACACTTCATACCTCAATTTTGATTGAGAACAATCTTGTTTATGCCTCATTCTTGCACCCTCAATTTAGGTATCTTAATTGACCCTGGCTGTTTCAACAAGCCTTCCCCTAATCCAGGCCTACATCAGCTATGCCAAAGACCATTCACTAAGGCCTTATGTTCAGTGCACTCCATCTCAGACATTATAATTGATTTGTTATAGTTACTGAGTTACCTTTCTTTCTCTGGCTTCTTCATCTTCCTAGTTCCTCACCCTTATTTTATTGTAACTTTTTTGCCTCTGCTATTATGTTAAGGTTACTGTTACTACCCCTGGTTCCATGTAAACTGAAATGATATGATCTGTATCATGAATGCCGCTATAAAAAAAAGTACTAAATAAATAAATAAATAATTTTGCCCTTATGTTAAAAGCAGAATAAAGTCAGTATTTTTTTTAACTCTATATACTTTATGAACTTAAAGATTTGCTTGATAGCTCTAATTTCCACCGAGCAGTATAGGCCTCAGTCCTTCCTTTATGAATTATTGCAATTTCATTCTTCTGGGTCTACCAGCAGTCACTTTAACAACCCTTCAATTGCTTAGAAATGCTGTCATGCAACTCACTGCTGGTACCAATAGATGTGTCCATATCACCTCTGTCCTTATGCCTTACATTGGCTTTCAGTTGCCAAGCGTATCAAATACAAAGTTGCTCTCATTACTTTTAAACTGATATCTTCTGTTATTTCTCCCTGGGGTAATGTCCTACTGCATCTCTACTGCCTACGCATCAGCCTCAATCAAAGCAGAGGGGCCTTCAAGATGTACCCTCACCATTGCTAGCCAGATTGTGTTATACCAAGGACAGAGCTTTCTGGGTGGCAGCACTCATCCTTTGGAACTCATTTCCTGAATCTTTGAGGCTGGTGGACAGTGTAAAGTTCTTCAAGATTTCTGTAAAAACATGGTTATTATAACAGGCTTTTTATTAGTCTACAGGATTGTTTTTTGAGTTTGTTTCTTGCTCTGAGTTATTTGTTTGTTATGCTTAAGCTCTGTAGATGTACAAGATTTTATGTATGGTTCCTTTTGTACATTGCATAGAGTATAGCCAATCAACAAATTTAAAATAAAGATAAAGGTAAAGATAAAGACCTCCCACCCAGTCAGTGCTGCATAATAAACACATTTAATATCACTTTCAGCAGATAATCAGCAGAGGTAAATTTCCATGACAAAGTTGCCAAATATTTAGTATATGCACATAAGCATCTTTTAAAATAGCAACTTACACTTATACATATTGGTCCCACTCCGGAATGCCTCTAAATTGCCCCTTATGTCTGGGCATAATTGTGTATTTTTAAGAGAAATGCAGGGCTAACTAGCAGACTTATGGGTGTGGTATGTAATCAGTTGCACAGTAAAGGGTATTGAAACAAGGAAATACTAAAATCTAGGTAGAGCCCCTGTCACATGGAAGGAGCACAAGATGGCACCGGCTGTCCATTGTTTCTTCCATGTGACAGGGGCCGACCAATGGCACCGGTAGCCCCTGTCACACGGTAAAGACAAAGGGCCACCAGCACCATTTTGTTTCCTGGCAGCCAACGGCCTGAGCATGGGAGATCGCTCCAGGGACCCCCGCTGGACCACCACAAATTTTAGGCAAGTTTTTTTTTGGGGGGGTTCAGAGGGTGGGGGGTGGGGGGTTTGTAATAAACTAAATTGTAAGGGTTGGGGTGGGTTTTTCATTTTTGAAGAAAATTGCCAAACAAAAAAACCCCGACCCGTTGGAAAACAAATTTTTCCACAGGTCGCCCGAGCCAAAGCCCTAGCCGACATGCAAAAACTAAACACATCTCTAGTGAATAATATAGGTCCTAAGTACCAATCCCACAACTTGTTTATTAATCAATATAAACAAAATGCTCATTATTCAGTGCAACATTTATGGTGCTTATGTCCCAGTTCCTATCATTTGGACAATTAAGGATTCTCCAATTTACCTTCAGCTGTTTTCCATGAGAAAGAAATTAATTCACCTGAAAGAGAAATTATTAGGGGTGTGCATTTATTTTCGCCGTATTGGCGATCTGCAACGTATATTGCACTATTTGTAGTATTCGTGGGGAAGCAAAATGATTGCGATTCCCCACGAATACACGAATCTTCGCTGAATTATATGGCCACCTAAATAAAAATTTAAACAAACCCCCCAACCCTCCTGAACCCCCCCCCCCAAAAAAACTTACCAAAACTCCGTGGTGGTCCAGCGGGGGGGGGGGTCCGGGAGCCATCCCCTGCACTCACACCCTCAGTGCCGGTTTCATCATGGCGCTGATAGCCTTTGTCACAGGGGCTATCGATGCCATTGGTCAGCCCCTGTTACATGGCCATCGGTGCCATCTTGTGCTCCTACCATGTGACAGGGGCTGACCAATGGCACCGGTAGCTCCTGTGACATAATATGGGCAAAGGCTATCGGCACCATTTTGAGTACTGGCATCGGACGGCCGGAGTGCAGGAGGTCGCTCCCGGACCCCCGTTGAACACCCAGGGACTTTTGACCAGCTTGGGGGGGCCTCCTGACCTCCACAAGACGACAAAAATCCAGCGGGGGTCCGGGAGCGACCTCCTGCATGCCAGCTGTCCGATGCCAGTACTCAAAATGGCGCAGATTGCCTTAGCCCTCACTATGTCATAGGTACCGACGGTCGGCCCCTGGAGTCTGGGGCCATGTATGGAGCAATAAAAGGTTAGATGGTAAGGACGGCCTACATTATTCTGTAGTAGGAAAAAGAGTGCATTTAAATCCTTCTGCAAGCTATGGGGTAGATTTTCAAAGGGTTATTCACGTAACCCCCGAAAAACCTACCCCTGCATGCGCTGAGCCTATTTTGCATAGGCTCGGTGGTACGTGCAAGCACCAGGACACGCGTATGTCCCGGGGCTTCCCTCCAAGGCCGCTCCAATTTCGGAGCGGCCTTGGATGGAATGGGGAAAGCCATCGGGGCTCCCTTTGGGCTCGGCGCGCGCAAGTTGCACAAGTGTGCACCCCCTTGCACGCGCCGACTCTGGATTTTATAACATGTGCGCGGCACAAATGTACCCCACGCATGTAACATTTTAAATCTGCCCCTATATGCGTATCTACAGAGATCTTTTCCCGGAGCCTATCTATGATCATGAAACTCTTACCCTTACCCTTGCAGGTACTTGAGACCAGTATACATCTTATAGATGTACGAAAAGTTCTTTCATGATCCTTGCTCTTGGTCTGCCATATTTGACAGCATCTCTCACCTGTCCTAATAGCTAGTCCTTTATGATTTACAGTTGATCTGTTTCCAGAATATGTAGTCAAACGGTATGATTTAATATCACTAAAAGAATAGGGAAAAGAACCACAAAGACCCGAGTTTTACAGTTCAAAAACACAGACTTTGAGGAAATGGGGAAGTACCTGGAGGAAGAACTTAAAGGATGGGAGAACGAGAGAGATGTGGATCAGCAGTGGACCAATCTAAAAGGAGCAATCACCAAGGCAACTGCTCTATATGTTAGAAATGTAAAGAAAAGCAAAAGAAAATTGAAACCTATCTGGTTCTCAAAGGAGGTGGCTGACAAAATTAAAGCTAAAAGAACAGCATTCAAGAAATATAAAAGATCCCAAAGGGAGGAGCACAAAGAAGAATATTTGTATCAACTGAGGGAGACAAAGAAATTAATCAGGTTGGCAAAAAAGGGGGTCAGGAGTCTGCAAGGCAGACTCCTGACCCCCCCAAAACCTTTTAAAATTACCTGGTGGTCCAGGGGGGCCTCGGGAAGAGATCCAGGGGGGCCTCTCCCCGGCCGGCCATCTTTACTCATCAGCCCCTATTATAATAGGGGCTGATGAGTAAAGATTGCGCCGGCCATCCAGTGCTACTACCATGTGTCAGGGGCCGGCCAATGGCACGGATACCCTGTCACATGGTAAGGGCAAAGGGGCATCGGCGCCATTTTTTTTTTTAGAACAGCTGATGCCTGGGAACAGGAAATCTCTCCCCAAAGCCCCCCTGGATCTCTCCTCTCCCGAGGCCCCCCTGGATCTCTCCCCGAGGCCCCCCTGGACCACCAGGTAATTTTAAAAGGTTTTGGGGGGGGTCGGGAGGGGGGGTCGATTTAAAGGGTCGGGTGTTTTGTTTTTTTTTAGCGGCGCGGGCCTCCCTAAAAAAAAAATTAGCGATGTGAATTGGAATCGGAAACGATTCCAATTCACATAGCTTAACGATCAGATTCCCCCCCCCCCCCCCCAAATCTGATCGTTAAGACGATCTGGCACACGATTCACATCTCTATCTGCAAGTGGGAGAATTAGTGATGAGTGAGTGAGTCAGTGAGGGCTTTGGCATTTATATATATAGATGATGGACTGAGAAAATAGTTTTACTGTTGCGAAACACACTTTTTGATATTCGCAATGAGAAGAAAATGCATGATTTTAAAGAAGTGGTAGTGCTAGTAGAAGAGATCAGCCCTTAAACATAGAAACATAGAAATGACGGCAGAAGAAGACCAAACGGCCCATCCAGTCTGCCCAGCAAGCCACGCAGTTCATCCATTTATTTATTTATTTTTTCCCACCCTTTTTCTCCCTCCACCCTTTTTTTTCCCTTTTTTTCCCACCCTTTTTCTCCCTCCACCCTTTTTCTCCCTCCCACCCATCACTGAGAGAATCTACTATATAATGTAATACACTCTATAATGTATATCATGCAAAATCCATTGTTTATTGGTATACATATAAAAGCATGATGTACATCCGATTGTACATCACTAGACAGTTAAAACTAACTACTCACATTCACTCTCCATACACACCATTAAAAACATCACAAAAACAATGTGACAATCCAATTGATACAATGTATTAAAGTGTGTTATACTGTCTCAATTCCTTTCCCATCTTATTAGAGTGTTCCCCAAAATGCATCATATATTTTCACATGATATAATATGTGTTTTTTAGTTTCCAAAGGAATACTCTTCTTCAAATATGGGAACTGAACTCTTGTCAGTTTTTTTAAAAGGGCAACAGATTAATAACACACTACAATCAATGCTTCTGCTCTTCGATATATACGGTGTACTGAACCAGTCCCATGAAATTCAAACAGGGACTGGTTTTACCTTCACTCCTCAATTTACACTACATCCAACAAAAGCGCATTGTTTCACCCCCACTGGGGCTTCATCAGGGACTCATCGAAACACCAAAGGTATTACGTCTCTTATCTATCAAAAAGACATAATGTATTTACTATCACCTTATCTCCGTAACTACAATTATAAGACATTCCAAGATTTTATTATTGCCTACTAACCTTCACAGAATTTCTTTACTCACATACAAGTTTCTCAAACCTCAGTCCAATGACAAATCAATTAACAGTTTCATCACCACTCGAATATATCAGCTATAATTATGGTTTCTATAAAAGTAAAAAAAACAACAAAATAACAGAACAAAAATACAATTCTATACAACAGAAACATACACTCCATCAAATCAGGAACTCACAACTGATAGAATTAGGACCAAACCAAACTAAAAAGAAAGTTCACAGGAACCTACCTTCTTCGAGTCTACCTCTTCCGGGACCACGGAAGTCACATGTCCAACAAACGTAAACGGTGTAACCACGTCTCCCCCAACTTTTATATCATCCAATCAAGAGTAAAAGAAGTACACCTGGTAGTCAATCAACTACTATGCCAAAATGCCTCCCATTCAATGGGACCATTAAGTCCCCCCGGGGCCACCGTAACCCTGTTGAAAATAAAGCGTTGTTCCATTCGTTTAAGCACTGCAGACAGATCACCACCATTTGGTAAAGATAATTCAGTTAACACAAAAAACTTTATATCTTCAGTTGTATGTGACTGTTCTATCCAATGTTCAACTAAGGGTGCATTTCTGTTCAACAATTTAATCTGGCTTCTATGCTCTATAATATGGGACCGAATCATTCTACTAGTCTGTCCTATGTAAATTAAGCCACAAGAGCATATTATTGCGTACACCACCCCCCTCGAATCACACGAAAAAGTCCCCAATAACTGGTATGGATATTTCAAACAGGAGTGTTGAAATGCTTTAATCACCAAAACATGTTGGCATACAGAACATTTACCACAACTGATCTGTCCCCTCGAAGAGCAGAAGCATTGATTGTAGTGTGTTATTAATCTGTCACCCTTTTAAAAAAACTGACGAGCGTTCAGTTCCCATATTTGAAGAAGAGTAATCCTTTGGAAACTAAAAAACACATATTGTATCATGTGAAAATATATGATGCATTTTGGGGAACACTCTAATAAGTTGGGAAAGGAATTGAGACAGTATAACACACTTTAATACATTGTATCAATTGGATCGTCACATTGTTTTTGTGATGTTTTTAATGGTGTGTATGGAGAGTGAATGTGAGTAGTTAGTTTTAACTCTGTCTAGTGAGACTTATGCTTTTATATGTATACCAATAAACAATGTATTTTGTATGATATACATTATAGAGTGTATTACATTATATAGTAGATTCTCTCAGTGTGTATATTCTTTTAAAATCTAGCATACATATTCATGCTCGGTGGGTCCATTGCATGGTATTATGTCCTTTCATGTATCTGAAAAACAATAAATTTCATCATAACAACTCTATATCTCATGTAGTTGTATAATTGGAATATATACATTATATGTCAATCTACATAGTACTACAATACACAATTTTTGATCATACCATGAACTTTCACATTCACTCTCTTTATTTCTCACTCTATTCACATATCAGCTTGACTGTAGTCCTCGAGTCTCTCCAATATAGAACCGCTTCCAAACAATAGTGAGTGTGGCACTTTAATATACATATGCCTGCTTGACTGTCTTCAGGCATCTGCAGGGCAACATAATAAATTCAAAATTTCAACACAATATCCTACCTCAAATATCTGATATTATGTGTATAAAAATCCATACCTATCTTCATTCTACATTCAATGTCCATTTTGATATCAGGGAAAATGAGGACTCACTACATAACCAGTCTTACACGCGCCGGGACTGTTTTTAAAAGGCCCGGTGATGGGCATAAAGCCCTGGACGTTTGTAAGTCCCGGGGCTTTACTAAAAGGGTGGGGAGGGAGCGGGGAGGTCCAGGGGCAGGGCGGGGGCAGGGCCAGAGGCCTCCGACACAGCGGCCATTGCCGCTGTGTTGGAGGATCGCGTGCCGGCAGGCTGCCGGCGTGCACAACCTGCTCCTACCTCCAGACAGGCACAAAAGGTACAATAAAACTTTTTTTGGAGGGGGGTTTGAGTAGAGCTGGGGGAGGAAAGGTTAGGGGAAGGGGTGGTAATTTCAGGCTGGGGGAAAGGGAAGTTCCCTCACAGGCCGCTCGATTTCGGAGCAGCCTGGGATGGAATGGGGGAAGGCAGCGTGGCTTGCTGTGCGCAAGGTGGACAATTGTGCACCCCCTTGCGCACGCCAATCTGTGATTTCAGAACTTGCGCGTGCAGGCGCGTGCAAGTTATAAAATCGGATGTACATGTGCGCGCTCCGGGTAGCGAGCGCACATGTATGCCCGTGTGCACCCTTTTAAAATCTGCCCAACTGTGTGTGCTTTTATATGGGTAAGTGGGTGAAGTTTACATGGGTAAAGGTTACCCGCATTACCCATTAAAATAGAAAGCATTTTAAGGCATGTACATGGCTTCTTGCATAATTGTGCAATCTTACCTGCATAATCTCTATGGCTGTGTAAAGAAGTCAAACATTGTCTCCTCATTATATCCTGGATCCAACCCTTCAGGTTCTCAGGTGTTCCTCATTTTATGAGTGCTATTGCAGAAGATCAATTTCCACTCTCTAAGCCCATTGCCTGCTAGATAACTTCATGAATAGTCAATGTGATAAGGACACCTGAATGACTAGCTGTATCCAATATGAATGAGTGGAGAGTGGTAGTTGTATAGCATGGATGCCAGCTCCATTCATCTTAGCTTGCCACCACTGGCTTCATTTGGTGAGACAGCTATTTGGGCCATACCAGCAAGCTTTCTGTCTCTCTATCAGCAAACGCAACCTCATGTTTTGAGTATGTGTTTCCTAGCCCTTTATTACTGAACAGTGTCCCTCAACATATCTGGTCTACCTTGTGCTCTCTCCAATGCTGGGAGACTTGCTGTGAGAATTGTTTTCAATCTTTGTCCCTCCTTTGCTTTACCCATATATGAAAGAGCAAAAGCAACTTGTGGACTTGGAATGGTAGGTGCTTCGCATCTATTATTTTTGCTGCTCTTTGAAGGGATTTCTTCATGTCATCCATCTGCTGCATAGTTAGGCCTGAAGGCCAGTCCTTGTGAAGCAGGAGAGAGGTAAGCTACATTCAGTGCCTTTATGTAACCTAGGCCTAGCAAATGTAAGGAAACACAACTCTAGTAATTTTTTATGTCACATTTGTCACTCGGGGACAATGAATGTACTTTATAGTAGGGATGTGAATCGTTTTTTGACGATTTAAAAAAATCGTCAGATAATTTTTAAATCATCAAAAATCATTAGAGTGCGCGATACAATACAATTCCCACGATTTATCGTTAAACATCGTTAAATCGGGCACGGGAATTATTTGGGGGGAGGGCGAGAAAACCGGCACACCAAAACAACCCCTAAACCCACCCCGACCCTTTAAAACCAATCCCTTACCCTTCAGAACCCCCCAAAAATGTTAAATTACCTGGTGGTCCAGTGGGGGGGGGGGGGGTCCCGGCACAATCTCCCGCTCTCGGGCCATCGGCGCCATTTTGGCTGCCAGTAATATAAATGGCGCCGATGGCCCGATAAAAAAAACCCCACTCGACCCTTTAAAACCAATCCATTACCCTCCCCCACCCTCTCGAACCCCCCCAAAATGTTAAATTACCTAATGGTCCAGTAGTGGGGGGTCCCAGCGCGATCTCCCGCTCTCGGGCCATCAGCGCCATTTTGGCTGCCATTAATATAAATGGCGCCGATGGCCCGATAAAAAAACAACTCACCCGACCCTTTAAACCGACCCCCTTAGCCTCCCCCACCCTCCCGACCCCCCAAAAAACCTTTTAAAATTACCTGGTGGTCCGGGGGGGGGGGGCGCGGGGAGCAATCTCCCGCTCTCGGGCCATCGGCTGCCACTCATAAAGATGGCACCGATGGCCCTTTGCCCTTAGCATGTGACAGGGTATCCATGCCATTGGCCGGCCCCTGTCACATGGTAGGAGCACTGGATGGCCGGCGCCATTTTAAAGATGGCGGTGGCCATCTTTACGATGGCAGTGGCCATCTTTAAAGATGACGCCGGCCATCCAGTGCTCCTACCATGTGACAGGGACCGGCCAATGGCACGGATACCCTGTCACATGGTAAGGGCAAAGGGCCATCGGCGCCATTTTATTTTAGCACAGCTGATGGCCTGGGAGCGGGAGATCGCTCCCCGTGGCCCCCCTGGACCACCAGGTATGTGTAAAAAGTTTTTTTTGGGGTGTTGGGAGAGTGGGGGAGGCTAAGGGGGTAATTTTAAAGGGTCGGGGTGGGGGTTTTATTATCGGCGCAGGCCTCACTAAAAAACAATTAGTGATGTGAATTGGAATCGGAACCGATCCCAATTCACATCTCTAACGATCAGATTCCCCCCACCCCCCCCCCAAGCCAAACCCGATCGTTAAAACGATCGGGCACACGATTCACATCCCTACTTTATAGAGCTCTACAAATACCTTACATTTTGAGCATAGTTAAGACTGCAGATGAATAGGAATGCAGAATCTCTGGGTTCAGGTGGAGAAGGACAGTTGAGAGCATGATAATGAGTAGGGATGTGAATCGTTTTAGGACGATTAAAATTATCGTCCGATAATTTTAATATCGTCTTAAACCGTTATGGAACACAATACAATACAGATTCTAACGATTTATCGTTATAAATCGTTAGAATCGTGAGCCGGCACACTAAAACCCCCTAAAACCCACCCCCGACCCTTTAAATTAAATCCCCCACCCTCCCGAACCCCCCCCAAATAACTTAAATAACCTGCGGGTCCAGCGGCGGTCCGGAACGGCAGCGGTCCGGAACGGGCTCCTGCTCTGAATCTTGTCGTCTTCAGCCGGCGCCATTTTCCAAAATGGCGCCGAAAAATGGCGGCGGCCATAGACGAAAAAGATTGGACGGCAGGAGGTCCTTCCGGACCCCCGCTGGACTTTTGGCAAGTCTCGTGGGGGTCAGGAGGCCCCCCACAAGCTGGCCAAAAGTTCCTGGAGGTCCAGCGGGGGTCAGGGAGCGATTTCCCGCCGCGAATCGTTTTCGTACGGAAAATGGCGCCGGCAGGAGATCGACTGCAGGAGGTCGTTCAGCGAGGGTTCCGGCGCCTCGCTGAACGACCTCCTGCAGTCGATCTCCTGCCGGCGCCATTTTCCGTACGAAAACGATTTGCGGCGGGAAATCGCTCCCTGACCCCCGCTGGACCTCCAGGAACTTTTGGCCAGCTTGTGGGGGGCCTCCTGACCCCCACGAGACTTGCCAAAAGTCCAGCGGGGGTCCGGAAGGACCTCCTGCCGTCCAATCTTTTTCGTCTATGGCCGCCGCCATTTTTCGGCGCCATTTTGGAAAATGGCGCCGGCTGAAGACGACAAGATTCAGAGCAGGAGCCCGTTCCGGACCGCTGCCGTTCCGGACCGCCGCTGGACCCGCAGGTTATTTAAGTTATTTGGGGGGGGAGTTCGGGAGGGTGGGGGATTTAATTTAAAGGGTCGGGGGTGGGTTTTAGGGGGTTTTAATGTGCCGGTTTTTCGATTTTTCGATTTTCGATTTTTAACGATTTTTAACGATTTTTCACGATATTTTACCCCCCCAAACGGCAACAATACGATTCCCTCCCCCTCCCAGCCGAAATCGATCGTTAAGACGATCGAGGACACGATTCACATCCCTAATAATGAGTGTTTTCTACCTCTGCTCCTCAAGTACCTCCTGAGCATGAATCTACAGTTTTTAAGGCAATACATGGTAGGGGTGCAGGATATTTGAGCAATCTGTTGTGACAGTATATTCCATCAAGGAGACTTCATTCAGGGGGTGAACATTTGTTACAAGTGCCTTTTTGGTAAGAGTTTGGAAAAAAAGAAAAAACGTAAGAGGATGTTTTCTGTTATTGGGGTAGAATAGAGGAATTCTGCTCCTAAAGAACTACAGCAGGAAAAAGATTACTTATCTTTCAGAAAAAAGGTGAAAATATGGTTCTATAAATAGAGAGATATAGTGCAGGAGTTAAGTGAGTATGGCAAGATGGTATGAGGATTACAGCTTTTGAGAATGAAGGGGCTGTATTTTTTTTTTTTAATTTTCCAAATTCTCAAATAATTTCAAACATTATACAATTTAGAACACGGTGCATATTTCCACATAAATAGTCTGCAAGAAAATGATAACATACTATACATTATTAAACGGAATATATGTATACCTAAATATAGGAAAATCAGGGGGCAAAGGAAACTAGTGAGCGAGTACAAAAGGAAAAATTCAAAGTAATTGATAGGAAGGAGCACCTAACTTTCTTCATGTCGATTCATCCCTTGGGGTGCTATGCGAGTGGCCAGAGAGAAAATCCCTGAGCTGTTCCATGTCAAAGAAAATATAATTGTTATTCATAAATCTAACGCAACATTTACTGGGGAATTTCAATACAAATCGGGCACCCATAGGGGTAGATTTTCAAAAAGCGCGAATAGGCCTACTTTTGCTTGCGCATCAGACTCAAGCAAAAGTACGCCTGATTTTAGTAGATACGCGCGGAGCCGCGCGTATCCACTAAAATCCTGGATCGGCGCGCGCAAGGCTATTGATTTTGTATAGCCGGCGCGCGCCGAGCCGCGCTGCCTACCCCCGTTCCCTCCAAGGCCGCTCCGAAATCGGAGCGGCCTCGGAGGGAACTTTCCTTTGCCCTCCCCTCCCCTCACCTTCCCCTCCCTTCCCCTACCTAACCCACCCGCCCGGCCCTGTCTACACCCCCCCCTTACCTTTGTCGGGGGATTTACGCCTCCCAGAAGGAGAAGTAAATCCCCGCGCGCCAGCGGGCCTCCTGCGCGCCGGGCCGCGACCTGGGGGCGGGTACGGAGGGCGCGGCCACGCCCCCGGACCACCCCGGGCCATAGCCACGCCCCCGTACCCGCCCCCAAAACGCTGCCGACATGCCCCCGAAACGCTGCGACGACCGGGCCCGCCCCCGACACGCCCCCAACACGCCCCCCTCCGAAAACCCCGGGACTTACGCGAGTCCCGGGGTCTGCGCGCGCCGGTATGCCTCTTTGAATGTAGGCATACCGGCGCGCAGGGCCCTGCTCGCCTAAATCCGCCCGGTTTTGGGTGGATTTAGGCGAGCAGGGCGCTGAAAATCCGCCCCATAGTGAGTACCCTTTCCCTCATTGCAAGAAACTGCTTTCTGTGCTCTTGCATGCTTTTAACTATATCAAGATATATCCATATTTGTGCGCCGTAGAACTTGGTCAATCTATTTCTAAGAAATTTCTAATTTCTAAGAAATCGGTCACAACCAATAACACTTGAGCCTCGGAGAACACCAGGCGCCCACAGGGAAAGGAAGAGAAAGGAAAAAGAAAGCACAAATGGCAAGTAAAAAAAAGCCTTAAAAGCTTTAAAAAGAACCAGGGACAGCCGTGATCGAGAGGCTAGCCCTGCCCCCTCCAATGTCACGTTAGCACTAAGGTTTGCACCCCTTAGTGCTAACTAACAGATGAAATTACTCCCAACTAATAACTACACCCCTCTGGAAATTGCACTATTCGACTCACCAAAACTATGGATCAAAACTGCTCACCAATTATTGAAATCTTCCTTACAAAAATATCCATCAACAAACCCATAATCATCTTAGGTGACTTCAACATACACATAGATACCATCCCTCACTCCCACACTTGTTCCTCAATCATTGACGCACTCTCATCAATTGGCCTTAGCCAAATCATCAATGGCCCAACTCACAAAGCAGGTCACACACTTGACCTTATCTTCATAAATACTAACACATGGAATAACCACCAAACAAAGATCACCAAGATACCCTGGTCAGACCACTCTCTAATCCATGCAAATTTATTTTCAAACCATAAATTTACTACAATAAAAAATCCACCTAAATCCTTCATATACAGATCACTTTTTCACATCAAAACACTTCAAGAATACTTACAAACAGAACTAACAAACATAGACTTATAAAATGCCGAGAATGCAACCTCCTCCTGGATCTCCATCACCAAAACAGTAGCAGATAAGATAAACCCCATGATAAAGAAAACAATAAAAAACCCAAAACATCAGAATCAATGGTACAATGAAAACATCAGATCAGCCAAACGAGAACACAGAAAGAAAGAGAAAACATAGAGAAACAACAATAAATCATCCACTCTACTTAACGCATACAAAGCACAACTAGCAGATTACAAAAATCTCATCCACAAAACAAAAAAAGACTTCTACTCAAATAAAATAAATACCAACATAACGCAAAGATGCTTTTCACTATAGTAAAAAGCCTTACCAAACCTATCAATGATGACCAGCTATCTTCAACATCCAAGATCACAAGTAATGAATTTGCAGAATTCTTTAATGAGAAAATAAAAAAACATCATAAATAACAACCTCAACATCAACACCATCTCACAAAACCAGAAAAAACAAAAAATACAAATCTCTCAAACTTTAAGTTTGCCCAGTTTTGAAACTGGATCATCACTGGAAATCGAAACAATCATCAAAAATATGAACCCAGCAAAACACCCTATGGACTCCATTCCCATAATGACCTTAAAAAATATTGAATCTTCAATAACTAAAATTTTAACTGACATCATAAACTATCCCTCACTGAAGGATACTACCCTGAATGTCTAACATCTGCAATTATTAAACCTATTCTGAAAAAGAAAACCTTGATCCAGATAATCCACTGAACTACTGACCCATATCAAACCTACCCTTCATTGCCAAAATCATTGAGAAAATTGTACACTCCCATCTCAGTGACCAACTTGAAGAAAACAACATCCTACTTCCCACTCAATTTGGCTTCAGAAAATAATTGAACACAGAAACATTACTACTGTCTTTGAATGACACCGTACTGAAAAGTTTTGAAAATGGCCACAGCTACCTTCTGGTACTACTCGATCTATCAGCAGCATTTGACATGGTAAACCACTCCATTATGATTGAACGACTATCTGAAATTGGTGCAAAAGAAAAAAACCCTACAATGGTTCGCATCATATCTTTTGCAAAGAACATACCAAGTATGCGTCAATAATACCCTTTCAAAAAAAAAAAATCTTGACACCAGAGTCCCCCAAGGATCCACACTATCAGCAACCCTCTTCAAATGTTATCTCCTTCCAATATGCCACCTCCTATCAAACCTCAACCTGACCCACTTCATATACGCTGATGACATTCAAATATTAATACCAATAATCAACTCATTGGAAGAAACCTACAAAAAAACAGCCACCTACTTAAACAAAATAAAACAACTACTATCCAACTTGAAACTCATACTAAACTTTGATAAAACTGAAATAATCATACTGGACAGAAAGAACAACTTCCCTCAATTACCTCCTCTCAACTTAATAAACCAAAAAGTGGCTATCACTCAAGTCAATCATGCACGCAACCTTGGAATCATAATTGACAAAGAACTCTCCTTCAAAAATCACATCACACCTAAAATCAAAGATGGTTATCACAAACTCCTAACATTACGTCATTTAAAACCTTTCCTCTCCCCCAATGACTTCAGATCAGTCCTTCAACTATTTATATTCTCCAACCTGGACTACTGTAAGTCCTTATTATCTGTTGAGAGCGGCCTCGAAAGGCCTTGCATTCTGTTGAGAAGGGATGTTTAGTGTGCCCTTGGGCCTCAGCCCGACCCCAGACGAATCCAGGACTGAGCCGAGGGTTGACGGCATGCTCCAGCATGGCTGAACACGGTCTTACCCTCTGCCAGACCTGCAAGCTCCCAGAGCCAACAACATCAGATGTTGGTAGGGGAACGGTCCTCCGACTGTTCCGAGCCCTTTCAGACCTGCCGCTTGATCGGCATTGGAGCAGCAGGCCTGGCCTGAGGTTGAGGGCAGACGGAGGCCTTGACACGTAGGCAGGACTATGACTGATGCGACGGCATCTCAACGAAGACACTTGGGCTGATGCAGATGGCATCACTGGCGAAAACACTTGAGCTGATGCAGACAGTATCACTGGCGAAGACACTTGGGCTGATGCAGACGGTATCACAGGCATGACAAGGAACTTGACATCCAAACCGGGCAAGACATAAGGCAGGAGGACATTGGCACTGTTTCTCAGGGCACCCTACTCAGCCCACCCGCGGGACTGAGTCGCGGGCCACCCTGTCCCACTGCGCGCCCTACACAGCCCTTGCAGGCTGGTCACGGACCATGAGGAGAATGGGACGAGCGCAGGGAAGGTCCAGGCAAAGAGGAATTCCAATGACGAAGCCGGTGTCATCCGAAGCTTCCCCCATGGCTGGCGGGAACAGAGGCTCAGGAGAACAGGGACTCCTGAGCCAGCATCTCTAAGACGAAGCCACGTCACTGGGAGATCCACGGCCGGCAGTACGGAAGGCTCAAGAGCATTGGACGAAAACGCAGGGAAGAACATCCTGGCAGGCAAACACAATAGGATGAGGAGGATCATGGCGGAACATCAGGACATGGTCAGGGACCTCAGGCAAGACATCAAAACACGAAGACATGGTACGAGGAACTCCACGAAGAACAGAAAGCCTTACAAGGCTCTGGCAGGCGAGAACCTCCAGAGAGAACTCACGCGGATGCAAGGCAAAGACAGACTAAGTTGAAGTCCTTTTATAAGGCTGCAGACCGACGACTCCCTGGGAGGAGTATGGAAGGCCCACACCTAGCTGGCCCTATAACTACGGAGAAGTGCTGCGGGCCGGCCCCTAGGGAAGGGCGTGGCTCACACCAGGAAGTCCATGCAAACACAAGCAGCCACAGGCAAGCCTCACGGACATCGAGGCCTCCCAGGCCTTGGAGGAAATCCTGGACAGTTCGCAGGTGAGGCCCTGGCTTGGAGCGGCCTCCATGAAGAGGTAAGAAGCCTCCCATAGCACTGCTACATAGAGATGTGCTTCATTTTTTTCTACCGGGTCGTTTTTCGGTTCGAATACTTCGTGGTATAATTCGGGTCTTCTCGTTTCGTTTTCGGGTCGTTTGCCCGAAAACGAAACGAGAAACCCGAAACCGGACCGAAAAACGAATCGGTAACGAAGCGAAAAAAAAACCCACCCCAAGCATTTAAAAACATTTTCGTACATATATAACAACCCCCCCCCCCCCCCGATCCCTCTCCAAGACTTACGACGATCCCTGGTGGTCCAGCGGGGTCCCGGCTTCCATGTGCCCTCCGTGCCAGTGCAAGCCGCGCGCCTCAAAATGGTGCCGAATAGCCCGAACTACCATGTCACAGGGGCTTTCGGCGCTATTGGTCAGCCCCTGTCACATGGCCATCGGTGCCATCTTGTGCTCCTATCATGTGACAGGGGCTGACCAATAGCGCCGAAAGCCCCTGTGACATGGTAGTTCGGGCTATTCGGCACCATTTTGAGGCGCGCGGCTTGCACTGGCACGGAGGGCACATGGAAGCCGGGACCCCGCTGGACCACCAGGGATCGTCGTAAGTCTTGGAGAGGGATCGGGATGGGGGGGGGGGGGGGGGGTGCAAACGAAATTTCCACCGAAAGTCGGGGGGAAATTTCGTTTCCGGTTTCGGGGCCTCCGAAACACCGCCGTTTATTTCGTGTTTCGGGGCCTCCGAAACACGAACGAATTAGGAAATTTCGGTAAATTTCCTAAATAGGGCGAAAAACGAACCACATCTCTACTGCTACAGGAGGGTTCATAACATTATTCAACTTACCTCATAACACAATCCATCCATTACAGATCCTGCAAAATGCAACTGCAAGAATACTCACTGGATCTAAAAAACATGATCACATCACTCCCACACTTATATCTCTACACTGGCTCCCAATAAAATTTAGGATCAAATACAAAATTCTATCCATACTACATAAAATAATTTATGAAAATCAAGCAAACTGGCTTAGTTCTTCCATAAAATTGCATGCTCCAAACAGAAAACTCAGTTCAGCAAATAAAGGTTTATTAAAGATTCCTCCTTCTAGATCCAAAGAACTCACCTCAACTCAAAAGAGAGCAATTTCACTTAGAAGCCCCAAACTCTGGAACACCCTCCTAATTGAACTCAGAATTCAAGAAAACTTAAAAACTTTCAAGAAAGAGCTAAAAACATGGATGTTTACCAAAGCCTACCAACTCACCCAATGACTAAAAAAACTCCGCTCTCATCATTTCACACTTGAAAACAGATTGACCCAAGATTCTTGTGATTTACTTAGTTCTGTATTATGTTCTTGATTAATTTATAAACCTAGTTCATAATGTTATACTCTGTGGGGCGGATTTTAAATGCCCTGCGCGCGTAAATCCACCCAGATTTACGCGCGCAGGGCCCTCGCGCGCCGGCGTGCCTATTTTGCATAGGCCGCCGGCGCGCACAGAGCCCCAGGACACGCGTAAGTCCCGGGACTTCATAAAAGGGGTGTGTCGGGGGCATTGCCGAATGACGCGGCATTTCGGGGGCGTGACGTGGCATTTAGGGGGTGGCAATGTGGGTGTGGTTTCGGCCCGGGGGCGTGGCCGCGGCCTTCGGACCAGCCCCCGGGACCGGAACATGGAGCGGGGCAGCCGGACCGCGCATGCAAAGTTACACCAGCTTTCAGCAGGCGTAACTTTGCCAACAAAGGTAGGGGGGGTAGATAGTGCCGGGGGGGTGGGTTAGGTAGGGGAAGGGAAGGGAAGGTGCGGGGGGTGGAAGGAAAGTTCCCTCCGAGGCCGCTCCGATTTCGGAGCGGCCTCGGAGGGAACGGAGACAGGCTGCGCGGTTCGGCGTGCGCAGGCAGCCGATTTTGCGCAGCCTTGCGCAGGCCAACCCTGGATTTTATAAGATACGCGCAGCTATGCGTGTATCTTATAAAATCTGGTGTACTTTTGTTCGCGACGGTGGCGCGAACAAAAGTACGCGCGCGCATATTGTTTGAAGATCTACCTCTATATTAGCAACTGTATGAACCATTTTTGAAAACACTGTTAAACTTCATAACTTTGTAAAATATTGTGAGGGCAAAACCGAATGACGGTATATAAAAAGCGATAAATAAATAGTTTCAAAATATTATTGTGGTCGGTAATGAAAGCAAAGGAAACCAACATGGATTTTCTTTCCCGAATTTCAGAGTCAATTGAAAGTTCAAGCAATTCTGAAATATTCAATGTATTCACCTGCTCTTCTTCAACCACAGAACTTCTTGCGGCAAGTAGTAAATCTTTGTGCACACTGGGAGATGCGTCTCCGGTATTTTTAAAACTTGCTTCATATAAGTTTTAAATAATTTGAGTGGTGTTATATTCAAGTTTAGTATCCTCAAGGTGTTTTCTACTTTCACTATTTTCTTCTCCAATAACAAATCAGATTTTATAATATTCTTTTGAGCATTTTCAATTTGAGTAATTCTTTGCTCATGTTGTTCTGTCTTAGAATTAAAGGTTGTAATAAGTGAGTTATTAATCATGGATGGATTTTTAGTTTCTAAAGTTGTTGCCATTAACGTCTTTAACGTGGCTTCGATTGCCTTCAGGGCAGACCACACAGTTCCTGAGGAAATTTGTTCACATTGACCAAGCACAATACTCACAGATACAGGGTCTGTCTGATCAGCTCTCGCGTCCCCAAGGGCACCTGGCAACTTTAATCCCAGCGTTGTCATCTCCACGGGTCTCCCCTGGCTTTCCTCACTGAGGGAGTCAGGGCTCCGGACAGACCAGCCGACTCCTCTCTGCAGAGTTCCTCCCTGCTCTTCTCTGCGCTCGGGTTCTGACCGGACCGACTCTCCTCGAGCCTGATGGTAATTGCATTTGGTCTCCATTGTACTCAGAGATGCTACTGGCTGAGCTGGGTGTGCCGGTTTGATCTGCTCACCGGGGCTCAGAGTCACTTCCAGAGTCAGAGGGGACTGCATTCACTCCTCAGCAGTCCCCTCAGCAACCAGCCCTACCGGCGTCCGAGGAGTTCCATCGGGGAAGAAGCCCTCTATTTGTTGTTGTAGAGGGTCAGTATTGGGCAAATCGGACAAGGCTCCCCTAACTCGACCCTTCCGTTTGGTATGAGGCATTTGTTTTGAATTTGTATAGTGTTTTAACAATAGAACGACGGGAGCCTCTTCCTCCGTGTCCTACCAGGCAGCCCAAAGAGTCTGTATTTTTAACCTGTTTTATTTGATGTATTTTATATGTTTTAAACCACCTTGATCAGCTATTGAAGCATGTTTGTATGGTATATAAATAAGAAATTAAATGAAATATGTTAATGAATGCCAGGACAACTGGTCAGCTCTTCCTCCTAGGGCCAAGTTCTCCCATAATAACCATGTCAACGCAGCCATGGGCTCATCATCATTTTTCATTTGGTTTACAGGAAACAGTCTTTACCTCCTCTGCCATTCAATATGACAATTTTGTCACCGCCAGCTCAGCTCTCCACCGAGGAATTGCATGAACTATGGGACAGGACCAACAGGACCAACCAGATGATTGAGGTAGCTGCCACTTGAGCCAAAAGAACATTGATACCAATAGAAGGCTACCCCCCTCCAATTCAAAGTAGGTAAGAATGTATGGCTCAGAACCCACCATTTGCTTATGTGACTCCCATCAATGTACCTAGCCCCATGCTTCATTTGGCCCTTTTCTGTACTATGGCAATTGGGCTCAAACACATATCAGCTAAGTAATGTGTTTGTGGCCTTCCTGAGTGCAATCAGAACCCCAAGAAATCATTGCTATTGAAGATAATGTACACAAAGTCCAAGAAGTCATAGATTCACATTGTGAGGGAAAAAAGGATGAGTACCTGATTTCTGGTAAACGTTATGGCCCACAAGAAAATTCTTGGAACCATCTACCAACATTCTGTATACCAATATTCTGAAGGAATTTCACCAACGTTACCACAGGAATCCCAGAACCTCAGGAAGAGGATGCAAAAGGGGGGTACTCTTGTATTCAAAGGTCTGCACCATTACCTCTAGGCACTGGCCATCCAAACCAATATCTGATATAAGTAAGCCCTATTGAACCACCTCATAGTGACACATTCCTCTCCAGTGTGGCAAGAAGCCACTAGCCATAGTGTGGCAGGATGCCACCAACTCTAGCATGCCACCCCTCTTTCTGATTGCTTTTGTGCTTCTTTCCTCAGCCTTTAAGGGGACTACAGAGGGAAAAGAAGTACAATTTATGCATTTTTTACATGCACATGCATTTTATAAAATACCGGAGCAGTTTTGCATATGTCCACATATATGCATATATAGGGGGCATGTGTACATGTTTTACATTTATCCATATAATGTACAGAGTATTCGCTTTAAGACTCAGAAGGATATTAACAAAGACTGTCTCCAGAGATTATATCCCAAATGAGCCTCATAATCAACATAAACATTCCTAGCTCGCAGGCAATTCATGCCAGAGATGCAGAATCCGTGGGCCAAGAATGTAAGGGATAGAATAAGACTTTTCTTTACTTTGTAGAAGAATCTATACTAATGTTTTCCCATGTAATTTATCCTCAGAATTTTGTTTGCAAATGCTTCTTATTCAGAATGTTTCTTATTTATTCTTTGGCATAATTGTAATCCTAAAATATAGATGGTTTACTCCAACTAAATAGCGAATTATTTTCTGAACTAATTTATAATAATGTCCAGATATACTGAAAATGTCTCACTATTGAATCCCACCCAGAGCTATGTCTGTAAAGCATTTTCTGCTTTCTATAATGTCTTTAGGATAGAAGTTCTGAAGTTGATCCCAGAACTGGTTCTGGGTTAGAGTGGCAGAATTTGAAGTGGGTTCAGGATGGGTCACATCTGACCTGACAAACCCTAGACAGAACATCAGCACAGCAGGCTGGCTCTTATAAAGATACAAGTAGACTTCTGAATGTACTTAGTTGAATGATTTTTTTGCAGGAGACAGAATTAAAAGCCCCCAAACCAAGAACCTTGCTCGTAATTCCCCAACTAATTGTAAATGATCTAAAACCCTGAGTATTACAGTTCTGCAGTGTGTTTGTTTTAAATCTCCATGTAGGAGGAAATATATGGCTATGATGACATGGAAATGTATTAGCTGCATCCAGAATCAGAAATAGAAACTTGGACCATAAGGGCTGCAATTGTATTGAATCTCTCAGTCCTTCTTCAAGAAACTCATAGAATAGTGGTTTGGAGGCTCAGTCAAATCACCTTATTTATCATTCAAAGTTCCTCTACTTTGTCTACTACTGGGCGGCTTTAATATTGTAGGTGGGAGAGATGGGCACCGTATCTAAGTTTAAACATTCTAGGAGGATACAACACCAAAATCAGATCTACTGTCTCTAGAACTGTGAGAATGGGGAGATCATTTCCTCTGTGATAATCATTCTGTTTCTTCAGATACTGCATATTCTGAATTAATACTTCTGAATTAGTGAGAAGGTTTTTCTAATTGATCTCACTATTCTCTTGTTTCTTTTCCTTTTGTTTAGTGTTGCCTTCCTCCTTTGAGCACTCATGAAGTATAAATCCAAGAAAATGAAAAATCACAGCGATGTCACAGAATTCCTGCTTCTGGGGTTCTCAGATTTCCCAGAGCTGCAGCTCCCTCTCTTCACTCTCTTCTCTCTCCTCTACCTGATGGCCGTGCTGGGGAACCTCCTTGTTATCTACATAGTATGGGACAATCATCACTTGCATATCCCGATGTATTTCTTCCTGGCAAACTTGTCTTTCATAGATATCTCTACCCTGATGATCACTGTGCCAAAATTACTGGCAAGCCTCCTAATGCAGAGTAATACTATCTCTTTCAAGGCATGCTTTATACAGTTTTATTGTTTTTTAGCCTGTCTTGAGATAGAATTACTTCTTCTCACTGCCATGGCCTATGATCGTTATGTTGCAATCTGCAATCCCCTACGCTACTCCATTATCATGAATAAGAGGGTCTGTGCTCTACTGGCAGCTGCTTCATGGGTAACAGGTTTAATAGAGGCATTGCTACCTACAGTCGTTACATCCCAGTTTTCTTTCTGTGACTCCAATGTAATCAATCACTTCTTCTGTGACTTCACAGCACTGCTGAAACTTTCCTGCACAGACACCTCTGTCATTGAACCTATGAATTATACAGAGTCGGTGTTTTCAGGCTTCACCCCATTTCTCCTAACCCTGACATCCTACGTGTTTATCATCTCCACCATCCTGAAAATCCGTTCTAGAGAGGGGAAGAGGAAGGCCTTTTCTACTTGCTCCTCCCACCTTACAGTCATCATTCTCTTATATGGGACTGTGCTAGGAGTTTATATGCAGCCCAGGTCAGGGGACTCGGTGAAATCAAACAAACTGGTTTTTGCAGTGTATGTAGTTGTTCTGCCATTATTAAACCCCCTTATTTATAGCTTGAGAAGTAAAGAGTTAAATGTGGCACTGAAAAAAACTTTATGCAGGAAGTCAACACTATCAATTTTGTTTGGTTCTACCATCATGCATAAGAATGCAATTAGGAATTATTAAAATCTTCTGATTGGCATGGATCTGGATATTTTTAATTTTGTGATTTCCACAGTAATTGAAGTGCAATGAGCATGTAATGGGGTAGAATGGATTGCACTGTTGTAGGACCAAGAATTGATTTTGTTGGCCCTTCAGTTGGAGGGACTTGGAGTGAAGAGACCTTTTAGCAGAGTGAAATACTAGCTGAGTTGTTATCTGTTGTTATCTGTGCTTAGAAGTAGGGCATTATATCTGCCAAAACTTGTGCACTGTCTTTTAAAAAAAAAAAAAAAGCACAACTGAAATAGATATTTGGGAGGGCTGTTAGTCTGTTTTACCTGTTTCAGCCATTAGTTCAAAAGCAGCCCCTTCCTCCTCAGCCTGGTTTTGTAAGGCGGGGCAGTAATTGGATTAAGTTGCCAGAGCCTCATGTGCATTGGGAACTGAATTCACTTTGGAGCTGGGATCTCAAACGAACCAGAACCTTTCCTGCTAAAGTTAAGTCCATTTTGGTTGTTATCTGTTGTTATCTGTGCTTAGAAGTAGGGCATTATATCTGCCAAAACTTGTGCACTGTCTTTTAAAAAAAAAAAAAAAAAGCACAACTGAAATAGATATTTGGGAGGGCTGTTAGTCTGTTTTACCTGTTTCAGCCATTAGTTCAAAAGCAGCCCCTTCCTCCTCAGCCTGGTTTTGTAAGGCGGGGCAGTAATTGGATTAAGTTGCCAGAGCCTCATGTGCATTGGGAACTGAATTCACTTTGGAGCTGGGATCTCAAACGAACCAGAACCTTTCCTGCTAAAGTTAAGTCCATTTTGGTTGTTATCTGTTGTTATCTGTGCTTAGAAGTAGGGCATTATATCTGCCAAAACTTGTGCACTGTCTTTAAAAAAAAAAAAAAAAAGCACAACTGAAATAGATATTTGGGAGGGCTGTTAGTCTGTTTTACCTGTTTAACACCCTTCCACCCTACCCCTCTACCCACCCACCCCTAGGTTTGTGTTTCTTATATAACCTGCCTAGATTCATAAATGGCAACAAGGTAAATTAGTATTTCCATAATTGCTATTCATCAAATGTCAAAACTTACCAAAATGAGGATTATCCAATGTAACTGCTGTGGAGCCTTTATTCTGAGGGAAAGCATCTGGAAACTTAGAGCTTGCCCAATTTGTGCACAACTCTCTTCCTTGAAAAAGGAGCTGAATGAGGTTAAAGCTCAATTAGCTTCAATTACAAGAATTACACCCACATTGCATTACTCAGAAAATAATTCCCCAACATCACAGAGAAACCAGAAGTCAAGAAAAAGAGATTCATTAGGCTCAGGTAGGACCCACAGTCACCCATTCTTGACAGATGGACAGCCAACAGGTACACCCCCCCACTCAAACAGGTCATTAAGAAATTATTTAAAATCCAGGAATACAGTGGGCTCTGGTAGAATTAGACCTGTGATGAGGAGACACACAATGTACCAAATGCAAAAAGAACAAAAAGCCTTCTCTATATTAAAAACTGAAGAGGTTCTTGAGAAAAACATTGAAGTGTTACCAGAAAAGAGAAAACAAACACAATGCATGCAGAATTTCAAGATCCATAACCAAAAGAAAAATCTAATTGAGATGGATAACTCTGTCAACAGTGGCACAACTGCAAAAGGAAAGAGTGAAGTGAATAACAAATCTCAAATAAAATCTCATAAGGAGTCCAGGAAAAGCAATATCCTTAAAGAGAGTACCTGGAAGGCTATGACCACAAATGCTCATAGTTTGGGAAATAAAATCCCAGATCTGCAGGCCCTAATGGCTGAGGCAGAATTGGACATTGTTGCTATCACAGAGACATGGTTCACAGAATCTCATGATTGGGATACAACAATACCAGGCTATAACTTGTTAAGGAAGGACAGAGAGGATAGAAAAGGGGGAGGTGTGGCTCTTTATATCAGAAACAACATCCAAGCATCTGAGCTGCAAGGAAGTTGGGGCAAGGAAGAAGCAATATGGGTCGACCTAAAAAAAGATGACGGAGCATCCATTTATATTGGAGTGGTTTACAGGCCTCCAAACCAAAAGGAAGAGCTGGACAGAGATCTGGTTGAAGACATCCATAAGATAGGTAAGAAGGGAGAAGTGGTGATCGTGGGTGACTTTAATATGCCAGATGTAGACTGGAAAATCCCATCTGCAGAAACTAAAAATAGCAGAGCAATAGTGGATGCCATGCAAGTATCTTTGTTCAAACAAATGGTATTGGAACCCACGAGAGAAGGAACTATACTCGATTTAGTGCTCACTAATGGAGATAATGTCTCCGATGTCCAGGTGGGCACCCACCTCAGCACCAGTGATCATCAAATGGTATGGTTTAATATCACTAAAAGAATAGGGAAAAGAACCACAAAGACCCGAGTTTTACAGTTCAAAAACACGGACTTTGAGGAAATGGGTAAGTACCTGGAGGAAGAACTAAAAGGATGGGAGAACAAGAGAGATGTGGAGCAGCAGTGGACCAATCTAAAACTAGCAATCACCAAGGCAACTACTCTATATGTTAGAAATATAAAGAAAAGCAGAAGAAAATTGAAACCTATCTGGTTCTCAAAGGAGGTGGCTGACAAAATTAAAGCTAAAAGAACAGCATTCAAGAAATATAAAAGATCCCAAAGGGAGGAACACAAAGAAGAATATTTGATTCAACTGAGGGAGACAAAGAAATTAATCAAGTTGGCAAAAAGTCAAGCGGAAGAGAGGATTGCCAAGGAGATAAAAAATGGTGACAAAACATTTTTCAGATACATCAGCGAAAAGAGAAAGGTCCAAAGTGGTATAGTGAAATTGAAAGGTGATAATGATCAATGTGTGGAGAGAGACGAAGAAATGGCAGAAATATTAAACGAATACTTCAGCTCTGTGTTCACTAAAGAAGACCCTGGAGAAGGACCATCTCTACACAACAAGAAACTGGAAGGAAATGGAATAGATGAAAATCCTTTTACAGTAGAAAATGTGTGGGAAGAGCTAAAGAACCTGAAAGTGGACAAAGCTATGGGGCCTGATGGGATTCATCCAAGGATATTGAGGGAGCTCAGAGATGTTCTGGCGGGTCCGCTGTGTGACCTGTTCAATAGATCCCTTGAAACGGGAGTGGTGCCGAGTGATTGGAGAAGAGCGGTGGTGGTCCCGCTTCACAAGAGTGGGAACAGGGAGGAGGCTGGCAACTACAGACCGGTTAGCCTCACTTCGGTGGTGGGAAAAGTAATGGAGTCACTGCTGAAAGAGAGAATAGTGAACTATCTACAGTCCGGAGAATTGATGGACCAGAGGCAACATGGATTCACCAGGGGAAGATCCTGTCAAACAAATCTGATTGACTTTTTTGACTGGGTAACCAAGGAATTGGATCAAGCAAGAGCACTCGATATCATATACTTGGATTTCAGCAAAGCTTTTGATACGGTTCCGCACAGGAGACTGGTGAATAAAACGAGAAGTTTAGGAGTGAGTGCCGAGGTGGTGACCTGGATTGCAAATTGGTTGACGGACAGAAGACAATGTGTGATGGTAAATGGAACCTTCTCTGAAGAGAGAGCGGTTTTAAGTGGTGTACCGCAAGGATCGGTGTTGGGACCGGTCCTGTTCAATATCTTTGTGAGCGACATTGCGGACGGGATAGAAGGTAAGGTTTGTCTTTTTGCGGATGACACTAAGATCTGCAACAGAGTGGACACGCCGGAAGGAGTGGAGAGAATGAGACGGGATCTAAGGAAACTGGAAGAGTGGTCGAAGATATGGCAGCTGAGATTCAATGCCAAGAAGTGCAAAGTCATGCATATGGGGAGTGGAAATCCGAATGAACTGTATTCGATGGGGGGGGGGAAAGGCTGATGTGCACGGAGCAGGAGAGGGACCTTGGAGTGATAGTGTCTAATGATATGAAGTCTGCGAAACAATGCGACAAGGCGATAGCAAAAGCCAGAAGAATGCTGGGCTGCATAGAGAGAGGAATATCGAGTAAGAAAAGGGAAGTGATTATTCCCTTGTACAGGTCCTTGGTGAGGCCTCACCTGGAGTACTGTGTTCAGTTCTGGAGACCGTATCTACAAAAATACAAAGACAAGATGGAGGCGGTACAGAGAAGGGCGACCAGGAAGGTGGAGGATCTTCATCGGATGACGTACGAGGAGAGATTGAAGAATCTAAATATGTACACCCTGGAGGAAAGGAGGAGCAGAGGAGATATGATACAGACTTTCAGATACTTGAAAGGTTTTAATGATCCAAAGGCAACGACAAACCTTTACCATAAGAAAAAAATCAGCAGAACCAGGGGTCACGATTTGAAGCTCCAGGGAGGAAGATTCAGAACCAATGTCAGGAAGTATTTCTTCACGGAGAGGGTGGTGGATGCCTGGAATGCCCTTCCGGAGGAAGTGGTGAAGATCAGAACTGTGAAGGACTTCAAAGGGGCGTGGGATAAACACTGTGGATCCATAAAGTCAAGAGGCCGCCAATGAAGAGTGGGTGACTCGCCAGAATGATGGCTACTGCCTGGACACAATACCCTTATTCAATAAACATACACATGGTTACTGCGACTCCAACATCACTCTAAGCTTCAACAGCAAGAGGAAATGTGGAAAAAAGGATTTGCACTCACAAAGCCGGGAGTAGCTGGCTTGTTACGGCGGTTACTACCCCAAACCAAATGTGCCTGATACTTCACTTTCGATGCACATCCAGCATAGCTCTCTGATACTTCACGCATATCCAGCATAGCTCTCTGCTTCAACGGCAGGGGAAAAGAAAAACTGATACTTCACGCATATCCAGCATAGCTTCAACGGCAGTGGAGAAGAAAAAAGGATTCACACTCACAAAGCGGGGAGTAGCTGGCTTGTTACGGCGGTTACTACCCCAAACCAAATGTGCCTGATACTTCACTTTCGATGCATATCCAGCATAGCTCTCTGCTTCAATGGCAGGGGAGAAGAAAAAACTGATACTTCACGCATATCCAGCATAGCTCTCTGCTTCAACGGCAGGGGAGAAGAAAAACAACCAATAAGGGCTGTATAACATAGTCTGGGTTATAACAAATAAGCATGGGTGTAGCTTGCTTATTGCGGCGGTTACTACCCCTACTACCCCTAACTAATCAAGCTAGATATTTCACTTGGATGCAGCTCCATCACTGCTCTCTACATTAATGGTGGGGGAGGAAGGGAAATAGAACCAAGAGCTAAAAGAAACAGATAAGTATGAGAGAAAAAATGAGTGAAGCTTGCTGGGCAGACTGGATGGGCCGTTTGGTCTTCTTCTGCCGTCATTTCTATGTTTCTATGTTTCTATGAGTGAGCTGCTGAGAGCTGAGCTACCATGAGGAGTAGCACATCTAAATTTGTTTCAAATAGGAACTTAATAAATCTATATAAATAAACACTTTAATTTTCCCTTTTCCTCTGTTTAAGTATTTGACCATTCAATTGTTTGGAAAACTAAAAAAAAAATTGTCCTGCATTTGATTGCTAGGCTTTTAAAGAAGAGGTTAAGTCCTGCTAGGTAGAGTTAAAAGATACGGCTTGCCTGGTTCTGCTAGTTTAGGTAGGGTTGAAACAAGTTAGAGACTATACCTCAACTGGGTATTTTATGCATCTGATTAGTCAAAACTCCTATTGCTATGAGCTGTGGAACGGTTTTTAGGTTGGGAGGAGAGCAAACAAACCAACCAACCTTCACCCACCCCAGCTCCCATTAACAACTTCTTTCTTTTCCTTTACACACAAGGCGTTCTTTCTTTCAAACATTGTTTTACACGGATCATAAGGGGGGCAATTCTGAGACTGCACATGGGGCTTACAGGTCTCTGGAGAAGGTTAGGAATTCTTTGGAAAGAGTGGAGAATAAAACAGATCATATTGTAATGCCTCTGTATAGAGCTATGAGCTAACCACACCTTGAGTTTTCTGGGATGTCTGCTTGAATAGAAAAAATGCAGAGAAGGGCAACAAAAATGATAATGAATATGCCCTTTTAATTATTAGCAAAGTAACAATTGTTCAGATTACAAACTCTTTACCAAAATGTTAATAGATATTGTACAGTAGCAGACTTTAAAATGTGTAAGTAGTGACTGCCAAAGATAAGTCCTCTATAATATGACAATTCTTCAAAGTTCCTTATTTAACACAGAAATCTCCATAGTGAAAATGTATATCTGTTCCAAGAAGATCCACATAAATCCCTTAGGGCTCATGAGAAAAAAATACCACAAATACCAAGAATTGATCAATCATCTTGTTAATGCTGTATCGGTGCGATCACATCGGTTTCCATTTAACATCGGTGCGATCACATCGGTTTCCATTTAACATAACATCTAGCAACGGTGCTTTACAAATGAACGATTGAGCTAATGAAAAGTTATTTATTTATTTATTTATTTAAAATCTTTTCTATACTGTCGCTAAGTTATATACCATCTCAACGGTTTTAATAATAAAACTAGTTACATCGAAAGAACAGTTGAAAGAGTTAGAAAAGTACAAGCTAGTTACGTCAGTGATTAAGTAAAGATCAAAACACATTTAAATAAAGTGAATATAAAATACAAGTTGCAAACAAATTGCGAGGTTGGGAAACTTAAATCTCATACTAAATATTGTGAAATGAAGAAACAAATTGCAAATAATGAACAGAAAATTTGGTAAATGTAAGACAATCCTCTTGTCAGAGTTGTTTTATATAAAACCCTAATCCGTTGCCTCCTCCTCCTTCCCTGGGTGAGATCCCATGCCTCCTCCTCCTCTGCCAGACCCAGGTGGATCACTGCTGCTTCCTCTTCCTCTGGACCTGGGTATGAGCGTTTGCTACCTCCTCTTCCCCATCTGCTAAGCCTTGATGGTCTGCTGCAATTTCCTCTTCTATTATGGCAGTGCTTGGATGAGATAGTATGTAAGTAACCCTTGGTTTCCTTACCAGAAGGTGTGTACTCATTCATTTGCTGGAGAGGTTCCCAGAGATTTAGTAAACAGTGGGTTGGATTTTCTCCCTCATGTGGGAGATTTAGAAAGTGTAGTCTTAGTCTTTTCCACCTCTAAGCATCATTTTAGGTTGTGGAAATTTTAGTTAGATTTCCTGAAGGCAGGAGCTCTCTGCCTCCTGTTATTTGTTTGGCTAACTTATTTCTGAAGACATGGTTAACAGGGGTCATTTTATTAATCTGATCTACTTTTGATTGCTTTTTGTTCTTTTAATCCGCTCGAGGATAATTCCATTGTGAGACCCTTGTATGATTGAGGGATTGGACATTCCTGTAGTTGGTTAAATCAAAAGTAGGAAGATTCTGGCAGTGGCGCTATCACTCGTCTTGGGGCTAGACCTATCCATGACCTGACGAAGGGGAGTTTCAACTTTAAATTATCTTTTGTACAATCTCCTCACTTGGGAGACAATAACTTTTTCTACCTTTCCTGTCTCTTAGTTGATTTTCCCAATTTTTGTTTCACCTAGAATTTAGTGCTTTTTGAACCAGGAAATTAGTTATATTCTATGGGAAGAGGGGTATTTCACATAGAAAGAACCTTAGGAGTGAAGATGTTCATCAGAAGAGCAAAATATTCCTATCCATTGCTGGAGGGAAGGAGCTGAAGGTGTTTAAGAACTCTCAAGAGTGCTACATCTGAGATGAGAGTGCCCCTGGTATTGTTTAAGGAGGTCTACAATATTTAAGAAGACTTCAGGAGAAGTATGAGAATTGGGACTTACATTTTGATAAATTATCGGGACTTTATTCTAATCATTCTACAGTGGAAAGAAGATGTGTGATAAATTTGGGAGTGGAAATAGGATTGAACTATCTTCAATCCGAGTAACTAGCAAGAGAAGTAAAAGAAGTATTAAGGAATTTTCTTCAACAGAGAATCTGAGATTTCACTAGAAGATTGAGGTCATAAACTTATCAATCTTTCTTCTGCTTATTCTCAGAATTTATTTGAAATTTGATTTGAGTACTGTAAATATTCTTCAGTCATTTAAATAACTATCAGTAAAGAAGTTGGAAACCATATTGCTTCTGTGAGATTTTTGGATGCAAAGGACTGTAACTATTATCAGTACTGTTTACAGGGATGGAAAAAGGAGCCCTGGAACTCAGATGTGCTAAGCTATCCATAGAGTACTGTTTGCAAATGGGGTCCATCTCTCTTTCAATGTACCCATGGATTCCCTCTATTGCAGCCATCCTGCCAAAGAGTTACAAATAGATTTACATTTAGGAGGTAATTTTCAAAGGAGTAATCATGCTAGAAAGCAAGATTTCACCAAATACTAATAACTTATTATTCAGTTATGAAAATCATCAAATTAAAATGGCATCCTCAATTAGAGACCTAGGGATATACCTTGACCAAAAACTAAACTTTAAAACACACATTGCGAATAAAACGAAAGAAGGATACTATAAGCTACTAATTTTGAGAAGATTAAAATCATTATTAAAATCAAAGGATTTCAGAACTGTCCTTCAGGCCTTGATTTTTCAATCCATAGACTACTGTAACTCCTTAATTCTAGGTTCACCCTACACAAATTGGGGTACATTTTAAAAGACAGCACATGCACGTACTTTTGTTTGCGCATTAGGCGCGAACAAAAGTACGTGGTATTTTATAAGATACACGTATAGCCACACATATCTTATAAAATCTGGGGTAAATGCACACAAGGGGGTGCACATTTGTGCACCTTGCACGCACCGAGCCCTGCGCATGTTGCCCGTTCCCTCTGAGGCCGCACCGAAATCGGAGCGGTCTCGGAGGGAACTTTCCTTTTACCCCCCCCCCCGCACCTTCCCCTCCCTTCCCCTACCTAACCCAGCCCCTCGGCCCTATCTAAATCCTCTCCCTACCTTTATCTTCAAAGTTACGCCTGCCAAAGGAAGGCTGCTGGTGCGCGATTCCCTGGCCCGGAGCCATTTCGGAGGCCTTGGCCATGCCCCGAAACACCCCCGGGCCGTAACCATGCCCCAGGACATACCCCGAAATGCCGCGTCACTCCCGACACGCCCCGACACCCCCCAGGAAAGCCCCGGGACTTACGCGCATCCCGGGGCTTCTGCGCATCGCCGAGCCTATGCAAAATAGGCTTGGCGTGCGCAGCGGGGTTTTAAAAGGGTTACGCGCGTACCTTATGCACGTAACCCTTTTAAAATCCAGCCCATTATGCAGAATTCTGCTGCAAGGTTATTAATAGGTTCAAAGAAAAGGGAACACATTACGCCAATTTTCCAAGAACTTCACTGGCTGCCAATTGAACAGCGAATACAGTTTAAAACCTTATGTATCTTCCTTAGAGCGGTACATAGAGAAAATGTGGAATGGCTGAATGCTGCAATAAGGGTACATACACCCCAGAGAGATCTGAGATCCGCCAATAAAGGCTTACTGTCCATTCCTTCAATGATCTCAGCAAAACTAACATCAGTAAGGGAAAGAGCCCTATCACTTGCCACTCCAAAAATTTGGAATAATCTACCAGTCGATATTCAGCTAGAATCAAACAGAATGGCATTTAGGAAAAAAGTCATGACATGGCTTTTTCAGCAAGCGTTTAATGATGGTGACAGTAATTTGTGAAGCAAAAAAATCACAAAAAAGAAAAGAATTAACGGCTGAGGTGAAGCAAAGTTGAGCTAGTCACAGAGTTGAATGTTGTTGTTCAGATGTCTCACTGTTAGGCCATTATTGTGAAAATTGTAATGAAACTTTTAACCTTTTAGAATTGTCGTTATTTTATTTGTAAATTTTGATTTTTAGTTTTAATGTTTTTATGTAATCTTGTAAATCGATATGTTGATTCCCACCAAATACCAGTATAGAAATTTTAACAAATAAATAAATATATATATATATATTGTTTACAAGTCCACCTCAGAGGTAAAATAGTTTATAAGAACAACTCTGATTCTACTTTTAATTAATAATCTTTATTGAAAAATATGCTATTCATACACAAACTAGAGCAATACTCAGGAAGCAAAAAATACACAGGAAGCAAAGATAGCAAATATATACTTACATAATAAAGAGCTCAGCGCTGGGCTCTGCAACAGATACAAAATCCGTGCCAACCCTACTACATACCAGCTTTGCTTATATAGGTTAAAAATACAAAGTCAGCTAATTATCTGATTTCTGCTTGCATGCTTCACACCACTAAATTTTTACGCTGTCTGCCTCCAGGCAGCTGTTATTTGTCTCCCCTTATCTTTCTCCCCCCTGCATTCTTTCCCACAGACTATTTGCTGCGTACTCTCTGCGATATCTCCTGCCCCATCCTGTGGCTTAATTTGTTGATTGGTGTCTGTGAATTCCTGCAAAAACAGTTTTATAGCTTTGTCTGGCATTCAAGGCCCCAGGTTTGTGTTCTGGGGCCTGCTAGTATTTTTCCATACCAGCAGTATGTTCAGCAATGGTGGTAAGGCCGGGGATTGAACCCGGGTATAATCAACAATCCTCCCTTGAATCAGAGGGACATCTGATTCACACTGGTATTCAAGTCTTCATGTCTTCACACAGGGGACTAGCAGAGAGACGAGAGCCGTTCTTCTCAGTCTGGGGACGATGCTTTCTTTAACACCTCCCTTTTAACTACTCTCACTTTCCTCAGCCCTTCTATCTTCAGCCTGAGTTGTGGTAAGTATCATACGAGCAGTACTCAGATTAGGATTGCTATAGGCTATCATATTTGCCCTTACAGGTCAAATCACAATTCCACATATTTAATGCAATGCTACTGAATAGAGTTATCAATAATGGATGAGTAAGCCACTTTACATATTTGCCAGTGGGATATGCTGTTGAGCAAGGACCTAAGACCATACTTCATCGAGGGGTGGAGAGGCACCCAGATCACTGCACATATGGATGCAGGCTATACTGAGCGCAGTAGGCCTGATGCTGGATCATCAATGAAAGGTGGCCTATATGTCTATCCTGATGAGCTGGGTGTCCCCAGAAGTCAGAGAGGCCAACCACATACAACAGGAAGAATGGAGATCGCAATGGATGACAGAAGATTCAAGATACTGAGACCAATCACTGTGGACACACCTGGCAGGCCACAGGCACGCCTTGCTACTGTTTTAAATTGTATATATATATATATATATATATCAACTAACCTCGTTGCCTTGTGCAATGACTCTGCAACACTCTACATAACAAGGACACTGCTCGTTATGAGGACATTTGTGCGGGCGCCGATCCTGAAGCAGTCTTATGTTCTGACTGCTCCCCTATGGTCGGCTCCCGTGTTTTATTCTTTTATTATTTATTATATATTCAAATCCGTATTTTATTTAGTTTTTATTATTTTACTAAAAAGTCCACTGCCCAATTCCCTCGACAGTCTCACCCGTGTAGCAGACCGACCCTTCACCTTAAAATTGTTTAAATGTTTATATACACTTGCTGAATAAGTTTTTACAGCTAGATCCAGTGAGGTTCAGGACAGGTCTGCCAGCCCGACACGGTCCATGTTTCGGCGGTTGCCTGCTTCAGGGGCTGCGGGGACTGGACTGGAACCGGGACTTTCTATAGACTGTTTTTTCTCCGTGATCTCATTCCTGTGAGCGGCGCCTTCACTTACTTAAATTGGGCAGATCTCTGTGTCAGTTAAACTCCAGGGCCATGCAGTTTAGATGGGGCTTAGGTATTGATAAGGATATTCTGACCCATTACTCAGAAAGAGCTTTTTCTTGCCTATCTTGTTTTTCTGTTTGCTAGTCCTGAGAGGACCAGCGTTTCATGCATGTTCAATTACATATTGTTTTGACCTATGTAAATATAGATTAGCACACTGCCTCTCATTAATTACAGCACATGTTATTTGTAGCTGAACATCTTCATTCCTTGAGTCACGAATTCATTGATGACCGGTCGCTCCGCTATGTTAAATTGACTCCTACACCCTATCATACTTGTCATTTGTAATTGTCTCCTGTGTTGACCCATTGTGTTTACCAATTAAGTTGACCACCCTCCTACTATAGCCTCTTCCACTACTGTGGATTGCAGGACCTGATTATTCAGAGTTGGGATGTTAGGGAAACGGCAGCGTCAACTGCATTATCTTTTAGGTATCTGGAACAGTTAAACTCAGGTGTAGTACATAGTTCCCCACCCCCTGGTGGTGCCAAAAAAGAAAACAACAAAAATTACTGTTTCAAAAATCTAGTTTAGGTCTTTCTTACAAAAATCTGGATCATTAATACAGAGAAGAGCAACTACAGAGCAATAAAACTGCATCAATTCAGTATCATGAACGTGAGAATCAAAATAGTAAGAATTGCAAGTAACAGTGTGACTAGGTATTACTGAGTGTATCATAATCATATTTCATCATAATTATCAGTTATTACATTTCAAAGTGATATACATATTACTTAAAAACATTGTCTAAGTAAGGCCACCCCCATGGAACAAGGAAATTCTGAGCACTTCAGTCCATAAAATGAAAGATTCAAGGTATCTTCTGTGGCAAAGGTTGGGAAGACTTCAAGTTATGAGGTCAATGACAAATGAAGTGTATATGTCTTGCAGCACAGCACTCTGGAAGCTGTCCTCGAAGTACAGCTGCTGCACTCCCAGCACTAATTCAGATGTTTGTGTGTATGGATTAATACCTGATAGAAGATGAATAAAATCAAAATTAAGTAAACAAGAAACTCTATAATAAACATCAATAAATTCTCGTATGCAATAATCCCTATATACACTACTCATATGGATATCCAATATTATTTTATCATACATCAGTTACATAATATCTAATCCCTTCTTTGTTTTCCCACTTTTCTATAAAGAAAGACAATATTCAGACAAAAACAACCCAGGTGTTGAGACATCCATTCAAACTGTCATTCAAACTGTCACACATCTATTCATTGCACAAAAGAAAAAACAACAATTAACACATATTGTGAGCTCAAAAATCAAATCAAAAAGTAAAGTGACACCAAAAATAAAAACAGGAAAATGTTTGAATTGGCCAGGGTAAAACAAAAATCAGAATTCTGTTTAAAAAATTAACCTGGACAAATCTGGAAAACTTAATGATATCAGTTTCACTTCTTTCATGGCAGGAAGGCTGTCGACCTGGAAAACAAAATCTGGCATACAGTCAAATTATTTCATATTTCTGTTAAGCTACAAGGCACTCTAACTTGGCCTCGGTCTTAGCAGGGACAGCTTTCTTCTTCGCCTTCGGAGCCACTGTGGAATAACACCAATTTTAGTTAGTCAGCATTGTTGAAGGGAAAGGAAAAAACAAAACCTGTACTTTTGCGAAGTATAAGAAAAGCAATTGGAATTCGCAAGGAAAAGCTTGTGGGGTTGCCGTACTGGCTAGACTCCCCTTCAAGCCTGCTCAGCTTTTTTATAAAAACATTTTGCTGACAGTGTCTACGGGGAAAGGCCCCACTTCTTGGAGTGGGGAATTACTAACAGCAGCACTTGAACCTTTACCTAACGTAATGATGGAACAGTACCGTTATCTTGGTATGCTAGGCCTTGGGCTGGAGACAGCCCTATGTTTTCGTAGTAGGAAAGACAAATACATTCCGTTCCCTTGGGTAACACTGTACTGATAAGTAATCTAAAAGTCACCCCTTAGCATAATATACTCTAAAACATTATTAAAACATTTTGTCCATAAAACTTTAGCAGTGACTGCTTCACTTAAATGACGTCAGAAGCTATTGTGTATTCAGTGCACTTTTCTAGTCAGTAAACTCTGTCTTCATCTACACACAATGACATACAAACAGAACATATAATGACAGAGAACCACAGACAGACAGGAGACAATTAGCGAACATTAAGGTTCAAAAAGTAGGCCTTTTAAAAGTAAAAACAAAAAATCTTTGGATTCAAAATTAAGCAAAAATCAGAATTTTTAAAACAGATCTGTTCAAAGAAACACAAACCAAAATCTAGGAGAAAGAAAAATCCTCAGCTTCCTGTATGGCAGCTTTTATTCTTGTAAATCTGTAAAAGAACAATCTCACATACAAAGAGAGAATAATAGTAATCTTTGAAATCACAAAGTATTAAATGGCTAGCTATAAGTAACTGAGCAGCACCGTTAAAATTAAAAATCACTACTTTGATTATCTTCTAACTAAAAGAATCTAATTGCCTTACTCACTGAAACCAAAATTGTTTACATTCCTTCAAGTTTAGTCATGTGGGATAGATGGGAGAAAGAAAAAAGTTTAGTCTCTCCCTGCTTCTGTAAAATCATCAGCTGAGGCCACATAGGGGCCTGCCGGGAAGGGAAGAAAATACTGAAAGTAAAATCCAGGGGTTTGTGACAATTTTGTCCTGCATGTCCTTTTCTCAATACCAAATTACACAAAACTTCTAACTAAATATAAGCTTCCCTTCAACATCCTGTTACAGATGTATGCAATGGCAGAATTTCACTTCCCCCTCTTCTGGATCATTTGCTCCTCTGTTCGCAGTGGTGTTTCTGCCTGGTTTTATTTTGTTCCCAAAGGATTCTAAATCTCACTTAAATCAGTCTTACACTGCTCATAGCGTTGTATATCTTTTGTCAAATGGGCAGGACAAAATAGTTGTTTTCTCCAGGTTTTAGCCAATCTTAACAATAGTCATATCAAAACTGTGCTCATGTTTTTGCGCATTGTGGCATGGATATACTTAAAATCTTATTTCCTATATCACCAAAAGAATTTGTCTGCTAAGGCACTAGAATACCATGGGTTCTTCCCACATACTACTCAGTTGCTGCTTCAAATTCTAATTAAGCGTCCTAACAAACGACACCGTCTGTTGTCACATGATGCACTATTCTGCTTTCTGCAAATTACAAAAACAATTCTGAACACAGGCCAGACGTTCCCAGTATAAACAAAGCAGCCCTTCACAGTAAAAGATCAAGAAACACAGACACAAATGAAAGGCTCATATAAAACTTTCACCATTGATTTTCAGTATTCCTATAGCATTTTATATGATTTATTCTCCCATCCCGGGATATCCAGGAAGTCACTATACTAATTTGCTTTCATTTTCTACAGCTCGCTGCACTCTCTGCCACCACTGGTTATATATCCCCATTATCTTTATAAAGCTGCAACATCACTCTATGCTGCCTTAATATCTCTAGTTCTCCTCGGGCCATGGCTAGTTGCTACTGCAACTCCTTAACCCTTAAGTCAGCCTTCCTATGTCTAGTAAGAAATATCTATCCCCGCCGAACGATGCATGCTAGCTCTTTCCCTGCAACTATAGGAACTCGTTGGGGGAAGGGAATAACAAATCAAAACAATTATATCTATCCTCTTGTGGGGTTTTATGCCCAGTTTCCTATCACAATGTTCACATAACCCCATATTACACCCCACTCATTGACCAGCAGTGAGTAAGTAACATCTTCCCAGATGGGAATTACTGCTAGGGCTTTCTCCTCTGCCCCTTCAAATTCTTTTCTGCCCGTCTTCTGTTCTTTCTGAGGCAGACTTCACACAGTACTAAACACACATACTATGATACAAGATAAGAGATATACAATTATGACAATATGTACAATACACATACTTCATTTCCCGTAGCTATCAACGGGAAAAATCCTGCGCCACACATCAGTGCACAGTGAGGCTCCAAGTTCTCACCGGAGAACCCTGAACCTTTAATTACTGGGACCTTTTAGCTTCGTTACAATATCTACAGCACAGAGTAGGGAGTTTTGTTTTTTTTTCATCCTGGGATTTTAACATCCACAGGAGTAACAGGTTCGGATGGCTGTTTTGCTTGCTTTTTAAATAAAGCCTTAGGAGTGAGGTAGGTTAGGAGTGAGGTAGGTGAGAATACGGTAAGAGTAAACTAATATACTATCCTAATAATTCTAAGTATTAAAGGTAGACAGTGTTAAGTACTAAAATATACAATTCTGAGCATATACAGGTCTAAGCACTAAAGTAAACAGTCCTAAGTATTAAAAGGTACAGTTCTTACAGTTCTAAAGCATCAAAAACAATTCTAAGCATATGCATCTATATCGGATTGTTTCTCCACAGTTGGTTTTTTTTAAATACAACACACATAGTCACATATGGAGGAGGTTCCCCAATTATTGTCTGACCTCCTGGCTCATGGTCACTTTTAATCACAGTAAGAATTTTATTTCGTGCTTTTATTTCCACATCTGCATGGTAAAGATCTCCAGTAACAGAGAACAGATTCCACACATGTAAATGTTTTTTCAGACTGTCCCTCTTTTTTCTATCGTTTAGAAATTTAAGTAATGGGGCTAACTGAGTTACTTCCAATGACCCTTCCCTCGGCCATGAGAGAAAGGAGTCTTTCAATGAATATTTCAGCCATTTTTCATTAATCATATTTATCAAATCTGTATCGAATGGAAATAAATTAATAACATGTTGGACAGCCGTGCATGCATCAGCACTATCAACATATAAGGTATGTAGCGTACTAGATTGTCCTATTTGGTCTTCTGAAACCCGGTCTGCCATAACGGAATCCTGCCTACGTTTCCTACGCACTAGTTACTGAATATAGTAACAAATGCAAAATAGACACAAAAAATATATACACGCTAATAGCAAACCACACAATAAGTACGAGAAAAATATCACTGCAATCTTTTCTGCAGTAGTTTAACCCTGGGTACCCAGCAGAAAAAACAACAATTGCTGCAGCGTTAAAACCTTTGGCGCCTTTTCTCAATTCACGATTCACACAGGACTCAGCCTCCTCTGCTGAGAACGTGAATCTAAACTATCACCAAGAATCACTCAGGACCCAGCCTCTGTTGGGAACGTGAATCTAAACCTCTTAGGTGCACCGGTCAGCAAGATTCACACAGGACCTTGGCTTTAAACTGATTACTCCCGGGCCACGGCTGATCAGTCCGAGCCCTGGGGAATCACCAAAGAACGTGAATCGACTACTCTTCACTAGAAACAATCAGAGTTGCTCCCACAAACATATGCGTAATATCCCCGGCATCTCCACCAATTGTTTACAAGTCAACCTCAGAGGTAAAATAGTTTATAAGAACAACTCTGATTCTACTTTTAATTAATAATCTTTATTGAAAATCATATGCTATTCATACACAAACTAGAGCAATACTCAGGAAGCAAAAAGTACACAGGAAGCAAAGATAGCAAATATATATAAAAGTGCAAAATAAATAAATAAATAAATAAATAATAAAGAGCTCAGCGCTGGGCTCTGCAACAGATACAAAATCCGTGCCAACCCTACTACATACCAGCTTTGCTTATATAGGTTAAAAATACAAAGTCAGCTAATTATCTGATTTCTGCTTGCATGCTTCACACCACTAAATTTTTACGCTGTCTGCCTCCAGGCAGCTGTTATTTGTCTCCCCTTATCTTTCTCCCCCCTGCATTCTTTCCCACAGACTATTTGCTGCGTACTCTCTGCGATATCTCCTGCCCCATCCTGTGGCTTAATTTGTTGATTGGTGTCTGTGAATTCCTGCAAAAACAGTTTTATAGCTTTGTCTGGCATTCAAGGCCCCAGGTTTGTGTTCTGGGGCCTGCTAGTATTTTTCCATACCAGCAGTATGTTCAGCAATGGTGGTAAGGCCGGGGATTGAACCCGGGTATAATCAACAATATATATATATATATGTATGTAACACACTATCACAGCAATTTTCAAATGCCATTTACTCATGTAAAGTGCACTTATGCAAGTAAATCCTATGGACAATTCAATATCATGCTTTTTAGCTATTTTCATTTGTCTGCTTAAATGAGTAAAGTACATTCACATATGTAAAACCCAATTTTAAATATGTAAATGTTATTTATAATCAGGCTCTATATCATTAACATAGGATAAGTTAGGTTAGGATTCCCAGAATGTCTATCCTCAGACCTAAAGCCTAAAGGAACAAGACCTCAAAGAAGCTTCTGCAAAAAGACAGATATTTGAAATCCACAGAAAGACATTTGAAAAGGGACATGGGGAGGTGCTACAACTAAAAAATGTCAGGTGCAACAACTAAAAAATGTCATGTAAAATGAAATAAGCCAGCACCTTACAGTACTGAAACGATTGAAAAAGCATGAATGAAGCTGGAGGCCAAAATAGCTCCAAATTAAACTGCTCTGAAACTCAGATACATCAGCCTGTATCAGGGGCTGATCTATATGGCAGACCCCATCAATCATCAAAGCTATAGATGTGTGCCAAGCCAGAATCTACCATTACAGAGAAATTACTAATTAATAAGGGACTACAACATGTCCAGCCAATGAATTGAGAGACATTAAAGCTTATGGAACAAACTTTTATAAAACGAGGCATTTTGTTTTATAAAGGCATTTTATTTTATCAACCAACTTCAAAGACACAACAAGAACAAATGACATCAAGAGGGGCCCCAGACTGCAAGAGGAGCCTTGAAGCTCCTTGGACTCTTGCCTATGGTGCAAGAGACTCCACCCAGGAGAGTAAGAGGGAAGGTAATTTTAAGGCATTAGACAGACTTAAAGCACATTATTAGGCATGAGGAACACTATGAATAAAAGAACATAAGAAGTTGCCATATTGGGTCAGACTGAGGGTCCATCAAGCCCTGCATCCTGTTTTCAACAGTGGCCAATCCAAGATACAAATACCTGGCAAATACCCAAACAGTAAATAAATACCATTCTGCTAATACTAGTATTAAGCAGTTCCTATTAGGGATGTGCATTCATTAGAAATGAAACAGGAGATGACAATAACATTTTTGTTAATTTCATTTTGTTTTCAAAATGAAACAATTGAAAATCAGACAAAATTTTGTTGGTTTCATGTTGAAAAGCAGAAAAAAGTCAGCAGACAGGAGTAGACAGAAGCCTGATGCTGGGCCTTGCCTAGTCATAGGCTGTGGGCTGACACAGGGGCCATGGCCTGGGCCTGAATGCAATATTGGAGCCTCTACACAGGTTCTGGCTGAGACCCAAGAAAAAGCCCAGGCTCCAAAATATTGCCAGGACTAGAAAAACTCCCTGCCTCCACTTACTTGTCAGTAGGGGATTCAATGCCTTGGACTGAGCACTGGCCCGACACCAGGCCCTAACACAGAGGCTGAGTCCTGATACCTGACTTTAGCTTACACCTCGGCTAAGGGACAGGCCCAGCCCAATATTGGGCTTTTTGTTTTTTTAATTTTTATTTTCAAAATTTCACACAATTTACATGAAATATTTTCAAAAAGAACACGGTACATATATATATCAAACCAATCAATAAATCAAAACCAGTTAAGTAATATATTTTGCTGCAGGCTATATTTACCTAAATATAAGAACAAGTGGGGGCCTAAGAAATGGAGCAATATATCAATACTTTTAAAATAAGAATCAATAGGGAAGCAGCATTACTTTATGTCGATTTGTCTCTGGGTGTGCTATGTGAGTGACCGATCAGAAAATCCCTGAGCTGATCTGGTTTGAAAAAGACAAAATTATTGTTTAAGTATCAAACACAACATTTACTGGGGCACTTCAAAACATAACTGGCCCCTAAACTTAGGACCCTCTCTCTCATACTGAGAAATTCCTTTCTACAAAGCTAATCAATCACACATTTATCTTCACCCAGTGTTTATTTTTATCAGTGATTTTCCATGAATCCGCTCAAACTATTTCCTATTATAATATTATTATGTTAATGATAATAATATAGGAAAACGGTGGAAATTTCATATATTATGCGACACCGTCCAGGTGTCGATGTTTTCTCTTATAATCATAAATAACCTCCCGCCTCCAATTTTTATTTGAAATTTATAACTTTAAAATACGTTGAACCGGATCATGGAAAATCCCATTTTTTATGTATATTTAATTGTTTTTCATTTTTGTTATCTTTAAAAATATTTTCTCTGTGAATAACACTTTTTCACTTATTTTTATCTCATACCGTCGCCGGAAGAATCACAATTACTTAGCTCTTTTAAATGTCTTTAGCTCCCCGACTTGCGCAAGTTTCGACAATCTGTCTTCCTCAGGGTACTTTCATTCTCTTGTTATTCTTCTTCAAAAAAAGCTGTTTAATTCCTTCGGTGCTCAGTCGAAAGCCTCCGTCTTTGCCGAATTCCCGACGGCGTCTGTGCTTTAACTCACTTCAGCGTTTATTTTTAAACCCACTTCCTGGATACTGGCTTGTCCTATCAGCAGTCTTTATATTAATGAAACCAATCCAATTGGTCATTGAGTCTCCTTGGTTGTTCCTTATTCAATCTAAATATCAATGCTTGCTCTCGGCGATTCAAAGCTGACATTCCTCCTTGGTTTTCCCCCATACTATCAATAACGGTCCATTTCAACTGTTCAAACGTGTGTTGATTTTCCAAACAATGCTGAACAATGGGTGCAGTAACAGTGGCGTTGTTAATATGGGATCGATGTTCCGCTATCCTATATTTCACTGCCCTACTGGTACATCCCACGTACACCTTCGGGCAGTTACACATTATTATATATATTACAGCTTTGGTTGTGCAGTCCGTGTCCAATTTTCGGTATACTTTATATCCAGAAACCGGATCTATCCACATATCTCCCTCCATAGTGTTGTCACATACTGTACATTTGCCACATTTTCTGTGGTAATTTCTAGCATTTTTTACTCTACTTTGTAACTTAGAATGAATTACGTGATCTTTAATATTTCTTCCTCTGTTCGTTGTTATAAGCTGTTCTTCTCTTAACTCACTATGGAGGGCTACAATGTGCCAATGTTTCTTTATGGATCTCATTATTTCCGTGGTAGACGTGCTTTGTGGCAACACGCATACCAATCTTTTCTGTTCCTTAACAGGCTGGTACTGTAACAGGGACTCCCTATCACTGTATCTTAAAAGCTTTTCGTACCACTTTTTTAGGATACCCTCTTTCCAAAAACTTTTTACTGAGGATATCTGCCTGTTTTACAAATTCCTCCGTTGTATCACATATTCGACGTATGCGAAAGAACTGAGACACCGGCAATCCTCGTTTAAATCCCACAGGATGAAAACTTTCATATCAAAGTAAATTGTTTTTATCAGTCAATTTTCTATTAACTGTAGTGTTTAGACCGTTTAGACCAATAGTTTCCTTAAATGGATCTATTTTGGAACCTCCGGCAATATTTGTGGATAAACAACTTCAATGTATAGTTCAACAAAAACAGTCTTACTTGAAGGATACCATCCATTTTTTGAAAGTTTTAAAAGAAGTGGAGGTTATAAAAGATAAAACATTATTGGTAACTATGGATATACAGTCTCTGTATACCCAAATTCCCCAACATTCGGCACGTGAAGTAGTGAGAAGAGAAATCACGCAAAATCACATCTATAATAGAATACCTATACAGTTCCTCACACAATTAACTGAATTGGTGTTATTCAATAATTATTTTATTTTTAAAAATAAAATATACCATCAGGAAAATGGAATCCCTATGGGATCATCATTAGCTCCAGCAGTAGCTAATCTGTATGTGGCAAATTTTGAAGCCAATACAGTATATACATCAGAATGGTGGGAGTTAATCACCAACTGGTATAGGTTTATAGATGACATATTTTTCGTTTGGCGAGGGACAGAAGAAGAACTTGTTCAGTTTATAGAATGGATCAATCTACAGGATGAAAATTTAAAATTTACACATACCAGCAGTACTCACAGCATTGCATATTTAGATGTTCTTATACAAATTGTTGATGATATTATTCACACTACAGTTAATAGAAAATTGACTGATAAAAACAATTTACTTCGATATGAAAGTTTTCATCCTGTGGGATTTAAACGAGGATTGCCGGTGTCTCAGTTCTTTCGCATACGTCGAATATGTGATACAACGGAAGAATTTGTAAAACAGGCAGATATCCTCAGTAAAAGGTTTTTGGAAAGAGGGTATCCTAAAAAAGTGGTATGAAAAGCTTTTAAGAGAGCAAGATACAGTGATAGGGAGTCCCTGTTACAGTACCAGCCTGTTAAGGAACAGAAAAGATTGGTATGCGTGTTGCCACAAAGCACGTCTACCACGGAAATAATGAGATCCATAAAGAAACATTGGCACATTGCAGCCCTCCATAGTGAGTTAAGAGAAGAACCGCTTATAACAACGAGCAGAGGAAGAAATATTAAAGATCACGTAATTCATTCTAAGTTACAAAGTAGAGTAAAAAATGCTAGAAATTACCACAGAAAATGTGGCAAATGTACAGTATGTGACAACACTATGGAGGGAGATATGTGGATAGATCCGGTTTCTGGATATAAAGTATACCGAAAATTGGACACGGACTGCACAACCAAAGCTGTAATATATATAATAATGTGTTAGGGATGTGAATCGTGTCCTCGATCGTCTTAACGATCGATTTCGGCTGGGAGAGGGGAGGGAATCGTATTGTTGCCGTTTGGGGGGGTAAAATATCGTGAAAAATCGTTAAAAATCGTTAAAAATCGAAAAATCGAAAAATCGAAAAACCGGCACATTAAAACCGCCTAAAACCCACCCCCGACCCTTTAAATTAAATCCCCCACCCTCCCGAACCCCCCCCCCAAATAACTTAAATAACCTGCGGGTCCAGCGGCGGTCCGGAACGGCAGCGGTCCGGAACGGGCTCCTGCTCCTGAATCTTGTCGTCTTCAGCCGGCGCCATTTTCCAAAATGGCGCCGAAAAATGGCGGCGGCCATAGACGAAAAAGATTGGACGGCAGGAGGTCCTTCTGGACCCCCGCTGGACTTTTGGCAAGTCTCGTGGGGGTCAGGAGGCCCCCCACAAGCTGGCCAAAAGTTCCTGGAGGTCCAGCGGGGGTCAGGGAGCGATTTCCCGCCGCAAATCGTTTTCGTACGGAAAATGGCGCCGGCAGGAGATCGACTGCAGGAGGTCATTCAGCGAGGGTTCTGGCGCCTCGCTGAACGACCTCCTGCAGTCGATCTCCTGCCGGCGCCATTTTCCGTACGAAAACGATTCGCGGCGGGAAATCGCTCCCTGACCCCCGCTGGACCTCCAGGAACTTTTGGCCAGCTTGTGGGGGGCCTCCTGACCCCCACGAGACTTGCCAAAAGTCCAGCGGGGGTCCGGAAGGACCTCCTGCCGTCCAATCTTTTTCGTCTATGGCCGCCGCCATTTTTCGGCGCCATTTTGGAAAATGGCGCCGGCTGAAGACGACAAGATTCAGGAGCAGGAGCCCGTTCCGGACCGCTGCCGTTCCGGACCACCGCTGGACCCGCAGGTTATTTAAGTTATTGGGGGGGGGGTTCGGGAGGGTGGGGGATTTAATTTAAAGGGTCGGGGGTGGGTTTTAGGGGGTTTTAGTGTGCCGGCTCACGATTCTAACGATTTATAACGATAAATCGTTAGAATCTGTATTGTATTGTGTTCCATAACGGTTTAAGACAATATTAAAATTATCGGACGATAATTTTAATCGTCCTAAAACGATTCACATCCCTATAATGTGTAACTGCCCGAAGGTGTACGTGGGACGTACCAGTAGGGCAGTGAAATATAGGATAGCGGAACATCGATCCCGTATTAACAACGCCACTGTTACTGCACCCATTGTTCAGCATTGTTTGGAAAATCAACACACGTTTGAACAGTTGAAATGGACCGTTATTGATAGTATGGGGGAAAACCAAGGAGGAATGTCAGCTTTGAATCGCCGAGAGCAAGCATGGATATTTAGATTGAATACGGAACAACCAAGGGGACTCAATGACCAATTGGATTGGTTGTCATTAATATAAAGACTGCTGATAGGACAAGCCAGTATCCAGGAAGTGGGTTTAAAAATAAACGCTGAAGTGAGTTAAAGCACAGACGCCGTCGGGAATTCGGCAAAGACGGAGGCTTTCGACTGAGCACCGAAGGAATTAAACAGCTTTTTTTGAAGAAGAATATCAAGAGAATGAAAGTACCCTGAGGAAGATAGATTGTCGAAACTTGCGCAAGTCGGGGAGCTAAAGACATTTAAAAGAGCTAAGTAATTGTGATTCTTCCGGCGACGGTATGAGATAAAAATAAGTGAAAAAGTGTTATTCACAGAGAAAATATTTTTAAAGATAACAAAAATGAAAAACAATTAAATATACATAAAAAATGGGATTTTCCATGATCCAGTTCAACGTATTTTAAAGTTATAAATTTCAAATAAAAATTGGAGGCGGGAGGTTATTTATGATTATAAGAGAAAACATCGACACCTGGACGGTGTCGATGTTTGAAATTATGAAATTATGAAATTTCCACCCGTTTTCCTATATTATTATCATTAACATAATATTACAATAGGAAATAGTTTGAGCGGATTCATGGAAAATCACTGATAAAAATAAACACTGGGTGAAGATAAATGTGTAATTGATTAGGTGTTCATCTGGTCAGGATCTCAATTGTGAAAACTGTCATATGATAGGGCAAAGGTAGCGCCGGCGCCATTTTCTATCAATGCACTCATGGCCCGAGAGTGGAAGATCACAACGGGACCCCCCCACTGGACCCCAGGTAATTTAAGACATTTGGGGGGGGGGGGTTCGGCAGGGTGGGGGATTTATTTTAAAGGGTTGGGGTGGGTTTTAGGGATGTTTTAGTGTGCCAGTTTTCCCGCCCTCCCCCTCCCCTCCCCCTTCCCCCAATTTACGATTTTTGACGATAAATCTGGGGAATTCCTATGGCACCGGCCATATGGCCATATGGCCGGCGCCATTTTTCATTACGGCAACACGATTCGAGTGCAGGAGGTCGTTCCCGGACCCCCGCTGGACTTTTGGCAAGTCTTGTGGGGGTCAGGAGGCCCCCCCAAGCTGGCCAAAAGTCCCTGGGTGTCCAGCGGGGGTCCAGGAGCGATCTTCTATGCTCATGACGTCGGGGACAGGAACCAAAATGGCGCAGGTGCTAGCTTTCCCCTGTCATATGACAGGGCAAAGGTAGCGCCGGCGCCATTTTCTATCAATGCACTCGTGGCCCGAGAGTGGAAGATCACAACGGGACCCCCCCCCCCCACGGGACCCCAGGTAATTTAAGACATTTGGGGGGGGTTCGGGAGGTTGGGGGATTTATTTTAAAGGGTCGGGGTGGGTTTTAGGGATGTTTTAGTGTGCCGGTTTTCCCGCCCTCCCCCTCCCCTCCCCCTTCCCCCGATTTACGATTTTTGACGATAAATCGGGGGAATTCCTATTAAATATCGCCTCTAACGATTTTTGACAATTTAAAATATATCAGACGATATTTTAAATCGTCAAAAAACGATTCACATCCCTAGTTTTTATATGCCACTACCTCTAATATATTATTCAATGAGGCATACAAAAGTGCATAAGGTTTGCCATAATGGCTTAGACCAAAGGTACATCAAGTCCAATATCCTGTTTCCAACAGAAGCAAAGCCAGGTCGCAAGTACCTGGCAGAATCCCAAGGGGTAGTTAGATCTTATGCTGTTCATCCCAGGGATAGGAAGTGGATTTCTGCAATTCTACCTGAATAATGTTTTATGGACGTTTCTCCAAGAACTTGTTCAAACGTTTTTTAACTTAGCTACACTAATATGGGTAGATTTTAAAAAGTGCACACGGGCTTACATGTGAGCGTGCTACCCGGTGTTCACACATGTATGCCCGATTGTATAACATATGCGCGCAGGCACACGCATGTTATAAAATCCTGGATCAGCACGCGCAAGGGGGTGCACAATTGTGCACTTTGCGTGCACCAAGCCTGCTCCAAGCTGTGCCACCTTCTCCCGTTCCCTCTCAGGCCACTCCAAAATCGGAGGGAACTTCCCTACTCCCCTCCCCACCTTCCCTTCTCCAACCTCCCCCGTCTTTTCCCCCCTACCTTTTTTGTCTTCTTATGTTTCAAAACTTACTTCAGCCTATGGCCCTTCCCCCGCCTCACTACCAGATGGCCCTATCCTCACCCCACACCCAGACTGCCCCTTTAGTAAAGCCCCGGGACTTAGATGCATCTCGGGGCTTTACGCGCATCACCGGGCCTTTATAAAATAGGCCCAGTGCTAATAAGGTACTATACACACTTAAATCCACAGGATTTACATGCGTAGAGCTTTTAAAATCTGACCCATAGATTTCAACTCATCCTCTGACACTGAATTCCAGATCTTAATTATGCATTGACTTAAACATTATTTTCTCATATTAGTTTTAAATGTATCACCTAGTATTTCATTGTATGTCCCCTGTCTTTGAACTCTTTGAAAGAGGAAACAACCTTTTAATGTTTACTTGTTCCACTCCACTCATTATTTTATAGACCTCTTTTGTATAATTAATTTAGCAATACAGACAGCATTTGGTTTCCTGGTCTCTCCTGGTGCTGATAACCTAACCGTTAAGGAAACCGATAGTGAATGAAATGGAAATGTGCTATTCTTTGGGGGGAAGGGGATGGAACAGCTCCCCTATGAGGAAAGGCTGAAGAGGTTAGGGCTGTTCAGCTTGGAGAAGAGACGGCGGAGGGGGGATATGATAGAGGTCTTTAAGACCATGAGAGGTCTTGAACGAGTGGATGTGAATTGGTTTTTTACAATTTCGGATAACAGAAGGACTAGGGGGCATTCTATGAAGTTAGCAAGCAGCATATTTAAGACTAATTGGAGAAAATTCTTTTTCACTCAACGCACAATTAAACTCTGAAATTTGTTGCCAGAGGATGTGGTTAATGCAGTTAGTGTAGCTGGGTTTAAAAAAGGTTTGGATAAGTTCTTGGATGAGAAGTCCATTAACTGCTATTAATCAAGATTACTTAGGGAATAGCCACTGCTATTCCCTAAGTAATCTGCAAACAGAAGAAACTTTGAATAAGTAAGTCTCAAATGATAAGGTGGGTAAGACTTTAAGTGCTATTAATAAATGTGAAACGAAGTTTTTAGAAGTTTTTGTTGTTAAATTGAATTTTTTCTATATATTGAAGGTTTACTGCCATGCTGTGAAACCCTGTATAGGACACAGTATATTCTCCCATAGTCCCTGAAGCAGGCACATTGTGCCGAAACATGGCCCGTGTTGGACATGCAGCTCCGTACCCATGAGACTACTAGAGGCAACAACCTTGATAAGTATAAAATAAAACAGTAGTGGGACGGAAAAGCAGCAGGGGAGAAGGGATTTTAAGAAAAATTGAAAAAATTACAAAAAAGAGCAACTTTAGAGACATTGTTCAACTTAATAAAAGAATAATAGACGGAGGCTAAGAAGAGGATAACTGTAAATCGGTTACCCTCATTGAATAACCTCCGTACAAGATTACCACCAAACAAGCATTCCCTTGTATGTTTCAGTTGGTGTATTTTGAAAAGGGAAAGAGGTTGGTTAGTGACTATTGATTGCATCAGTAGCATGGGATTTTCTTAGTGTTTGGGTACTTGCCAGGTTCTTGTGGCCTGGTTTGGCCTCTGTTGGAAACAGGATGCTGGGCTTGATGGACCTAGCATGGCAATTTCTTATGTTCTCATTATTAGATCAGACTAATTGCATTCAAAATACTATCTCTTTCTTTGTTTTTTCGGTATTTCAAATGTTTGATGCAGTTCATAATTTAGGAGATGCAAATGACACTAAGGCCTGGATTTATCAAAATGCGATAAGAAAAGAGGTGTGTTTTATGCTAATATACAATTTATCGCAATTTGTGCTAATTACTGGGCAACAAATTTTCACAAAAGTCATGTTAATGAAATGAAATTAGTCAATTCTTATAAATTTCCATGTGCTAAACATGAATGTGACTGTGAAAATGCAAAATTGGCTCTAGTTTTTTTTGTAATATGCAATAATATAATTACATCTTGAACTGTATGCCAATAGTAGGAGACCTACGGTTAATACCGTTTGAAAAATGAAGTCATAGACTACGTCTTAGATTTCTTTGCTTGTCTCTTGTACACCTGTTCGGGAGCATCTCTGCAGAGTGTCCAGCAGTAGTCAGCCAGCATGGTAGTGGACCATTTTCCCTGGTATCTTCTTTCTATTGTTGCGATATCCTGATGAAAATGTTCTCCGTGTTCATCACTAACCATACCACAATTGTCAGGAAAGAAATTCAGATGAGAATGCATGAAATGGATCTTTAGAGACATATTGCAGCCAAATTTCTGATACTGCATCAGCATGCATTCTGCAAGTTCCTTGTAGTTTTCTGCCCTAACATTCCCAAGGAAGTTTGTAGACACTAGGCGAAAAGCATTCCATGTTTCTTTCGCATCACCCTGCAGCAAGTTGTCGAACCGGTCATCTTTAAAGAGCTCTCTAATCTGAGGACCCACAAAAACTCCCTCTTTAATCTTTGCCTCGCTGAGTCGAGGGAATTTTTCATGCAGGTATCAGAAAGCTGGCGAAGTCCGGTCCATGGCTTTCACGAAGTTTTTCATCAACCCTAGTTTGATGTGAAGGGGTGGTAGCAGGATTTTGTGAGCCTCGACAAGAGCTGGATGCTGGATATTCTTCTGTCCAACTGCTAAATTTTGTCTGCGAGGCCATTCCTTCCACAAGTAGTGCAATTCCCTTGATCGACTATCCCATTCACATATGAAACACATGTATTTTGTATATCCCTGCTGCATTCCAGTTAAAAGGGCAACTTTTAACGGGAATGCAGATGTGCCAGCTGTACTTGTTATATTGAATGCAATTCAGTAGCTGCTGTAAGTTATGGTACGTCTCCTTCGTGTGGACAGCGTGCGCTATTGGAATAGATGGAAGACGGTTTCCATTGTGCAAAAGCACAGCCTTAAGACTCAGTTTTGATGAGTCTATAAATAGTCTCAATTCTTGTGGGTCATGAGTGATTTCTAAGGCATTCATGAGGCCCTCAATATCGGAACAGAACACCAGATTACCTTCCTTTCTGAAGAAAGGCTCCAACTGCTCGTGGCGCTTTCGATATGAAGCAATTGTGACATCTTCTTCTAGAAGATTCCATTGTTGGAGTCTTGAACCTAGCAATTCTGCCTTGTTCTTTGATAAGTCCAAATCACGAACCAGGTCATTTAGTTCTTCCTGTGTTATTCTGTGTGGGGTTGATAATGTACCACAATGAAAATCTGGATCACTGGATGCTAATTGAGCAGGAAAAGAACAGGTCGGCTCATGCTCGTCCTCATCAGCTGAATCAAGAGAGTAATCTGCTGGAGGTGCCGGAATAGGAAGTCCCTCACCATGTGGAAATGGTCTCAATGCGGACGGAATGTTCGGGTAGACTGTTAGCGACTTATTTTTCTTCGTTATTCTGATGGAAACAGGAAGAACCAAGCAGGAGTAACAGTCACTTATGTGATTCTGCAGCTCTCTCCATACCATGGGGACTGCAAATGGCATTGATGGTCTTGTGCCATTTAACCACCGTGAAAGCTGTGTTGCACATGTAGCACAACATATATGTGGCGCCCAAGGCTTGTCTTGGTCGCCAATCTTGCATCCGAAATAAAGATGATATGCCTTCTTAACTTGAGAAGTTATACTTTTCTTCTGCTTTGAAAATGTCACTTCCCCACAAATATAACAGAAATTGTCCATGGTATTAACACACTTTTGAGGCATTCGTATTCTGTAATTAATTTACCTAATTGGATAAAATAGAAACAGTTTTATGCAACAGTAGTTTAAACTGTATCCCACAAAGTCTGAAATATTTCAAATGCTCACCCTTTCTGACTGGGCTTCATATAGTATACTGCTGATGACAGCTTACTCAGCAACAGCATGGCAGTAAAACTGCATTGCATCAGAAAATGATGTAATAAACTCTGGATGATGTGTGCATGATGGTATTATGCAATATGATGCAATATTACATCATTCTAGGCTTATTTAGGATGTTGTTACAGTCCTACTAGATAAATTTACATGACTAAACATAGAAAGTGAACAATATTAAATATCTTCAAAACGAGAGCCAATAAAAACTTTTCATGGTCATATTTGTGTTCAGCACATCAAGATACTACAGAGTAGGCCCTTGTTAGGTCAGTAACACTTTCATTGTTGCCCATGCAAAGAGTTAAGTGTGGGCAAATTGTGATGACATTTTCTGATTGTGCAATAAGTGCCAGACTCTTGTAGTTCCTGAATTCAACCACTGGGGGGAGGGGGGGGGGAGAGAGAGAGAGAGACTAGCTGTAATGTCCTCGCCCAAGATAGGAATTTGTATCCCTATGGTAGGTCCACCTAGTAACTCGGGGCGAGGGTTAGGTGTTAGTGTAGGGGTTAGGGGCCACTTTGACAGTCAATGTGAGACGTACGAACAGAACAGTGGTCTCTTGTGAAGACTGGATGGCGGGAAACTCACTCCAAGATGAGATTTGTGCAATGTCCGAAGAGGGCCGCGGGAGGCGTGGCATGCCCGAGCATGGGCTGGACGGAAGCAAGCTGGAGTGATGACCAGGCGACAGGCCCTCCTCCGGACCTGCACGCTTCGGAAGACCCAACAACGCAATGTTGGTCTTGTGAACAGTCCTCCGACCGTTCCCAGCCCATTCGGACCTGCCGCAGGGTACGGCACGAAGCGGCAGGCCGGACGGAGGCCAGGACAGCGAAGACTGGAACATAGATTCTGACGAGACTCAGGAACAGGGTACTGGAAGTGCAGACGTAGACTCAGAAGCAAGGTACTGGACGTGCTGACGTAGACTCAGAAGCAAGATACTGGAAGTGCAGACGAAGACTCAAAGACAAGATACTGGACGTGCAGACGTAGACTCAGAAGCAGGGTACTGGGAGTGCAGACGTAGACTCAGAAGCAGGGTACTGGAAGTGCAGACATAGACTCAGAAGCAGTGTACTGGGAGTGCAGACGTAGACTCAGAAGCAAGGTACTGGACGTGCTGACGTAGACTCAGAAGCAAGATACTGGAAGTGAAGACGAAGACTCAAAGACAAGATACTGGGCATGCTGACGTAGACTTAGGAGCAAGGTACTGAAGGTGTAGAGGTCAATTCAAAGGCGAGGTACTGAAGATGCTGAGGTAGGTTCAGAAGCGAGATACTGAAGGTGCAGATGTAGACTCAGGAACAAGGACTGAAGGGAGACTTGAGCATAGTCCCTCAGGGTACCCTGCTCAGACAACTCCTGGGACTGAGACATGGGCCACCCTGTCTCACGCATCCCCAACACTGCCTTGGAGGGCAGGTCACGGACCACGCAAAGAACGGGAAAATGCAGGAGAGAACCAGGCGAAGCAAACTCCGATGCTGGGATACTGACATCCGAAGCCCCGACGGCTGGCAGGACAGAAGCTCCAAAGCGCAGGGACAAATCCCACCTGTTGGCCACTCCAGGGCCCAACAGGCCAGAAGGCTCAGGAGCCAGACAAAGACGAAGGGCAGCACATATGGGACTGGATCAGGAACTGGATCTGGCACCGACATCAAGGCAACAGGGAAGAAGCTGGATTGCTGCACACCGACAGCCAAGGCAGGAGACGGTCAGGAACAAGGACTTCTCAGAGACTTAGGAACGAGGTACATGGCTTGCTTCACAGATGGCCCTAATCAGCCCACCCCGAGGGCTGGTCACGGGCCACAGCATGGCTGCCGCGAGGTAACATTACATTGGAAGACACAGGATCAAGGTGCTAGCTTTCAGGAGATTCAAGGCAAGGTACTTAGCATTCAGGCGAGTTCTTAGAAACGAGGTACATGGCTTGCATCACAGATAGCCCTAACCAGCCCGCCCCGAGGGCTGGTCACGGACCACGGCGTGGTTTTCCGCAAGGTACCAGGACATTGGATGACACAGGATCAAGGTGCTAGCTTTCAGGAGATTCAAGGCAAGGTACTTAGCTTTCAGGCGAGTTTCAGGATCAAGGTACAAGGCTTGTAACATCTGGATTGGATCATGGATACCGGATAAGAATCAGACCTCAAGGCAGGAACAGGAACAAGCGAACATGAGGACTGGAACAACTGAAGACATCAGGACTGGAACAACTGGACAAGAAGCTTCAATGGAAAACATGGAACACTGGACCTTGCAGAAGGCTGGAACACAAGGCAGCTCCTGGAACGAGGATCCCAGGAGTGACCAACTCCTTGCGAAGGCAAAGACAGATGGAACGTTGAATCCCTTTGTAGAGCTGAGGTGGACAACGCCCAGGGAGGAGCCAGCAGGGGCCACACCTGGCTGGCCCTTGAAGAACAGACGAGAGGCGCGCGCTCGCGCCCTAAGAAGCTGGAGAGATGAGTGCTGGAAGCTGATGGCGTCCTCGGTCACGTGGGGGACTCATGGAAGTCAGGCAAGCATGGGGGCAGCCCTGCCCTGAAGCTGGAGAAGTGGCAGGCTGCTGGAGCGGCTTCCAGCCGCAAGGACTGAAGCAGGAAGAAGCAGAGAGAGGAAAGACTGACTGCAGGGGAAGCAGGGGGCTGTAGCAGGCTGCAGGCACTGCTCCACGCTGCAAGGCTGAAGAGAGAAGTGCTGGCTGCAGGGAGCTGGAGAGGCTGCAGGCACTGCTCCACGCTGCAAGGCTGAAGAGAGAAGTGCTGGCTGCAGGGAGCTGGAAAGGCTACAGGCACCGGCAGTGACGGGTCCCTGCCGGGTGAGGACCCGGGGCTGAAGCAGGCACTGGGAGGGACGGCCTCCCTCTGGCTGAAGGTCCCAGGATCACAGCAGCACGTCGGAGGAAGGCAGAAACAGGAGCAGAGGAGCCGGCCGCATGGCAACAGCTGCAGGGACGGCCCAGCTGATTCAGGGAAAGACAAGCAGCAGCGTCAGCAGCCCGACTGGCTGTGAGAAGGTAAGAGCCTGCCCGCGCTCCTCAAGGGCAGGATCGCAACAGTACCCCCTCCTCAAGACCCCCCTCAAGCCACTGGTCAAGCTTGAGAGGAAGGCGATATTCCATAACCCTCGAGGTCAAGCGAGGGTCTAAGGACGAGCTGGTACTTCTTTGGCAGGAAACTGTAGCGAGAAGAATACTGAAGCAGGAGACAAGGCAGAAGTGGTCAAGGTCCAAGCAAGACAAACACAGAACGTGGGCTGCAGAAGACGAAGATCAGGCAGGATACAGGATGCAGAACCGCTGGACGGCATCTTGGTTCAAGTGGTAGAGGCTGGAGTACTTTTAAGGCTTAACTTTACACAGACGGCCTTAACGCTTCTTAAGGCTGCTGAAACTGTAGTGCAGGCTGGAATTACAAGGTGAGAGTTAGCTGTTGAGTTGATGGTTCCCGGACTTAGAAGTTCAGTGACTCACAGCGGATGCAAAGAGTCAAGGTAGCTGTTTGAGCAGTGGTGAGTAGGGATGTAGAAGAGCCAACCCGGCGACAGGCATTCCAAGGTAGTTTAAGGGTCACGGACGGCATTACACCTGACGAGGGTCATTGGGTGAAGATCTCTGGTTAGAGAGCAGAGGGTTGTACCAGTCTCTAGGTATAGAATGAACAGGTGCAAATTTCTGGTATGCATAGTTCAGGATGGCAGGTGGACGCTAGTCCATGGCTGGAATCGCGTTTGGCAAAGGAAATAAGCAAAAGTTCCTTGATTGGTAACAGAGTCTTTAGTGAAGACATGCTGCTGATGCACAGGTGAGTAGAACTGGTCGCTCAAGTAACTGGTGGTAAGAATCAGGATCAGAGCGGTGCAGAGGATCAAAGGCACAAAAGTTCAGTGACTCCCATCAGGAGTGAACCCTAAGACTGGGTAGAATCTTGGTGTTGCTTGGTTAACTGACACTCACACTCGAGTGGTCCTAGGCTGATCGAAGAAATGGACATCTTCAGGACGGCTTGTGAGCAAGCTGGCAGTAGGATACTTGGCAGAGCATACTTGAACCAGTACCTTTGCTTGGATGGTGAAGCTTGCAGAAGATTCCTGAAGAGGCTGCAGGACTCACGCTCAGGGTGGAGAGCGAGACTAGCATGTGCTAACAGAAGTATTGTAAAGGCTGAGCGGGAAGAACGAAGACATCTGCTGGTTCAGCTGGAAGAGATGACAGATATACCAGGCCCCATTGGATAGAAGACCACAGATGGGGTGCAGGCGCCTCCTGCAGGTCATCTGGAGAGGTGTACCACTAGGTGGCGAGTAATAGGCATCTCTTGTAGGATGGTGAACTCAGTGGGGCGAAATACGCAGGAATTTCAGTAGAGTAAGCTCTTCAGAGCAGGTACCTTTTGCAGGTGAACAGCATTCTCGGAGGGAAAAAATAAAAAATTCTGGACAAGATAATTGTGCAGCACAGGAACCAGAAGCTGCTGTGTGGAAGATGGTGGTGAACCTGGGTGCAGGCGCCTCCTGCAGGTCGTACAGCAAGTGTACCCAGGCTAAGCAAAAAGTCTCAAGCAGGCAGTTAGTAAAACAGGAGCTAGGCCTCTAGCGGTGTGGGAGAAACCAAGAGTTCAAGCAAGCTGGCGCCTCCAGCAGGTCGGTAAATACAGTGAAGAAACTGGGACTCTGAAGTTTTTTCTTTTTGAAAAAAAAATTCTTTTAGCAGGGAAAATCCAGAACTTGGCACAGGCCCATCACAAGGACATGGACGCCGAACACAATGGCCTTCGCAATCTGTTGCGGAGCGCTCAGAGAGCGATCCCACTTCCTGAGAGAGGTGTGTCCTTGGGCCACGGCTCGACCCCAGAGGATTCCGAAGAGGGCCGCGGGAGGCGTGGCATGCCCGAGCATGGGCTGGACGGAAGCAAGCTGGAGTGATGACCAGGCGACAGGCCCTCCTGCGGACCTGCACGCTTCGGAAGACCCAACAACGCAATGTTGGTCTTGTGAACAGTCCTCCGACCGTTCCCAGCCCTTTCGGACCTGCCGCAGGGTATGGCACGAAGCGGCAGGCCGGACGGAGGCCAGGACAGCGAAGACTGGAACATAGATTCTGACGAGGACTCAGGAACAGGTTACTGGAAGTGCAGATGTAGACTCAGAAGCAGGGTACTGGGAGGCAGACGTAGACTCAGAAGCAAGGTACTGGAGTGCAGACGTAGACTCAGAAGCAAGGTACTGGAGTGCAGACGTAGACTCAGAAGCAAGGTACTGGAAGTGCAGACGTAGACTCAGAAGCAGGGTACTGGGAGTGCAGACGTAGACTCAGAAGCAGGGTACTGGACGTGCAGACGTTGACTCAGAAGCAAGATACTGGAAGTGCAGACGTAGACTCAAAGACAGATACTGGACGTGCAGACGTAGACTCAGAAGCAGTACTGAGTGCAGACGTAGACTCAGAAGCAGTGTACTGGGAGTGCAGACGTAGACTCAGAAGCAAGATACTGGAAGTGCAGACGTAGACTCAAAGACAAGATACTGGACGTGCAGACGTAGACTCAGAAGCAGTGTACTGGAAGTGCAGATGTAGACTCAGAAGCAGGGTACTGGGAGTGCAGACGTAGACTCAGAAGGGTACTGGACGTGCAGACGTTGACTCAGAAGCAAGATACTGGAAGTGCAGACGTAACCTTGCAGACGTAGACCAGAAGCAGGGTACTGGGAGTGCAGACGTAGACTCAGAAGCAGTGTACTGGGAGGTGCAGACGTAGCTCATAAGCAAGGTACTGGACGTGCCTGACGTAGACTCAGAAGCAGAGTACTGGAAGTGGGTAGACGAAGACTCAAGACCAAGATACTGGGCGTGCTGACGTAGACTTAGGAGCAGGTACTGAAGGTGTAGAGGTCGATTCAAGGCGAGGTACTGAAGATGCTGAGGTAGGTTCAGAAGCGAGATACTGAAGGTGCAGATGTAGACTCAGGAACAAGGTCTGAAGGGGAGACTTGAGCATAGTCCCTCAGGGTACCCTGCTCAGACAACTCCTGGACTGAGACAAACGGGCCACCCTGTCTCACGCATCCCCCAACACTGCCTTGGAGGGCAGGTCACGGACCACGCAGAGAACGGGAGAAAATGCAGGAGAGAACCAGGCGAAGCGAACTCCGATGCTGGGATACTGACATCCGAAGCCCCGACGGCTGGCAGGACAGAAGCTCCAAAGCGCAGGGACAAATCCCACCTGTTGGGCACTCCAGGGCCCAACAGGCCAGAAGGCTCAGGAACCAGACAAGACGAAGGGGCCGCACATATGGGACTGGACCAGGAACTGGATCTGGCACCGACATCAAGGCAACAGTGAAGAAGCTGGATTGCTGCACACCGGCAGCCAAGGCAGGAGACAGGGTCAGGAACAAGGACTTCTCAGAGACTTAGGAATGAGGTACAATGGCTTGCATCACAGATGGCCCTAATCAGCCCCCCCGAGGGCTGGTCACAGACCACAGCATGGCTTCGCGAGGTACCAGGACATTGGAAGACACAGGATCAAGGTGCTAGCTTCAGGAGATTCAAGGCAAGGTACTTAGCTTTCAGGCGAGTTCTTAGAAACGAGGTACATGGCTTGCATCACAGATAGCCCTAACCAGCCCGCCCCGAGGGCTGGTCACGGACCACGGCGTGGCTTTCCGCGAGGTACCAGGACATTGGAAGACACAGGATCAAGGTGCTAGCTTCAGGAGATTCAAGGCAAGGTACTTAGCTTTCAGGCGAGTTTCAGGATCAAGGTACAAGGCTTGTAACATCTGGACTGGATCATGGATACCGGATAAGAATCAGACCTCAAGCAGGAACAGGAACAAGCGAACATCAGGACTGGAACAACTGAAGACATCAGGACTAGAACAACTGGACAAGAAGCTTCAATGGAAAACATGGAACACTGGACCTTGCAGAAGGCTGGAACACAAGCAGCTCCTGGAACGAGGATCCCAGGAGTGACCAACTCCTTGCGAAGGCAAAGACAGACGGAACGTTGAATCCCTTTGTAGAGCTGAGGTGACAACGCCCAGGGAGGAGCCAGCAGAGGCCACACCTGCTGGCCCTTGAAGAACAGACAAGAGGCGCGCGCTCGCACCCTAAGAAGCTGGAGTGATGAGTGCTGGAAGCTAGTGGCGTCCTCGGCCACGTGGGGGACCTCATGGAAGCCAGGCAAGCATGGGGGCAGCCTGCCCTGAAGCTGGAGAAGTGGCAGGGCTGCTGGAGTGGCTTCCAGCCGCAAGGACTGAAGCAGGAAGAAGCAGAGAGAGGTAAGACTGACTGCAGGGGAAGCAGGGGGCTGTAGCAGGCTGCAGGCACGGCTCCATGCTGCAAGGCTGAAGAGAGAAGTGCTGGCTGCAGGGAGCTGGAGAGGCTGCAGGCCCGGCAGGGAAGGTTCCCTGCCGGGTGAGGACCCGGGGCTGAAGCAGCCATGGGAGGGACGGCCTCCTTCTTGCTGAAGGTCCCAGATCGCTAGCAGCACATTGGGGGAAGGGCAGAAACATGAGCAGAGGAGCCGGCCGCATGGCAACAGCAGCGGGACGGCCCAGCTGATTCAGGGAAAGACAAGCAGCAGCGTCAGCAGCCCGACTGGCTGTGAGAAGGTAAGAGCTTGCCCGCGCTCCTCACGGGCAGGATCGCAACACTACTGACATTCATTATCATTAACTCTGCCCCAAATTCCTCCAACCGGAATGCGCAAATGTGGAATTTGCATTGTTATTTTATCACATGCATTAGGGCATTAACGCACACGAATACACCTTAACAAATGCATTAAGGCCCTAAAGCAAATTGATAAATGACCAAGGCCTGGATTCATCATTCATCGCTGAATGATGAATCCAGCGAAAACTGGGTGGTGGGCCTGCAAAAAGCCCACAGCCTTCGCACCACCGTGGTGTCTTCGCTGCCAGCTTTTGCACCGAACAGCATCACTGTGAAAGGTGGTGCTATTCGGTCGCGCTACTGCCAGAGATAACGTTGGTAACATTTTCGCCGGCAGTGAAGACACCGCCGACTCCTCCCTCCCCCCCACCCCGACTCCTCCACTCCCCCTAATTAGCATTATATCGCATGCAAAAAGTCCTTTTTCGCATGCGATGTGGCCTTATCGCGTGCGTTAGGGCCCTAACGCACAATAAAGCTTTAGTGAATGATCCTACAAGTTAGATAATTCAGAATGTATCCAGAGAAGTACAATCTATGCATTTTTTACATGCACATGCATTTTATAAAATACCGGAGCAGCTTTGCATATGTCCACATACATGCATATATAGGGGGCATGTGTACATGTTTTACATTTATCCATATAATGTACAGAGTATTCGCTTTAAGACTCAGAAGGCTATTAACAAAGACTGTCTCCAGAGATTATCCCAAATGAGCCTCATAATCAACATAACATTCCTAGCTCGCAGGCAATTCATGCCAGAGATGCAGAATCCGTGGACCAAGAATGTAAGGGATAGAGTAAGACTTTTCTTTACTTTGGAGTAGAATCTATACTAATGTTTTCCTATGTGATTTATCCTCAGAATTTTGTTTGCAAATGCTTCTATTCAGAATGTTTCTTATTTATTCTTTAGCATAATTGTAATCCTAAAATATAGATGGTTTACTCCAACTAATAGCTTATTATTTTCTGAACTAATTTATAATAATGTCCAGATATACTGAAAATGTCTCACTATTGAATCCCACCCAGAGTAATGTTTGTAACGCATTTTCTGCTTTCTATAATGTCTTTAGGATAGAAGTTCGGAAGTTGATCCCAGATTTGGTTCTGGGTTAGAGTGGCAGAATTTGAAGTGGGTTCAGGATGGGTCACATCTAACCTGACAAACCCTAGACAGAACATCAGCACAGCAGGCTGGCTCTTATAAAGATACAAGTAGACTTCTGAATGTACTTAGTTGAATGATTTTTTTTGCAGGAGACAGAATTAAAAGCCCCCAAAACAAGAACCTTGCTCATAATTCCCCAACTAATTGTAAATGATCTAAAACCCTGAGTATTACAGTTCTGCAGTGTGTTTGTTTTAAATCTCCATGTAGGAGGAAATATATGGCTATGATGACATAGAAATGTATTACAGCTGCATCCAGAATCAGAAATAGAAACTTGTACCATATGGGCTGCAATTGTATTGAATCTCTCAGTCCTTCTTCAAGAAACTCATAGAATAGTGGTTTGGAGGCACAGTCAAATCACCTTAGTTATCATTCAAAGTTCCTCTACTTTGTCTACCATTGGGCAGCTTTAATATTGTAGGTGGGAGAGATGGGCACCGTATCTAAGTTTAAACATTCTAGGAAGATACAACACCAAAATCAGATCTACTGTCTCTAGAACTGTAGAAATGGGAGATCATTTCCTCTGTGATAACCATTCTGTTTCTTCAGATACTGCATATTCTGAATTAATACTTCTGAATTAGTGAGAAGGCTTTTCTAATTGATCTCACTATTCTCTTGTTTCTTTTCTTTTGTTTAGTGTTGCCTTCCTCCTTTGAGCACTCATGAAGTATAAATCCAAGAAAATGATAAATCACAGCGATGTCACAGAATTCCTGCTTCTGGGGTTCTCAGATTTCCCAGAGCTGCAGCTCCCTCTCTTCATCTCTTCTCTCTCCTCTACCTGATGGCCGTGCTGGGGAACCTCCTCGTTATCTACATAGTATGTGCCAATCATCACTTGCATATCCCGATGTATTTCTTCCTGGCAAACTTGTCTTTCATAGATATCTCTACCCTGATGATCACTGGCCCAAAATTACTGGCAAGCCTCCTAATGCAGAGTAATACCATCTCTTTCAATGCATGCTTTATACAGTTTTATTGTTTTTTAGCCTGTCTTGAGATAGAATTACTTCTTCTCACTGCAATGTCTTATGATCGTTATGTTGCAATCTGCAATCCCCTACGCTACTCCATTATCATGAATAAGAGGGTCTGTGCTCTACTGGCAGCTGCTTCATGGGTAACAGGTTTAATAGAGGCATTGCTACCTACAGTAGTCGTTACATCCCAGTTTTCTTTCTGTGACTCCAATGTAATCACTTCCTCTGTGACTTCACAGCAGTGCTGAAACTTTCCTGCACAGACATCTCTGTCATTGAACCTATGACTTATGTAGAATCTGTGTTTTCAGGCTTCACCCCATTTCTCCTAACCCTGACATCCTACGTGTTTATCATCTCCACCATCCTGAAAATCCATTCAAGAGAGGGGAAAAACAAAGCCTTTTCTACTTGCTCCTCCCACCTTACAGTCTTCATTCTGTCATATGGGACTGTGCTAGGAGTTTACATGCCCCAGGTCAAGGGACTCGGTGAAATCAAACAAACTGGTTTTTGCAGTGTATGTAGTTGTTCTGCCATTATTAAACCCCCTTATTTATAGCTTGAGAAGTAAAGAGTTAAATGTGGCACTGAAAAAAACTTTATGCAGGAAGTCAACCCTATCAATTTTGTTTGGTTCTGCTATCATGCATAAGAATGCAATTAGGAATTATTAAAATCTTCTGATTAGCATGGATCTGGATATTTTTAATTTTGTGATTTCCACAGTAATTGGAGTACAATGAGCATGTAATGGGGTAGAATGGATTGCACTGTTTTAGGACCAAGAATTGATTTTGTTGGCCCTTCAGTTGGAGGGACCTTGAGTGGAGACCTTTTAACAGAGTGAAATACTAGCTGAGTGAGCTGCTGAGAGCTGAGCTTACCATGAGGAGTAGCAAATCTAAATTTGTTTCAAATAGGAGCTTAATAAATCTATATAAACAAACACTTTAATTTTCCCTTTTCCTCTGTTTAAGTATTTGACCATTCAATTGTTTGGAAAACTAAAACAAAAAATTGTCATGCATTTGATTGCTAGGCTTTTAAAAAAAGAGGTTAAGTACTGCTAGGTAGAGTTAAAAGATATGGCTTGCCTGGTTCTGCTAGTTTAGGTAGGGCTGAAACAAGTTAGAGACTATACCTCAACTGGGTATTTTATGCATCTGATTAGTCAAAAATCCTATTGCTATGAGCTGTGGAAAGGTTTTTAGGTTGGGAGGAGGGCAAACACACCAACCAACCTTCACCCACCCCAGCTCCCATTAACAACTTCTTTCTTTTCCTTTACACACCTGGCATTCTTTCTTTCAAACATTGTTTTGCACAGATCATAAGGGGGGCAATTCTGAGACTGCACATGGGGCTTACAGGTCCCTGGAAACCTCCATTCAGGCAAATAGAAGGTTAGGAATTATTTGGAAAGAGTGGAGAATAAAACAGATCATATTGTAATGCCTCTATATAGAGCTATGAGCTAACCACACCTTGAGGTTTCTGTGATGTCTGGTTGAATAGAAAAATGCAGAGAAGGGCAACAAAAATGATAATGAATATGCCCTTTTAATTATTAGCAAGTAACAATTGTTCAGATTACAAACTCTTTACCAAAACTTTATTAGATATTGTACAGTAGCAGACTTTAAAATGTGTAAGTAGTGACTGCCAAAGATAAGTCCTCTATAATATGACAATTCTTCAAAGTTCCTTATTTAACACAGAAATCTCCATAGTGAAAATGTATCTCTGTTCCAAGAAGATCCACATAAATCCCTTAGGGCTCATGAGAAAAAAATACCACAAATACCAAGAATTGATCAATCATCTTGTTAATGCTGTATCGGTGCGATAATAAAATGTATTTATTTATTTATTTGCAGCTTTTATATACCGTCATTCGTTTAGTAACATCACATCGGTTTCCATTTAACATAACATCTAGCAACGGTGCTTTACAAATGAACGATTGAGCTAATGAAAAGTTATTTATTTATTTATTTATTTAAAATCTTTTCTATACTGTCGCTAAGTTATATACCATCTCAACGGTTTTAATAATAAAACTAGTTACATCGAAAGAACAGTTGAAAGAGTTAGAAAAGTACAAGCTAGTTACGTCAGTGATTAAGTAAAGATCAAAACACATTTAAATAAAGTGATTATAAAATACAAGTTGCAAACAAATTGCGAGGTTGGGAAACTTAAATCTCATACTAAATATTGTGAAATGAAGAAACAAATTGCAAATAATGAACAGAAAATTTGGTAAATGTAAGACAATCCTCTTGTCAGAGTTGTTTTATATAAAACCCTAATCCGTTGCCTCCTCCTCCTTCCCTGGGTGAGATCCCATGCCTCCTCCTCCTCTGCCAGACCCAGGTGGATCACTGCTGCTTCCTCTTCCTCTGGACCTGGGTATGAGCGTTTGCTACCTCCTCTTCCCCATCTGCTAAGCCTTGATGGTCTGCTGCAATTTCCTCTTCTATTATGGCAGTGCTTGGATGAGATTAGTAAGTAACCCTTGGTTTCCTTACCAGAAGTGTGTACTCATTCATTTGCTGGAGAGGTTCCCAGAGATTTAGTAAACTGTGGGTTGGATTTTCTCCCTCATGTGGGAGATTTAGAAAGTGTAGTCTTAGTCTTTTCCACCTCTAAGCATCATTTTAGGTTGTGGAAATTTTAGTTAGATTTCCTGAAGGCAGGAGCTCTCTGCCTCCTGTTATTTGTTTGGCTAACTTATTTCTGAAGACATGGTTAACAGGGGTCATTTTATTAATCTGATCTACTTTTGATTGCTTTTTGTTCTTTTAATCCGCTCGAGGATAATTCCATTGTGAGACCCTTGTATGATTGAGGGATTGGACATTCCTGTAGTTGGTTAAATCAAAAGTAGGAAGATTCTGGCAGTGGCGCTATCACTCGTCTTGGGGCTAGACCTATCCATGACCTGATGAAGGGGAGTTTCAACTTTAAATTATCTTTTGTACAATCTCCTCACTTGGGAGACAATAACTTTTTCTACCTTTCCTGTCTCTTAGTTGATTTTCCCAATTTTTGTTTCACCTAGAATTTAGTGCTTTTTGAACCAGGAAATTAGTTATATTCTATGGGAAGAGGGGTATTTCACATAGAAAGAACCTTAGGAGTGAAGATGTTCATCAGAAGAGCAAAATATTCCTATCCATTGCTGGAGGGAAGGAGCTGAAGGTGTTTAAGAACTCTCAAGAGTGCTACATCTGAGATGAGAGTGCCCCTGGTATTGTTTAAGGAGGTCTACAATATTTAAGAAGACTTCAGGAAAGTATGAGAATTGGGACTTACATTTTGATAAATTATCGGGACTTTATTCTAATCATTCTACAGTGGAAAGAAGATGTGTGATAAATTTGGGAGTGGAAGTAGGATTGAACTATCTTCAATCCGAGTAACTAGCAAGAGAAGTAAAAGAAGTATTAAGGAATTTTCTTCAACAGAGAATCTGAGATTTCACTAGAAGATTGAGGTCATAAACTTATCAATCTTTCTTCTGCTTATTCTCAGAATTTATTTGAAATTTGATTTGAGTACTGTAAATATTCTTCAGTCATTTAAATAACTATCAGTAAAGAAGTTGGAAACCATATTGCTTCTGTGAGATTTTTGGATGCAAAGGACTGTAACTATTATCAGTACTGTTTACAGGGATGGAAAAAGGAGCCCTGGAACTCAGATGTGCTAAGCTTATCCATAGAGTACTGTTTGCAAATGGGTCCATCTCTCTTTCAATGTACCCATGGATTCCCTCTATTGCAGCCATCCTGCCAAAGAGTTACAAATAGATTTACATTTAGGAGGTAATTTTCAAAGAGTAATCATCTAGAAAGCCAAGATTTCACCAAATTACTAATAACTTATTATTCAGTTATGAAAATCATCAAATTAAAATGGCATCCTCAATTAGAGACCTAGGGATATACCTTGGACCAAAAACTAAACTTTAAAACACACATTAGCGAATAAAACGAAAGAAGGATACTATAAGCTACTAATTTTGAGAAGATTAAAATCATTATTAAAATCAAAGGATTTCAGAACTGTCCTCAGGCTGATTTTTCAGTCCATAGACTACTGTAACTCCTTAATTCTAGTTTTACCCTACACAAATTGGGTACATTTTAAAGACAGCACATGCACGTACTTTTGTTTGCGCATTAGGCGCGAACAAAAGTACGTGGTATTTTATAAGATACACGTATAGCCACACATATCTTATAAATCTGGGGTAAATGCACACAAGGGGGTGCACATTTGTGCACCTTGCACGCACCGAGCCCTGCGCATGTTGCCCGTTCCCTCTGAGGCCGCACCGAAATCGGAGCGGTCTCGGAGGGAACTTTCCTTTTACCCCCCCCCCCGCACCTTCCCCTCCCTTCCCCTACCTAACCCAGCCCCTCGGCCCTATCTAAATCCTCTCCCTACCTTTATCTTCAAAGTTACGCCTGCCAAAGGAAGGCTGCTGGTGCGCGATTCCCTGGCCCGGAGCCATTTCGGAGGCCTTGGCCATGCCCCGAACACCCCCGGGCCGTAACCATGCCCCAGGACATACCCCGAAATGCCGCGTCACTCCCGACACGCCCGACACCCCCCAGGAAAGCCCCGGGACTTAGCGCATCCCGGGGCTTCTGCGCATCGCCGAGCCTATGCAAAATAGGCTTGGCGTGCGCAGCGGGGTTTTAAAAGGGTTTACGCGCGTACCTTATGCACGTAACCCTTTTAAATCCAGCCCATTATGCAGAATTCTGCTGCAGGTTATTAATAGGTTCAAGAAAAGGGACACATTACGCCCAATTTTCCAAGAACTTCACTGGCTGCCAATTGAACAGCGAATACAGTTTAAAACCTTATGTATCTTCCTTAGAGCGGTACATAGAGAAAATGTGGATGGCTGAATGCTGCAATAAGGGGTACAACACCCCAGAGAGATCTGAGATCCGCCAATAAGGCTACTGTCCATTCCTTCAATGATCTCAGCAAAACTAACATCAGTAAGTGAAAGAGCCCTATCACTTGCCACTCCAAAAATTGGAATAATCTACCAGTCGATATTCAGCTAGATTCAAACAGAATGGCATTTAGGAAAAAAGTCATGACATGGCTTTTTCAGCAAGCGTTTAATGATGGTGACAGTAATTTGTGAAGCAAAAAAATCACAAAAAAGAAAAGAATTAACGGCTGAGGTGAAGCAAAGTTGAGCTAGTCACAGAGTTGAATGTTGTTGTTCAGATGTCTCACTGTTAGGCCATTATTGTGAAAATTGTAATGAAACTTTTAACCTTTTAGAATTGTCGTTATTTTATTTGTAAATTTTGATTTTAGTTTTAAATGTTTTTATGTAATCTTGTAAATCGATATGTTGATTCCCACCAAATACCCAGTATAGAAATTTTAACAAATAAATAAATATATTATATAATATATATATTGTTTACAAGTCCACCTCAGAGGTAAAATAGTTTATAAGAACAACTCTGATTCTACTTTTAATTAATAATCTTTATTGAAAAATATGCTATTCATACACAAACTAGAGCAATACTCAGGAAGCAAAAAGTACACAGGAAGCAAAGATAGCAATATATACTTACATAATAAAGAGCTCAGCGCTGGGCTCTGCAAACAGATACAAAATCCGTGCCAACCCTACTACATACCAGCTTTGCTTATATAGGTTAAAAATACAAAGTCAGCTAATTATCTGATTTCTGCTTGCATGCTTCACAACCACTAAATTTTTACGCTGTCTGCCTCCAGGCAGCTGTTTATTTGTCTCCCCTTATCTTTCTCCCCCCTGCATTCTTTCCCACAGACTATTTGCTGCGTACTCTCTGCGATATCTCCTGCCCCCATCCTGTGGCTAATTTGTTGATTGGTGTCTGTGAATTCCTGCAAAAACAGTTTTATAGCTTTGTCTGGAATTTCAAGGCCCCAGGTTTGTGTTCTGGGGCCTGCTAGTATTTTTCCATACCAGCAGTATGTTCAGCAATGGTGGTAAGGCCGGGGATTGAAACCCGGGTATATCAACAATCCTCCCTTGAATCAGAGGGACATCTGATTCACACTGGTATTCAAGTCTTCATGTCTTCACACAGGGGACTAGCAGAGAGACGAGAGCCGTTCTTCTCAGTCTGGGGACGATGCTTTCTTTAACACCTCCCTTTTAACTACTCTCACTTTCCTCAGCCCTTCTATCTTCAGCCTGAAGTTGTGGTAAGTATCATACGAGCAGTACTCAGATTAGGATTGCTATAGGCTATCATATTTGCCCTTACAGGTCAAAATCACAATTCCACATATTTAATGCAATGCTACTGAATAGAGTTATCAATAATGGATGAGTAAGCCACTTACATATTTGCCAGTGGGATATGCTGTTGAGCAAGGACCTAAGACCATACTTCATCGAGGGGTGGAGAGGCACCCAGATCACTGCACATATGGATGCAGGCTATACTGAGCGCAGTAGGCCTGATGCTGGATCATCAATGAAAGGTGGCCTATATGTCTATCCTGATGAGCTGGGTATCCCCAGAAGTCAGAGAGGCCAACCACATACAACAGGAAGAATGGAGATCGCAATGGATGACAGAAGATTCAAGATACTGAGACCAATCACTGTGGACACATCTGGCAGGCCACAGGCACGCCTTGCTACTGTTTTAAATTGGGCAGATCTCTGTGTCAGTTAAACTCCAGGGCCATGCAGTTTAGATGGGGCTTAGGTATTGATAAGGATATTCTGACCCATTACTCAGAAAGAGCTTTTTCTTGCCTATCTTGTTTTTCTGTTTGCTAGTCCTGAGAGGACCAGCGTTTCATGCATGTTCAATTACATATTGTTTTGACCTATGTAAATATAGATTAGCACACTGCCTCTCATTAATTACAGCACATGTTATTTGTAGCTGAACATCTTCATTCCTTGAGTCACGAATTCATTGATGACCGGTCGCTCCGCTATGTTAAATTGACTCCTACACCCTATCATACTTGTCATTTGTAATTGTCTCCTGTGTTGACCCATTGTGTTTACCAATTAAGTTGACCACCCTCCTACTATAGCCTCTTCCACTACTGTGGATTGCAGGACCTGATTATTCAGAGTTGGGATGTTAGGGAAACGGCAGCGTCAACTGCATTATCTTTTAGGTATCTGGAACAGTTAAACTCAGGTGTAGTACATAGTTCCCCACCCCCTGGTGGTGCCAAAAAAGAAAACAACAAAAATTACTGTTTCAAAAATCTAGTTTAGGTCTTTCTTACAAAAATCTGGATCATTAATACAGAGAAGAGCAACTACAGAGCAATAAAACTGCATCAATTCAGTATCATGAACGTGAGAATCAAAATAGTAACAATTGCAAGTAACAGTGTGACTAGGTATTACTGAGTGTATCATAATCATATTTCATCATAATTATCAGTTATTACATTTCAAAGTGATATACATATTACTTAAAAACATTGTCTAAGTAAGGCCACCCCCATGGAACAAGGAAATTCTGAGCACTTCAGTCCATAAATGAAAGATTCAAGGTATCTTCTGTGGCAAAGGTTGGGAAGACTTCAAGTTATGAGGTCAATGACAAATGAAGTGTATATGTCTTGCAGCACAGCACTCCTGGAAGCTGTCCTCGAAGTACAGCTGCTGCACTCCCAGCACTAATTCAGATGTTTGTGTGTATGGATTAATACCTGATAGAAGATGAATAAAATCAAAATTAAGTAAACAAGAAACTCTATAATAAACATCAATAAATTCTCGTATGCAATAATCCCTATATACACTACTCATATGGATATCCAATATTATTTTATCATACATCAGTTACATAATATCTAATCCCTTCTTTGTTTCCCACTTTTCTATAAAGAAAGACAATATTCAGACAAAAACAACCCAGGTGTTGAGACATCCATTCAAACTGTCATTCAAACTGTCACACATCTATTCATTGCACAAAAGAAAAAACAACAATTAACACATATTGTGAGCTCAAAAATCAAATCAAAAAGTAAAGTGACACCAAAAATAAAACAGGAAAATGTTTGAATTGGCCAGGGTAAAACAAAAATCAGAATTCTGTTTAAAAAATTAACCTGGACAAATCTGGAAAACTTAATGATATCAGTTTCACTTCTTTCATGGCAGGAAGGCTGTCGACCTGGAAAACAAAATCTGGCATACAGTCAAATTATTTCATATTTCTGTTAAGCTACAAGGCACTCTAACTTGGCCTCGGTCTTAGCAGGGACAGCTTTCTTCTTCGCCTTCGGAGCCACTGTGGAATAACACCAATTTTAGTTAGTCAGCATTGTTGAAGGGAAAGGAAAAAACAAAACTGTACTTTTGCGAAGTATAAGAAAAGCAATTGGAATTCGCAAGGAAAAGCTTGTGGGGTTGCCGTACTGGCTAGACTCCCCTTCAAGCCTGCTCAGCTTTTTTATAAAACATTTTGCTGACAGTGTCTACGGGGAAAGGCCCCACTTCTTGGAGTGGGGAATTACTAACAGCAGCACTTGAACCTTTACCTAACGTAATGATGGAACAGTACCGTTATCTTGGTATGCTAGGCCTTGGGCTGGAGACAGCCCTATGTTTTCGTAGTAGGAAAGACAAATACATTCCGTTCCCTTGGGTAACACTGTACTGATAAGTAATCTAAAAGTCACCCCTTAGCATAATATACTCTAAAACATTATTAAAACATTTTGTCCATAAAACTTTAGCAGTGACTGCTTCACTTAAATGACGTCAGAAGCTATTGTGTATTCAGTGCACTTTTCTAGTCAGTAAACTCTGTCTTCATCTACACACAATGACACACAAACAGAACATATAATGACAGAGAACCACAGACAGACAGGAGACAATTAGCGAACATTAAGGTTCAAAAAGTAGGCCTTTTAAAAGTAAAACAAAAAATCTTTGGATTCAAAATTAAGCAAAAATCAGAATTTTTAAAACAGATCTGTTCAAAGAAACACAAACCAAAATCTAGGAGAAAGAAAAATCCTCAGCTTCCTGTACGGCAGCTTTTATTCTTGTAAATCTGTAAAAGAACAATCTCACATACAAAGAGAGAATAATAGTAATCTTTGAAATCACATTTACAAAGTATTAAATGGCTAGCTATAAGTAACTGAGCAGCACCGTTAAAATTAAAAATCACTACTTTGATTATCTTCTAACTAAAAGAATCTAATTGCCTTACTCACTGAAACCAAAATTGTTTACATTCCTTCAAGTTTAGTCATGTGGGATAGATGGGAGAAAGAAAAAAGTTTAGTCTCTCCCTGCTTCTGTAAAATCATCAGCTGAGGCCACATAGGGGCCTGCCGGGTAGGGAAGAAAATACTGAAAGTAAAATCCAGGGGTTTGTGACAATTTTGTCCTGCATGTCCTTTTCTCAATACCAAATTACACAAAACTTCTAACTAAATATAAGCTTCCCTTCAACATCCTGTTACAGATGTATGCAATGGCAGAATTTCACTTCCCCCTCTTCTGGATCATTTGCTCCTCTGTTCGCAGTGGTGTTTCTGCCTGGTTTTATTTTGTTCCCAAAGGATTCTAAATCTCACTTAAATCAGTCTTACACTGCTCATAGCGTTGTATATCTTTTGCCAAATGGGCAGGACAAAATAGTTGTTTTCTCCAGGTTTTAGCCAATCTTAACAATAGTCATATCAAAACTGTGCTCATGTTTTTGCGCATTGTGGCATGGATATACTTAAAATCTTATTTCCTATATCACCAAAAGAATTTGTCTGCTAAGGCACTAGAATACCATGGGTTCTTCCCACATACTACTCAGTTGCTGCTTCAAATTCTAATTAAGCGTCCTAACAAACGACACCGTCTGTTGTCACATGATGCACTATTCTGCTTTCTGCAATTACAAAAACAATTCTGAACACAGGCCAGACGTTCCCAGTATAAACAAAGCAGCCCTTCACAGTAAAGATCAAGAAACACAGACACAAATGAAAGGCTCATATAAAACTTTCACCATTGATTTTCAGTATTCCTATAGCATTTTATATGATTTATTCTCCCATCCCGGGATATCCAGGAAGTCACTATACTAATTTGCTTTCATTTTCTACAGCTCGCTGCACTCTCTGCCACCACTGGTTATATATCCCCAATTATCTTTATAAAGCTGCAACATCACTCTATGCTGCCTTAATATCTCTAGTTCTCCTCGGGCCATGGCTAGTTGCTACTGCAACTCCTTAACCCTTAAGTCAGCCTTCCTATGTCTAGTAAGAAATATCTATCCCCGCCGAACGATGCATGCTAGCTCTTTCCCTGCAACTATAGGAAACTCGTTGGGGGAAGGGAATAAACAAATCAAAACAATTATATCTATCCTCTTGTGGGGTTTTATGCCCAGTTTCCTATCACAATGTTCACATAACCCCATATTACACCCCACTCATTGACCAGCAGTGAGTAAGTAACATCTTCCCAGATGGGAATTACTGCTAGGGCTTTCTCCTCTGCCCCTTCAAATTCTTTTCTGCCCGTCTTCTGTTCTTTCTGAGGCAGACTTCACACAGTACTAAACACACATACTATGATACAAGATAAGAGATATACAATTATGACAATATGTACAATACACATACTTCATTTCCCGTAGCTATCAACGGGAAAAATCCTGCGCCAACACATCAGTGCACAGTGAGGCTCCAAGTTCTCACCGGAGAACCCTGAACCTTTAATTACTGGGACCTTTTAGCTTCGTTACAATATCTACAGCACAGAGTAGGGAGTTTTGTTTTTTTTCATCCTGGGATTTTAACATCCACAGGAGTAACAGGTTCGGATGGCTGTTTTGCTTGCTTTTTAAATAAAGCCTTAGGAGTGAGGTAGGTTAGGAGTGAGGTAGGTGAGAATACGGTAAGAGTAAACTAATATACTATCCTAATAATTCTAAGTATTAAAGGTAGACAGTGTTAAGTACTAAAATATACAATTCTGAGCATATACAGGTCTAAGCACTAAAGTAAACAGTCCTAAGTATTAAAAGGTACAGTTCTTACAGTTCTAAAGCATCAAAAACAATTCTAAGCATATGCATCTATATCGGATTGTTTCTCCACAGTTGGTTTTTTTAAATACAACACACATAGTCACATATGGAGGAGGTTCCCCAATTATTGTCTGACCTCCTGGCTCATGGTCTCTTTTAATCACAGTAAGAATTTTATTTCGTGCTTTTATTTCCACATCTGCATGGTAAAGATCTCCAGTAACAGAGAACAGATTCCACACATGTAAATGTTTTTTCAGACTGTCCCTCTTTTTTCTATCGTTTAGAAATTTAAGTAATGGGGCTAACTGAGTTACTTCCAATGACCCTTCCCTCGGCCATGAGAGAAAGGAGTCTTTCAATGAATATTTCAGCCATTTTTCATTAATCATATTTATCAAATCTGTATCGAATGGAAATAAATTAATAACATGTTGGACAGCCGTGCATGCATCAGCACTATCAACATATAAGGTATGTAGCGTACTAGATTGTCCTATTTGGTCTTCTGAAACCCGGTCTGCCATAACGGAATCCTGCCTACGTTTCCTACGCACTAGTAACTGAATATAGTAACAAATGCAAAATAGACACAAAAAATATATACACGCTAATAGCAAACCACACAATAAGTACGAGAAAAATATCACTGCAATCTTTTCTGCAGTAGTTTAACCCTGGGTACCCACCAGAAAAAACAACAATTGCTGCAGCGTTTAAAACCTTTGGCGCCTTTTCTCAATTCACGATTCACACAGGACTCAGCCTCCTCTGCTGAGAACGTGAATCTAAACTATCACCAAGAATCACTCAGGACCCAGCCTCTGTTGGGAACGTGAATCTAAACCTCTTAGGTGCACCGGTCAGCAAGATTCACACAGGACCTTGGCTTTAAACTGATTACTCCCGGGCCACGGCTGATCAGTCCGAGCCCTGGGGAATCACCAAAGAACGTGAATCGACTACTCTTCACTAGAAACAATCAGAGTTGCTCCCACAAACATATGCGTAATATCCCCGGCATCTCCACCAATTGTTTACAAGTCCACCTCAGAGGTAAAATAGTTTATAAGAACAACTCTGATTCTACTTTTAATTAATAATCTTTATTGAAAATCATATGCTATTCATACACAAACTAGAGCAATACTCAGGAAGCAAAAAGTACACAGGAAGCAAAGATAGCAAATATATATAAAAGTGCAAAATAATAAATAAATAAATAAATAATAAAGAGCTCAGCGCTGGGCTCTGCAACAGATACAAAATCCGTGCCAACCCTACTACATACCAGCTTTGCTTATATAGGTTAAAAATACAAAGTCAGCTAATTATCTGATTTCTGCTTGCATGCTTCACACCACTAAATTTTTACGCTGTCTGCCTCCAGGCAGCTGTTATTTGTCTCCCCTTATCTTTCTCCCCCCTGCATTCTTTCCCACAGACTATTTGCTGCGTACTCTCTGCGATATCTCCTGCCCCATCCTGTGGCTTAATTTGTTGATTGGTGTCTGTGAATTCCTGCAAAAACAGTTTTATAGCTTTGTCTGGCATTCAAGGCCCCAGGTTTGTGTTCTGGGGCCTGCTAGTATTTTTCCATACCAGCAGTATGTTCAGCAATGGTGGTAAGGCCGGGGATTGAACCCGGGTATAATCAACAATATATATATATATATATATATATGTATGTAACACACTATCACAGCAATTTTCAAATGCCATTTACTCATGTAAAGTGCACTTATGCAAGTAAATCCTATGGACAATTCAATATCATGCTTTTTAGCTATTTTCATTTGTCTGCTTAAATGAGTAAAGTACATTCACATATGTAAAACCCAATTTTAAATATGTAAATGTTATTTATAATCAGGCTCTATATCATTAACATAGGATAAGTTAGGTTAGGATTCCCAGAATGTCTATCCTCAGACCTAAAGCCTAAAGGAACAAGACCTCAAAGAAGCTTCTGCAAAAAGACAGATATTTGAAATCCACAGAAAGACATTTGAAAAGGGACATGGGGAGGTGCTACAACTAAAAAATGTCAGGAGCTACAACTAAAAAATGTCATGTAAAATGAAATAAGCCAGCACCTTACAGTACTGAAACGATTGAAAAAGCATGAATGAAGCTGGAGGCCAAAATAGCTCCAAATTAAACTGCTCTGAAACTCAGATACATCAGCCTGCATCAGGGGCAGAGCCCATCAATCATCAAAGTTATAGATGTGTGCCAAGCCAGAATCTACCATTACAGAGAAATTACTAAGGCCCCCTATGTAAAATTATGAGAAAATTAATAAGGGACTACAACATGTCCAGCCAATGAATTGAGAGACATTAAAGCTTATGGAACAAACCTTTATAAAACGAGGCATTTTGTTTTATCAACCAACTTCAAAGACACAACAAGAACAGATGACATCAAGAGGGGCCCCAGACTGCAAGAGGCACCTTGCAGCTCCTTGGACTCTTGCCTATGGTACAAGAGACTCCACCCAGGAGAGTAAGAGGGAAGGTAATTTTAAGGCATTAGACAGACTTAAAGCACATTATTAGGCATGAGGAACACTATGAATAAAAGAACATAAGAAGTTGCCATATTGGGTCAGACTGAGGGTCCATCAAGCCCTGCATCCTGTTTTCAACAGTGGCCAATCCAAGATACAAATACCTGGCAAATACCCAAACAGTAAATAAATACCATTCTGCTAATACTAGTATTAAGCAGTTCCTATTAGGGATGTGCATTCATTAGAAATGAAATAGGAGATGAGAATAACATTTTTGTTAATTTCATTTTGTTTTCAAAATGAAACAATTGAAAATCAGACAAAATTTTGTTGGTTTCATGTTGAAAAGCAGAAAAAAGTCAGCAGACAGGAGTAGACAGAAGCCTGATGCTGGGCCTTGCCTAGTCATAGGCTGTGGGCTGACACAGGGGCCATGGCCTGGGCCTGAATGCAATATTGGAGCCTCTACACAGGTTCTGGCTGAGACCCAAGAAAAAGCCCAGGCTCCAAAATATTGCCAGGGCTAGGAAAAACTCCCTGCCTCCACTTACTTGTCAGTAGGGGATTCAATGCCTTGGACTGAGCACTGGCCCGACACCAGGACCTAGCACAGAGGCTGAGACCTGATACCTGACTTTAGCTTACACCTCAGCTAAGGGACAGGCCCAGCCCAATATTGGGCTTTTTTTTTTTTTTTTTTTTCAAAATTTCACACAATTTACATGAAATATTTTCAAAAGAACACGGTACATATATATATATCAAACCAATCAATAAATCAAAACCAGTTAAGTAATATATTTTGCTGCAGGCTATATTTACCTAAATATAAGAACAAGTGGGGGGCCTAAGAAATGGAGCGATATATCAAGCCTTTTAAAATAAGAATCAATAGGGAAGCAGCATTACTTTATTTATGTTGATTCGTCTCTGGGTGTGCTATGTGAGTGACCGATCAGAAAATCCCTGAGCTGATCTGGTTTGAAAAAGACAAAATTATTGTTTAAGTATCAAACACAACATTTACTGGGGCACTTCAAAACATAACGGGCCCCTAAACTTAGGACCCTCTCTCTCATACTGAGAAATTCCTTTCTACAAAGCTAATCAATCACACATTTATCTTCACCCAGTGTTTATTTTTATCAGTGATTTTCCATGAATCCGCTCAAACTATTTCCTATTATAATATTATTATGTTAATGATAATAATATAGGAAAACGGTGGAAATTTCATATATTATGCGACACCGTCCAGGTGTCGATGTTTTCTCTTATAATCATAAATAACCTCCCGCCTCCAATTTTTATTTGAAATTTATAACTTTAAAATACGTTGAACCGGATCATGGAAAATCCCATTTTTTATGTATATTTAATTGTTTTTCATTTTTGTTATCTTTAAAAATATTTTCTCTGTGAATAACACTTTTTCACTTATTTTTATCTCATACCGTCGCCGGAAGAATCACAATTACTTAGCTCTTTTAAATGTCTTTAGCTCCCCGACTTGCGCAAGTTTCGACAATCTGTCTTCCTCAGGGTACTTTCATTCTCTTGTTATTCTTCTTCAAAAAAAGCTGTTTAATTCCTTCGGTGCTCAGTCGAAAGCCTCCGTCTTTGCCGAATTCCCGACGGCGTCTGTGCTTTAACTCACTTCAGCGTTTATTTTTAAACCCACTTCCTGGATACTGGCTTGTCCTATCAGCAGTCTTTATATTAATGAAAACCAATCCAATTGGTCATTGAGTCTCCTTGGTTGTTCCTTATTCAATCTAAATATCCATGCTTGCTCTCGGCGATTCAAAGCTGACATTCCTCCTTGGTTTTCCCCCATACTATCAATAACGGTCCATTTCAACTGTTCAAACGTGTGTTGATTTTCCAAACAATGCTGAACAATGGGTGCAGTAACAGTGGCGTTGTTAATATGGGATCGATGTTCCGCTATCCTATATTTCACTGCCCTACTGGTACGTCCCACGTACACCTTCGGGCAGTTACACATTATTATATATATTACAGCTTTGGTTGTGCAGTCCGTGTCCAATTTTCGGTATACTTTATATCCAGAAACCGGATCTATCCACATATCTCCCTCCATAGTGTTGTCACATACTGTACATTTGCCACATTTTCTGTGGTAATTTCTAGCATTTTTTACTCTACTTTGTAACTTAGAATGAATTACGTGATCTTTAATATTTCTTCCTCTGCTCGTTGTTATAAGCGGTTCTTCTCTTAACTCACTATGGAGGGCTACAATGTGCCAATGTTTCTTTATGGATCTCATTATTTCCGTGGTAGACGTGCTTTGTGGCAACACGCATACCAATCTTTTCTGTTCCTTAACAGGCTGGTACTGTAACAGGGACTCCCTATCACTGTATCTTAAAAGCTTTTCGTACCACTTTTTTAGGATACCCTCTTTCCAAAAACTTTTTACTGAGGATATCTGCCTGTTTTACAAATTCCTCCGTTGTATCACATATTCGACGTATGCGAAAGAACTGAGACACCGGCAATCCTCGTTTAAATCCCACAGGATGAAAACTTTCATATCGAAGTAAATTGTTTTTATCAGTCAATTTTCTATTAACTGTAGTGTTTAGACCGTTTAGACCAATAGTTTCCTTAAATGGATCTATTTTGGAACCTCCGGCAATATTTGTGGATAAACAACTTCAATGTATAGTTCAACAAAAACAGTCTTACTTGAAGGATACCATCCATTTTTTGAAAGTTTTAAAAGAAGTGGAGGTTATAAAAGATAAAACATTATTGGTAACTATGGATATACAGTCTCTGTATACCCAAATTCCCCAACATTCGGCACTTGAAGTAGTGAGAAGAGAAATCACGCAAAATCACATCTATAATAGAATACCTATACAGTTCCTCACACAATTAACTGAATTGGTGTTATTCAATAATTATTTTATTTTTAAAAATAAAATATACCATCAGGAACATGGAATCCCTATGGGATCATCATTAGCTCCAGCAGTAGCTAATCTGTATGTGGCAAATTTTGAAGCCAATACAGTATATACATCAGAATGGTGGGAGTTAATCACCAACTGGTATAGGTTTATAGATGACATATTTTTCGTTTGGCGAGGGACAGAAGAAGAACTTGTTCAGTTTATAGAATGGATCAATCTACAGGATGAAAATTTAAAATTTACACATACCAGCAGTACTCACAGCATTGCATATTTAGATGTTCTTATACAAATTGTTGATGATATTATTCACACTACAGTTAATAGAAAATTGACTGATAAAAACAATTTACTTCGATATGAAAGTTTTCATCCTGTGGGATTTAAACGAGGATTGCCGGTGTCTCAGTTCTTTCGCATACGTCGAATATGTGATACAACGGAGGAATTTGTAAAACAGGCAGATATCCTCAGTAAAAAGTTTTTGGAAAGAGGGTATCCTAAAAAAGTGGTATGAAAAGCTTTTAAGAGAGCAAGATACAGTGATAGGGAGTCCCTGTTACAGTACCAGCCTGTTAAGGAACAGAAAAGATTGGTATGCGTGTTGCCACAAAGCACGTCTACCACGGAAATAATGAGATCCATAAAGAAACATTGGCACATTGCAGCCCTCCATAGTGAGTTAAGAGAAGAACCGCTTATAACAACGAGCAGAGGAAGAAATATTAAAGATCACGTAATTCATTCTAAGTTACAAAGTAGAGTAAAAAATGCTAGAAATTACCACAGAAAATGTGGCAAATGTACAGTATGTGACAACACTATGGAGGGAGATATGTGGATAGATACGGTTTCTGGATATAAAGTATACCAAAAATTGGACACGGACTGCACAACCAAAGCTGTAATATATATAATAATGTGTAACTGCCCGAAGGTATACGTGGGACGTACCAGTAGGGCAGTGAAATATAGGATAGCGGAACATCGATCCCGTATTAACAACGCCACTGTTACTGCACCCATTGTTCAGCATTGTTTGGAAAATCAACACACGTTTGAACAGTTGAAATGGACCGTTATTGATAGTATGGGGGAAAACCAAGGAGGAATGTCAGCTTTGAATCGCCGAGAGCAAGCATGGATATTTAGATTGAATACGGAACAACCAAGGGGACTCAATGACCAATTGGATTGGTTTTCATTAATATAAAGACTGCTGATAGGACAAGCCAGTATCCAGGAAGTGGGTTTAAAAATAAACGCTGAAGTGAGTTAAAGCACAGACGCCGTCGGGAATTCGGCAAAGACGGAGGCTTTCGTCTGAGCACCGAAGGAATTAAACAGCTTTTTTTGAAGAAGAATATCAAGAGAATGAAAGTACCCTGAGGAAGATAGATTGTCGAAACTTGCGCAAGTCGGGGAGCTAAAGACATTTAAAAGAGCTAAGTAATTGTGATTCTTCCGGCGACGGTATGAGATAAAAATAAGTGAAAAAGTGTTATTCACAGAGAAAATATTTTTAAAGATAACAAAAATGAAAAACAATTAAATATACATAAAAAATGGCATTTTCCATGATCCAGTTCAACGTATTTTAAAGTTATAAATTTCAAATAAAAATTGGAGGCGGGAGGTTATTTATGATTATAAGAGAAAACATCGACACCTGGACGGTGTCGATGTTTGAAATTATGAAATTTCCACCCGTTTTCCTATATTATTATCATTAACATAATAATATTACAATAGGAAATAGTTTGAGCGGATTCATGGAAAATCACTGATAAAAATAAACACTGGGTGAAGATAAATGTGTAATTGATTAGGTGTTCATCTGGTCAGGATCTCAATTGTGAAAACTGTCATATGATAGGGCAAAGGTAGCGCCGGCGCCATTTTCTATCAATGCACTCGTGGCCCGAGAGTGGAAGATCACAACGGGACCCCCCCACTGGACCCCAGGTAATTTAAGACATTTGGGGGGGGGGGGGGGTTCGGGAGGGTGGGGGATTTATTTTAAAGGGTTGGGGTGGGTTTTAGGGATGTTTTAGTGTGCCAGTTTTCCCGCCCTCCCCCTCCCCTCCCCCTTCCCCCAATTTACGATTTTTGACGATAAATCGGGGGAATTCCTATGGCACCGGCCATATGGCCATATGGCCGGCGCCATTTTTCATTACGGCAACACGATTCGAGTGCAGGAGGTCGTTCCCGGACCCCCGCTGGACTTTTGGCAAGTCTTGTGGGGGTCAGGAGGCCCCCCCAAGCTGGCCAAAAGTCCCTGGGGGTCCAGCGGGGGTCCGGGAGCGATCTTCTATGCTCATGACGTCGGGGACAGGAACCAAAATGGCGCAGGTGCTACCTTTCCCCTGTCATATGACAGGGCGAAAGGTAGCGCCGGCGCCATTTTCTATCAATGCACTCGTGGCCAGAGAGTGGAAGATCACAACGGGACCCCCCCCCCCCCCCACGGGACCCCAGGTAATTTAAGACATTTGGGGGGGGTTCGGGAGGGTGGGGGATTTATTTTAAAGGGTCGGGGTGGGTTTTAGGGATGTTTTAGTGTGCCTGGTTTTCCCGCCCTCCCCCTCCCCTCCCCCTTCCCCCGATTTACGATTTTTGACGATAAATCGGGGGAATTCCTATTAAATATCGCCTCTAACGATTTTTGACAATTTAAAATATATCAGACGATATTTTAAATCGTCAAAAAACGATTCACATCCCTAGTTTTTATATGCCACTACCTCTAATATATTATTCAATGAGGCATACAAAAGTGCATAAGGTTTGCCATAATGGCTTAGACCAAAGGTACATCAAGTCCAATATCCTGTTTCCAACAGAAGCAAAGCCAGGTCGCAAGTACCTGGCAGAATCCCAAGGGGTAGTTAGATCTTATGCTGTTCATCCCAGGGATAGGAAGTGGATTTCTGCAATTCCACCTGAATAATGTTTTATGGACGTTTCTCCAAGAACTTGTTCAAACGTTTTTTAACTTAGCTACACTAATATGGGTAGATTTTAAAAAGTGCACACGGGCTTACATGTGAGCGTGCTACCCGGTGTTCACACATGTATGCCCGATTGTATAACATATGCGCGCAGGCACACGCATGTTATAAAATCCTGGATCAGCACGCGCAAGGGGGTGCACAATTGTGCACTTTGCGTGCACCAAGCCTGCTCCAAGCTGTGCCACCTTCTCCCGTTCCCTCTCAGGCCACTCCAAAATCGGAGGGAACTTCCCTACTCCCCTCCCCACCTTCCCTTCTCCAACCTCCCCCGTCTTTTCCCCCCTACCTTTTTTGTCTTCTTATGTTTCAAAACTTACTTCAGCCTATGGCCCTTCCCCCGCCTCACTACCAGATGGCCCTATCCTCACCCCACACCCAGACTGCCCCTTTAGTAAAGCCCCGGGACTTAGATGCATCTCGGGGCTTTACGCGCATCACCGGGCCTTTATAAAATAGGCCCAGTGCGCATAAGGTACTATACACACTTAAATCCACAGGATTTACATGCGTAGAGCTTTTAAAATCTGACCCATAGATTTCAACTCATCCTCTGACACTGAATTCCAGATCTTAATTATGCATTGACTTAAACATTATTTTCTCATATTAGTTTTAAATGTATCACCTAGTATTTCATTGTATGTCCCCTGTCTTTGAACTCTTTGAAAGAGGAAACAACCTTTTAATGTTTACTTGTTCCACTCCACTCATTATTTTATAGACCTCTTTTGTATAATTAATTTAGCAATACAGACAGCATTTGGTTTTCTGGCCTCTCCTGGTGCTGATAACCTAACCGTTAAGGAAACCGATAGTGAATGAAATGGAAATGTGCTATTTTTTGGGGGGAAGGGGATGGAACAGCTCCCCTATGAGGAAAGGCTGAAGAGGTTAGGGCTGTTCAGCTTGGAGAAGAGACGGCGGAGGGGGGATATGATAGAGGTCTTTAAGACCATGAGAGGTCTTGAACGAGTGGATGTGAATTGGTTTTTTACAATTTTCGGATAACAGAAGGACTAGGGGGCATTCTATGAAGTTAGCAAGCAGCATATTTAAGACTAATTGGAGAAAATTCTTTTTCACTCAACGCACAATTAAACTCTGAAATTTGTTGCCAGAGGATGTGGTTAATGCAGTTAGTGTAGCTGGGTTTAAAAAAGGTTTGGATAAGTTCTTGGATGAGAAGTCCATTAACTGCTATTAATCAAGATTACTTAGGGAATAGCCACTGCTATTCCCTAAGTAATCTGCAAACAGAAGAAACTTTGAATAAGTAAGTCTCAAATGATAAGGTGGGTAAGACTTTAAGTGCTATTAATAAATGTGAAACGAAGTTCTTAGAAGTTTTTGTTGTTAAATTGAATTTTTTCTATATATTGAAGGTTTACTGCCATGCTGTGAAACCCTGTATAGGACACAGTATATTCTCCCATAGTCCCTGAAGCAGGCACATTGTGCCGAAACATGGCCCGTGTTGGACATGCAGCTCCGTACCCATGAGACTACTAGAGGCAACAACCTTGATAAGTATAAAATAAAACAGTAGTGGGACGGAAAAGCAGCAGGGGAGAAGGGATTTTAAGAAAAATTGAAAAATTACAAAAAAGAGCAACTTTAGAGACATTGTTCAACTTAATAAAAGAATAATAGACGGAGGCTAAGAAGAGGATAACTGTAAATCGGTTACCCTCATTGAATAACCTCCGTACAAGATTACCACCAAACAAGCATTCCCTTGTATGTTTCAGTTGGTGTATTTTTGAAAAGGGAAAGAGGTTGGTTAGTGACTATTGATTGCATCAGTAGCATGGGATTTTCTTAGTGTTTGGGTACTTGCCAGGTTCTTGTGGCCTGGTTTGGCCTCTGTTGGAAACAGGATGCTGGGCTTGATGGACCTAGCATGGCAATTTCTTATGTTCTCATTATTAGATCAGACTAATTGCATTCAAAATACTATCTCTTTCTTTGTTTTTTCGGTATTTCAAATGTTTGATGCAGTTCATAATTTAGGAGATGCAAATGACACTAAGGCCTGGATTTATCAAAATGCGATAAGAAAAGAGGTGTGTTTTATGCTAATATACAATTTATCGCAATTTGTGCTAATTACTGGGCAACAAATTTTCACAAAAGTCACTGTTAATGAAATGAAATTAGTCAATTCTTATAAATTTCCATGTGCTAAACATGAATGTGACTGTCAAAATGCAAAATTGGCTCTAGTTTTTTTGTAATATGCAATAATATAATTACATCTTGAACTGTATGCCAATAGTAGGAGACCTACGGTTAATACCGTTTGAAAAATGAAGTCATAGACTACGTCTTAGATTTCTTTGCTTGTCTCTTGTACACCTGTTCGGGAGCATCTCTGCAGAGTGTCCAGCAGTAGTCAGCCAGCATGGTAGTGGACCATTTTCCCTGGTATCTTCTTTCTATTGTTGCGATATCCTGATGAAAATGTTCTCCGTGTTCATCACTAACCATACCACAATTGTCAGGAAAGAAATTCAGATGAGAATGCATGAAATGGATCTTTAGAGACATATTGCAGCCAAATTTCTGATACTGCATCAGCATGCATTCTGCAAGTTCCTTGTAGTTTTCTGCCCTAACATTCCCGAGGAAGTTTGTAGACACTAGGCGAAAAGCATTCCATGTTTCTTTCGCATCACCCTGCAGCAAGTTGTCGAACCGGTCATCTTTAAAGAGCTCTCTAATCTGAGGACCCACAAAAACTCCCTCTTTAATCTTAGCCTTCGCTGAGTCGAGGGAATTTTTCATGCAGGTATCAGAAAGCTGGCGAAGTCCGGTCCATGGCTTTCACGAAGTTTTTCATCAACCCTAGTTTGATGTGAAGGGGTGGTAGCAGGATTTTGTGAGCCTCGACAAGAGCTGGATGCTGGATATTCTTCTGTCCAACTGCTAAATTTTGTCTGCGAGGCCATTCCTTCCACAAGTAGTGCAATTCCCTTGATCGACTATCCCATTCACATATGAAACACATGTATTTTGTATATCCCTGCTGCATTCCAGTTAAAAGGGCAACTTTTAACGGGAATGCAGATGTGCCAGCTGTACTTGTTATATTGAATGCAATTCAGTAGCTGCTGTAAGTTATGGTACGTCTCCTTCGTGTGGACAGCGTGCGCTATTGGAATAGATGGAAGACGGTTTCCATTGTGCAAAAGCACAGCCTTAAGACTCAGTTTTGATGAGTCTATAAATATTCTCAATTCTTGTGGGTCATGAGTGATTTCTAAGGCATTCATGAGGCCCTCAATATCAGAACAGAACACCAGATTACCTTCCTTTCTGAAGAAAGGCTCCAACTGCTCGTGGCGCTTTCGATATGAAGCAATTGTGACATCTTCTTCTAGAAGATTCCATTGTTGGAGTCTTGAACCTAGCAATTCTGCCTTGTTCTTTGATAAGTCCAAATCACGAACCAGGTCATTTAGTTCTTCCTGTGTTATTCTGTGTGGGGTTGATAATGTACCACAATGAAAATCTGGATCACTGGATGCTAATTGAGCAGGAAAAGAACAGGTCGGCTCATGCTCGTCCTCATCAGCTGAATCAAGAGAGTAATCTGCTGGAGGTGCCGGAATAGGAAGTCCCTCACCATGTGGAAATGGTCTCAATGTGGACGGAATGTTCGGGTAGACTGTTAGCGACTTATTTTTCTTCGTTATTCTGATGGAAACAGGAAGAACCAAGCAGGAGTAACAGTCACTTATGTGATTCTGCAGCTCTCTCCATACCATGGGGACTGCAAATGGCATTGATGGTCTTGTGCCATTTAACCACCGTGAAAGCTGTGTTGCACATGTAGCACAACATATATGTGGCGCCCAAGGCTTGTCTTGGTCGCCAATCTTGCATCCGAAATAAAGATGATATGCCTTCTTAACTTGAGAAGTTATACTTTTCTTCTGCTTTGAAAATGTCACTTCCCCACAAATATAACAGAAATTGTCCATGGTATTAACACACTTTCGAGGCATTAGTATTCTGTAATTAATTTACCTAATTGGATAAAATAGAAACAGTTTTATGCAACAGTAGTTTAAACTGTATCCCACAAAGTCTGAAATATTTCAAATGCTCACCCTTTCTGACTGGGCTTCATATAGTATACTGCTGACGACAGCTTACTCAGCAACAGCATGGCAGTAAAACTGCATTGCATCAGAAAATGATGTAATAAACTCTGGATGATGTGTGCATGATGGTATTATGCAATATGATGCAATATTACATCATTCTAGGCTTATTTAGGATGTTGTTACAGTCCTACTAGATAAATTTACATGACTAAACATAGAAAGTGAACATTATTAAATATCTTCAAAACGAGAGCCAATAAAAACTTTTCATGGTCATATTTGTGTTCAGCACATCAAGATACTACAGAGTAGGCCCTTGTTAGGTCAGTAATACTTTCATTGTTGCCCATGCAAAGAGTTAAGTGTGGGCAAATTGTGATGACATTTTCTGATTGTGCAATAAGTGCCAGACTCTTGTAGTTCCTGAATTCAACCACTGGGGGGAGGGGGGGGGAGAGAGAGAGAGAGACTAGCTGTAATGTCCTCGCCCAAGATAGGAATTTGTATCCCTATGGTAGGTCCACCTAGTAACTCGGGGCGAGGGTTAGGTGTTAGTGTAGGGGTTAGGGGCCACTTTGACAGTCAATGTGAGACGTACGGACAGAACAGTGGTCTCTTGTGAAGACTGGATGGCGGGAAACTCACTCCAAGATGAGATTTGTGCAATGTCCGAAGAGGGCCGCGGGAGGCGTGGCATGCCCGAGCATGGGCTGGACGGAAGCAAGCTGGAGTGATGACCAGGCGACAGGTGTGCAGCAATCCAGCTTCTGGACCTGCACGCTTCGGAAGACCCAACAACGCAATGTTGGTCTTGTGAACAGTCCTCCGACCGTTCCCAGCCCATTCGGACCTGCCGCAGGGTACGGCACGAAGCGGCAGGCCGGATGGAGGCCAGGACAGCGAAGACTGGAACATAGATTCTGACGAGACTCAGGAACAGGGTACTGGAAGTGCAGACGTAGACTCAGAAGCAAGGTACTGGACGTGCTGACGTAGACTCAGAAGCAAGATACTGGAAGTGCAGACGAAGACTCGAAGACAAGATACTGGACGTGCAGACGTAGACTCAGAAGCAGGGTACTGGGAGTGCAGACGTAGACTCAGAAGCAGGGTACTGGAAGTGCAGACATAGACTCAGAAGCAGTGTACTGGGAGTGCAGACGTAGACTCAGAAGCAAGGTACTGGACGTGCTGACGTAGACTCAGAAGCAAGATACTGGAAGTGAAGACGAAGACTCAAAGACAAGATACTGGGCGTGCTGACGTAGACTTAGGAGCAAGGTACTGAAGGTGTAGAGGTCAATTCAAAGGCGAGGTACTGAAGATGCTGAGGTAGGTTCAGAAGCGAGATACTGAAGGTGCAGATGTAGACTCAGGAACAAGGACTGAAGGGAGACTTGAGCATAGTCCCTCAGGGTACCCTGCTCAGACAACTCCTGGGACTGAGACATGGGCCACCCTGTCTCACGCATCCCCAACACTGCCTTGGAGGGCAGGTCACGGACCACGCAAAGAACGGGAAAATGCAGGAGAGAACCAGGCGAAGCAAACTCCGATGCTGGGATACTGACATCCGAAGCCCCGACGGCTGGCAGGACAGAAGCTCCAAAGCGCAGGGACAAATCCCACCTGTTGGCCACTCCAGGGCCCAACAGGCCAGAAGGCTCAGGAGCCAGACAAAGACGAAGGGCAGCACATATGGGACTGGATCAGGAACTGGATCTGGCACCGACATCAAGGCAACAGGGAAGAAGCTGGATTGCTGCACACCGGCAGCCAAGGCAGGAGACGGTCAGGAACAAGGACTTCTCAGAGACTTAGGAACGAGGTACATGGCTTGCTTCACAGATGGCCCTAATCAGCCCACCCCGAGGGCTGGTCACGGGCCACAGCATGGCTGCCGCGAGGTAACAGGACATTGGAAGACACAGGATCAAGGTGCTAGCTTTCAGGAGATTCAAGGCAAGGTACTTAGCATTCAGGCGAGATCTTAGAAACGAGGTACATGGCTTGCATCACAGATAGCCCTAACCAGCCCGCCCCGAGGGCTGGTCACGGACCACGGCGTGGTTTTCCGCAAGGTACCAGGACATTGGATGACACAGGATCAAGGTGCTAGCTTTCAGGAGATTCAAGGCAAGGTACTTAGCTTTCAGGCGAGTTTCAGGATCAAGGTACAAGGCTTGTAACATCTGGATTGGATCATGGATACCGGATAAGAATCAGACCTCAAGGCAGGAACAGGAACAAGCGAACATCAGGACTGGAACAACTGAAGACATCAGGACTAGAACAACTGGACAAGAAGCTTCAATGGAAAACATGGAACACTGGACCTTGCAGAAGGCTGGAACACAAGGCAGCTCCTGGAACGAGGATCCCAGGAGTGACCAACTCCTTGCGAAGGCAAAGACAGATGGAACGTTGAATCCCTTTGTAGAGCTGAGGTGGACAACGCCCAGGGAGGAGCCAGCAGGGGCCACACCTGGCTGGCCCTTGAAGAACAGACGAGAGGCGCGCGCTCGCGCCCTAAGAAGCTGGAGAGATGAGTGCTGGAAGCTGATGGCGTCCTCGGTCACGTGGGGGACTCATGGAAGTCAGGCAAGCATGGGGGCAGCCCTGCCCTGAAGCTGGAGAAGTGGCAGGCTGCTGGAGCGGCTTCCAGCCGCAAGGACTGAAGCAGGAAGAAGCAGAGAGAGGTAAGACTGACTGCAGGGGAAGCAGGGGGCTGTAGCAGGCTGCAGGCACTGCTCCACGCTGCAAGGCTGAAGAGAGAAGTGCTGGCTGCAGGGAGCTGGAGAGGCTGCAGGCACTGCTCCACGCTGCAAGGCTGAAGAGAGAAGTGCTGGCTGCAGGGAGCTGGAAAGGCTACAGGCACCGGCAGTGACGGGTCCCTGCCGGGTGAGGACCCGGGGCTGAAGCAGGCACTGGGAGGGACGGCCTCCCTCTGGCTGAAGGTCCCAGGATCACAGCAGCACGTCAGAGGAAGGCAGAAACAGGAGCAGAGGAGCCGGCCGCATGGCAACAGCTGCAGGGACGGCCCAGCTGATTCAGGGAAAGACAAGCAGCAGCGTCAGCAGCCCGACTGGCTGTGAGAAGGTAAGAGCCTGCCCGCGCTCCTCAAGGGCAGGATCGCAACAGTACCCCCTCCTCAAGACCCCCCTCAAGCCACTGGTCAAGCTTGAGAGGAAGGCGATATTCCATAACCCTCGAGGTCAAGCGAGGGTCTAAGGACGAGCTGGTACTTCTTTGGCAGGAAACTGTAGTGAGAAGAATACTGAAGCAGGAGACAAGGCAGAAGTGGTCAAGGTCCAAGCAAGACAAACACAGAACGTGGGCTGCAGAAGACGAAGATCAGGCAGGATACAGGATGCAGAACCGCTGGACGGCATCTTGGTTCAAGTGGTAGAGGCTGGAGTACTTTTAAGGCTTAACTTTACACAGACGGCCTTAACGCTTCTTAAGGCTGAAACTGTAGTGCAGGCTGGATTACAAGGTGAGAGTTAGCTGTTGAGTTGATGGTTCCCGGACTTAGAAGTTCAGTGACTCACAGCGGATGCAAAGAGTCAAGGTAGCTGTTTGAGCAGTGGTGAGTAGGGATGTAGAAGAGCCAACCCGGCGACAGGCATTCCAAGGTAGTTTAAGGGTCACGGACGGCATTACACCTGACGAGGGTCATTGGGTGAAGATCTCTGGTTAGAGAGCAGAGGGTGTACCAGTCTCTAGGTATAGAATGAACAGGTGCAAATTTCTGGTATGCATAGTTCAGGATGGCAGGTGGACGCTAGTCATGGCTGGAATCGCGTTTGGCAAAGGAAATAAGCAAAAGTTCCTTGATTGGTAACAGAGTCTTTAGTGAAGACATGCTGCTGATGCACAGGTGAGTAGAACTGGTCGCTCAAGTAACTGGTGGTAAGAATCAGGATCAGAGCGGTGCAGAGGATCAAAGGCACAAAAGTTCAGTGACTCCCATCAGGAGTGAACCCTAAGACTGGGTAGAATCTTGGTGTTGCTTGGTTAACTGACACTCACACTCGAGTGGTCCTAGGCTGATCGAAGAAATGGACATCTTCAGGACGGCTTGTGAGCAAGCTGGCAGTAGGATACTTGGCAGAGCATACTTGAACCAGTACCTTTGCTTGGATGGTGAAGCTTGCAGAAGATTCCTGAAGAGGCTGCAGGACTCACGCTCAGGGTGGAGAGCGAGACTAGCATGTGCTAACAGAAGTATTGTAAAGGCTGAGCGGGAAGAACGAAGACATCTGCTGGTTCAGCTGGAAGAGATGACAGATATACCAGGCCCCATTGGATAGAAGACCACAGATGGGGTGCAGGCGCCTCCTGCAGATCATCTGGAGAGGTGTACCACTAGGTGGCGAGTAATAGGCATCTCTTGTAGGATGGTGAACTCAGTGGGCGAAATACGCAGGAATTTCAGTAGAGTAAGCTCTTCAGAGCAGGTACCTTTTGCAGGTGAACAGCATTCTCGGAGGGAAAAAATAAAAAATTCTGGACAAGATAATTGTGCAGCACAGGAACCAGAAGCTGCTGTGTGGAAGATGGTGGTGAACCTGGGTGCAGGCGCCTCCTGCAGGTCGTACAGCAAGTGTACCCAGGCTAAGCAAAAAGTCTCAAGCAGGCAGTGAAACAGGAGCTAGGCCTCTAGCGGTGTGGGAGAAACCAAGAGTTCAAGCAAGCTGGCGCCTCCAGCAGGTCGGTAAATACAGTGAAGAAACTGGGACTGAAGTTTTTTCTTTTTGAAAAAAAAATTCTTTAGCAGGGAAAATCCAGAACTTGGCACAGGCCCATCACAAGGACATGGACGCCGAACACATGGCCTTCGCAATCTGTTGCGGAGCGCTCAGAGAGCGATCCCACTTCCTGAGAGAGGTGTGCCATTGGGCCACGGCTCGACCCCAGAGGATTCCGAAGAGGGCCGCGGGAGGCGTGGCATGCCCGAGCATGGGCTGGACGGAAGCAAGCTGGAGTGATGACCAGGCGACAGGCCCTCCTGCGGACCTGCACGCTTCGGAAGACCCAACAACGCAATGTTGGTCTTGTGAACAGTCCTCCGACCGTTCCCAGCCCTTTCGGACCTGCCGCAGGGTATGGCACGAAGCGGCAGGCCGGACGGAGGCCAGGACAGCGAAGACTGGAACATAGATTCTGACGAGACTCAGAAACAGGTTACTGGAAGTGCAGATGTAGACTCAGAAGCAGGGTACTGGAAGTGCAGACGTAGACTCAGAAGCAAGGTACTGGGAGTGCAGACGTAGACTCAGAAGCAGGGTACTGGACGTGCTGACGTTGACTCAGAAGCAAGATACTGGAAGTGCAGACGTAGACTCAAAGACAAGATACTGGACGTGCAGACGTAGACTCAAAGACAAGATACTGGACGTGCAGACGTAGACTCAGAAGCAGGGTACTGGGAGTGCAGACGTAGACTCAGAAGCAGTGTACTGGGAGTGCAGACGTAGACTCAGAAGCAAGGTACTGGGGGTGCAGACGTAGACTCAGAAGCAAGGTACTGGACGTGCTGACGTAGACTCAGAAGCAAGATACTGGAAGTGTAGACGAAGACTCAAAGACAAGATACTGGGCGTGCTGACGTAGACTTAGGAGCAAGGTACTGAAGGTGTAGAGGTCGATTCAAAGGCGAGGTACTGAAGATGATGAGGTAGGTTCAGAAGCGAGATACTGAAGGTGCAGATGTAGACTCAGGAACAAGGTCTGAAGGGAGACTTGAGCATAGTCCCTCAGGGTACCCTGCTCAGACAACTCCTGGGACTGAGACACGGGCCACCCTGTCTCACGCATCCCCAACACTGCCTTGGAGGGCAGGTCACGGACCACACAGAGAACGGGAAAATGCAGGAGAGAACCAGGCGAAGCGAACTCCGATGCTGGGATACTGACATCCGAAGCCCCGACGGCTGGCAGGACAGAAGCTCCAAAGCGCAGGGACAAATCCCACCTGTTGGGCACTCCAGGGCCCAACAGGCCAGAAGGCTCAGGAGCCAGACAAAGACGAAGGGCCGCACATATGGGACTGGACCAGGAACTGGATCTGGCACCGACATCAAGGTAACAGGGAAGAAGCTGGATTGCTGCACACCGGCAGCCAAGGCAGGAGACAGGGTCAGGAACAAGGACTTCTCAGAGACTTAGGAATGAGGTACATGGCTTGCATCACAGATGGCCCTAATCAGCCCACCCCGAGGGCTGGTCACAGACCACAGCATGGCTGCCGCGAGGTAACAGGACATTGGAAGACACAGGATCAAGGTGCTAGCTTCAGGAGATTCAAGGCAAGGTACTTAGCTTTCAGGCGAGTTCTTAGAAACGAGGTACATGGCTTGCATCACAGATAGCCCTAACCAGCCCGCCCCGAGGGCTGGTCACGGACCACGGCGTGGCTTTCCGCGAGGTACCAGGACATTGGAAGACACAGGATCAAGGTGCTAGCTTCAGGAGATTCAAGGCAAGGTACTTAGCTTTCAGGCGAGTTCTTAGAAACGAGGTACATGGCTTGCATCACAGATAGCCCTAACCAGCCCGCCCCGAGGGCTGGTCACGGACCACGGCGTGGCTTTCCGCGAGGTACCAGGACATTGGAAGACACAGGATCAAGGTGCTAGCTTCAGGAGATTCAAGGCAAGGTACTTAGCTTTCAGGCGAGTTTCAGGATCAAGGTACAAGGCTTGTAACATCTGGACTGGATCATGGATACCGGATAAGAATCAGACCTCAAGGCAGGAACAGGAACAAGCGAACATCAGGACTGGAACAACTGAAGACATCAGGACTAGAACAACTGGACAAGAAGCTTCAATGGAAAACATGGAACACTGGACCTTGCAGAAGGCTGGAACACAAGGCAGCTCCTGGAACGAGGATCCCAGGAGTGACCAACTCCTTGCGAAGGCAAAGACAGACGGAACGTTGAATCCCTTTGTAGAGCTGAGGTGGACAACGCCCAGGGAGGAGCCAGCAGAGGCCACACCTGGCTGGCCCTTGAAGAACAGACAAGAGGCGCGCGCTCGCACCCTAAGAAGCTGGAGAGATGAGTGCTGGAAGCTAGTGGCGTCCTCGGCCACGTGGGGGACTCATGGAAGCCAGGCAAGCATGGGGGCAGCCCTGCCCTGAAGCTGGAGAAGTGGCAGGCTGCTGGAGTGGCTTCCAGCCGCAAGGACTGAAGCAGGAAGAAGCAGAGAGAGGTAAGACTGACTGCAGGGGAAGCAGGGGGCTGTAGCAGGCTGCAGGCACTGCTCCATGCTGCAAGGCTGAAGAGAGAAGTGCTGGCTGCAGGGAGCTGGAGAGGCTGCAGGCACCGGCAGGGAAGGTTCCCTGCCGGGTGAGGACCCGGGGCTGAAGCAGGCACTGGGAGGGACGGCCTCCTTCTGGCTGAAGGTCCCAGGATCGCAGCAGCACATTGGGGGGAAGGCAGAAACATGAGCAGAGGAGCCGGCCGCATGGCAACAGCAGCGGGGACGGCCCAGCTGATTCAGGGAAAGACAAGCAGCAGCGTCAGCAGCCCGACTGGCTGTGAGAAGGTAAGAGCTTGCCCGCGCTCCTCACGGGCAGGATCGCAACACTACTGACATTCATTATCATTAACTCTGCCCCAAATTCCTCCAACCGGAATGCGCAATGTGGAATTTGCATTGTTATTTTATCACATGCATTAGGGCATTAACGCACACGATAACACCTTAACAAATGCATTAAGGCCCTAAAGCAAATTGATAAATGACCAAGGCCTGGATTCATCATTCATCGCTGAATGATGAATCCAGCGAAAACGGGTGTGGGCCTGCAAAAGCCCACAGCCTTCGCACCACCGTGGTGTCTTCGCTGCCAGCTTTTGCACCGAACAGCATCACTGTGAAAGGTGGTGCTATTCGGCGCGCTACTGCCGACGATAACGTTGGTAACATTTTCGCCGGCAGTGAAGACACCGCCGACTCCTCCCTCCCCCCACCCCGACTCCTCCACTCCCCCTAATTAGCATTATATCGCATGCAAAAAGTCCTTTTTCGCATGCGATGTGGCCTTATCGCGTGCGTTAGGGCCCTAACGCACAATAAAGCTTTAGTGAATGATCCTACAAGTTAGATAATTCAGAATGTATCCAGAGAAGTACAATGTATGCATTTTTTACATGCACATGCATTTTATAAAATACCGGAGCAGCTTTGCATATGTCCACATACATGCATATATAGGGGGCATGTGTACATGTTTTACATTTATCCATATAATGTACAGAGTATTCGCTTTAAGACTCAGAAGGCTATTAACAAAGACTGTCTCCAGAGATTATATCCCAAATGAGCCTCATAATCAACATAAACATTCCTAGCTCACAGGCAATTCATGCCAGAGATGCAGAATCCGTGGACCAAGAATGTAAGGGATAGAGTAAGACTTTTCTTTACTTTGGAGTAGAATCTATACTAATGTTTTCCTATGTGATTTATCCTCAGAATTTTGTTTGCAAATGCTTCTTATTCAGAATGTTTCTTATTTATTCTTTAGCATAATTGTAATCCTAAAATATAGATGGTTTACTCCAACTAAATAGCTTATTATTTTCTGAACTAATTTATAATAATGTCCAGATATACTGAAAATGTCTCACTATTGAATCCCACCCAGAGCAATGTTTGTAACGCATTTTCTGCTTTCTATAATGTCTTTAGGATAGAAGTTCGGAAGTTGATCCCAGATTTGGTTCTGGGTTAGAGTGGCAGAATTTGAAGTGGGTTCAGGATGGGTCACATCTAACCTGACAAACCCTAGACAGAACATCAGCACAGCAGGCTGGCTCTTATAAAGATACAAGTAGACTTCTGAATGTACTTAGTTGAATGATTTTTTTTGCAGGAGACAGAATTAAAAGCCCCCAAAACAAGAACCTTGCTCATAATTCCCCAACTAATTGTAAATGATCTAAAACCCTGAGTATTACAGTTCTGCAGTGTGTTTGTTTTAAATCTCCATGTAGGAGGAAATATATGGCTATGATGACATAGAAATGTATTACAGCTGCATCCAGAATCAGAAATAGAAACTTGTACCATATGGGCTGCAATTGTATTGAATCTCTCAGTCCTTCTTCAAGAAACTCATAGAATAGTGGTTTGGAGGCACAGTCAAATCACCTTAGTTATCATTCAAAGTTCCTCTACTTTGTCTACCATTGGGCAGCTTTAATATTGTAGGTGGGAGAGATGGGCACCGTATCTAAGTTTAAACATTCTAGGAAGATACAACACCAAAATCAGATCTACTGTCTCTAGAACTGTGAGAAATGGGAGATCATTTCCTCTGTGATAACCATTCTGTTTCTTCAGATACTGCATATTCTGAATTAATACTTCTGAATTAGTGAGAAGGCTTTTCTAATTGATCTCACTATTCTCTTGTTTCTTTTCTTTTTGTTTAGTGTTGCCTTCCTCCTTTGAGCACTCATGAAGTATAAATCCAAGAAAATGATAAATCACAGCGATGTCACAGAATTCCTGCTTCTGGGGTTCTCAGATTTCCCAGAGCTGCAGCTCCCTCTCTTCATTCTCTTCTCTCTCCTCTACCTGATGGCCGTGCTGGGGAACCTCCTCGTTATCTACATAGTATGTGCCAATCATCACTTGCATATCCCGATGTATTTCTTCCTGGCAAACTTGTCTTTCATAGATATCTCTACCCTGATGATCACTGGCCCAAAATTACTGGCAAGCCTCCTAATGCAGAGTAATACCATCTCTTTCAATGCATGCTTTATACAGTTTTATTGTTTTTTAGCCTGTCTTGAGATAGAATTACTTCTTCTCACTGCAATGTCTTATGATCGTTATGTTGCAATCTGCAATCCCCTACGCTACTCCATTATCATGAATAAGAGGGTCTGTGCTCTACTGGCAGCTGCTTCATGGGTAACAGGTTTAATAGAGGCATTGCTACCTACAGTAGTCGTTACATCCCAGTTTTCTTTCTGTGACTCCAATGTAATCAATCACTTCCTCTGTGACTTCACAGCAGTGCTGAAACTTTCCTGCACAGACATCTCTGTCATTGAACCTATGACTTATGTAGAATCTGTGTTTTCAGGCTTCACCCCATTTCTCCTAACCCTGACATCCTACGTGTTTATCATCTCCACCATCCTGAAAATCCATTCAAGAGAGGGGAAAAACAAAGCCTTTTCTACTTGCTCCTCCCACCTTACAGTCTTCATTCTGTCATATGGGACTGTGCTAGGAGTTTACATGCAGCCCAGGTCAAGGGACTCGGTGAAATCAAACAAACTGGTTTTTGCAGTGTATGTAGTTGTTCTGCCATTATTAAACCCCCTTATTTATAGCTTGAGAAGTAAAGAGTTAAATGTGGCACTGAAAAAAACTTTATGCAGGAAGTCAACCCTATCAATTTTGTTTGGTTCTGCTATCATGCATAAGAATGCAATTAGGAATTATTAAAATCTTCTGATTAGCATGGATCTGGATATTTTTAATTTTGTGATTTCCACACTAATTGGAGTACAATGAGCATGTAATGGGGTAGAATGGATTGCACTGTTTTAGGACCAAGAATTGATTTTGTTGGCCCTTCAGTTGGAGGGACCTTGAGTGGAGAGACCTTTTAACAGAGTGAAATACTAGCTGAGTGAGCTGCTGAGAGCTGAGCTTACCATGAGGAGTAGCAAATCTAAATTTGTTTCAAATAGGAGCTTAATAAATCTATATAAACAAACACTTTAATTTTCCCTTTTCCTCTGTTTAAGTATTTGACCATTCAATTGTTTGGAAAACTAAAACAAAAAATTGTCATGCATTTGATTGCTAGGCTTTTAAAAAAAGAGGTTAAGTACTGCTAGGTAGAGTTAAAAGATACGGCTTGCCTGGTTCTGCTAGTTTAGGTAGGGCTGAAACAAGTTAGAGACTATACCTCAACTGGGTATTTTATGCATCTGATTAGTCAAAAATCCTATTGCTATGAGCTGTGGAAAGGTTTTTAGGTTGGGAGGAGGGCAAACAAGCCATCCAACCTTCACCCACCCCAGCTCCCATTAACAACTTCTTTCTTTTCCTTTACACACCTGGCATTCTTTCTTTCAAACATTGTTTTGCACAGATCATAAGGGGGGCAATTCTGAGACTGCACATGGGGCTTACAGGTCCCTGGAAACCTCCATGCAGGCAAATAGAAGGTTAGGAATTATTTGGAAAGAGTGGAGAATAAAACAGATCATATTGTAATGCCTCTATATAGAGCTATGAGCTAACCACACCTTGAGGTTTCTGTGATGTCTGGTTGAATAGAAAAAATGCAGAGAAGGGCAACAAAAATGATAATGAATATGCCCTTTTAATTATTAGCAAGTAACAATTGTTCAGATTACAAACTCTTTACCAAAACTTTATTAGATATTGTACAGTAGCAGACTTTAAAATGTGTAAGTAGTGACTGCCAAAGATAAGTCCTCTATAATATGACAATTCTTCAAAGTTCCTTATTTAACACAGAAATCTCCATAGTGAAAATGTATCTCTGTTCCAAGAAGATCCACATAAATCCCTTAGGGCTCATGAGAAAAAAATACCACAAATATCAAGAATTGATCAATCATCTTGTTAATGCTGTATCGGTGCGATAATAAAATGTATTTATTTATTTATTTGCAGCTTTTATATACCGTCATTCATTTAGTAACATCACATCGGTTTCCATTTAACATAACGTCTAGCAACGGTGCTTTACAAATGAACGATTGAGCTAATGAAAATTTATTTATTTATGTATTTATTTAAAATCTTTTCTATACTGTCGCTAAGTTATATACCATCTCAACAGTTTTAATAATAAAACTAGTTACATCTAAAGAACAGTTGAAGGAGTTAGAAAAGTACAAGCTAGTTAAGTCAGTGATTAAGTAAAGATCAAAACACATTTAAATAAAGTGATTATAAAATACAAGTTGCAAACAAATTGCGAGGTTGGGAAACTTAAATCTCATACTAAATATTGTGAAATGAAGAAACAAATTGCAAATAATGAACAGAAAATTTGGTAAATGTAAGACAATCCTCTTGTCAGCGTTGTTTTATATAAAACCCTAATCCGTTGCCTCCTCCTCCTTCCCTGGGTGAGATCCCATGCCTCCTCCTCCTCTGCCAGACCCAGGTGGATCACTGCTGCTTCCTCTTCCTCTGGACCTGGGTATGAGCGTTTGCTACCTCCTCTTCCCCATCTGCTATGCCTTGGTGGTCTGCTGCTATTTCCTCTTCTATTATAGTGTGTTTCATTTCTTTATAGTAAGAAATTTATAGTAAGAAATTTATAGTAAGAAATTTTCCAGTAAGTTCATTTGCTGTTGCTTGCACAGGGCTTACTGCTTTGTATTTGTGCAGAAAGCCTCTGTGCCTAATTCCTGCCTGTTTTAATTTTCTTTATAGTAAGATAATAATTTTCTAGTAAGTTAAATTGCTGTTTGTTGCACAAAGTTAGAACCCCCCCCCCCCCCAACAAAAACTCTCTCCAGCTTGTAAACTGTTATAATCTCTCTGTTTTGGGGTTAGCTGGCAGAAATAATCTATTCAAACTAAAATATTGGGGCATAAAGACTGTTTTTTAAAACAATTGACCAAAAAGCAAAGATAACCGTCCAGAAGTGCCCTGCTTTACCCAGCTTGTCCCAGGCTTAACTGTTTCACTCCCACCCACCCTACCCCTTCTACCCACCCACCCCTGGGGCTTGTTTTCTAATAAAGACTGCCTAACTTGCCATTGGCAGCGACATAAATTAGTACATTGGTAACAGTCAAGGACATACAAATCATAAATTACCAGGATGAGGACTATCCAATGTAACTGCTGTGGAGCTTTTATTTTGAGGGAAAGCATCTGGAAACTTAGAGCTTGCCCAATTTGTGCACAACTCTCTTCCCTGAAAAAGGAGTTGACTGTCATTAAAAATCAATTAGCTTCAATTAAAAATAATACACCCACATTGCATTACTCAGAATATAATTCCCCAATATCACAGAAAAACCAGGAGTCAAGAAAAGGAAATTCATTAGGCTCAGGAAGGACCCACAGTCACCCATTCTTGACAGAAGAGCAGTCAACAGGTATACCCCCCCACTCAAACAGGTCATTAAGAAACTCTTTAAAATCCAGGAATACAGTGGGCTCTGGTAGAATTAGACCTGTGATGAGGAGACACACCATGTACCAAATGCAAAAAGAACAAGCCTTCTCTATATTAAAAACTGAAGAAGTTCATGAGAAAAACATTGAAGTGTTACCAGAAAAGAGGGAAAAAACACAATGCATGCAGTATTTCAGGATCCATAACCAAAAGAAAAATCTAATTGAGAGGAATAACTCTGTCAACAGTGGCACAACTACAAAAAGAAAGAGTGTAGTGAATAACAAATCTCAACTAATATCTTATAAGGAGTCCAGGAAATGCAATAACCTTCAAGAGAGTACCTGGAAGGTAATGACCACAAATGCTCATAGTTTGGGAAATAAAATCCCAGATCTGCAGGCCCTAATGGCTGAGGCAGAATTAGACATTGTTGCTATAACAGAAACATGGTTCACAGAATCTCATGAATGGGATACAACAATACCAGGCTACAACTTGTTAAGGAAGGACAGAAAGGATAGAAAAGGGGGAGGTGTGGCTCTTTATGTCAGACAAAACATCCAAGCAACTGAGCTACAAGGAAGTTGGGGTAAGGAAGAAGTTCTATGGCTCGACCTAAAAAAAGATGACGGAGCATCCATTTATATTGGAGTGGTTTACAAGCCTCCAAACCAAAAGGAAGAGCTGGACAGAGAGCTGGTTGAAGACATCCATAAGATAGGTAAGAAGGGAGAAGTGGTGATCGTGGGTGACTTTAATATGCCAGATGTAGACTGGAAAATCCCATCTGCAGAAACTAAAAATAGTAGAGCGATAGTGGATGCCATGCAAGTATCTTTGTTCAAACAAATGGTGTTGGAACCCACGAGAGAAGGAGCTATACTCGACTTAGTGCTCACTAATGCAGATAATGTCTCAGATGTCCAGGTGGGAGCCCACCTCAGCAGCAGTGACCATCAAACGGTATGGTTTAATATCAATAAAAGAATAGGGAAAAGAACCACAAAGACCCGAGTTTTACAGTTCAAAAACACAGACTTTGAGGAAATGGGTAAGTACCTGGAGGAAGAACTAAAAGGATGGGAGAACGAGAGAGATGTGGATCAGCAGTGGACCAATCTAAAAGGAGCAATCACCAAGGCAACTGCTCTATATGTTAGAAATGTAAAGAAAAGCAAAAGGAAACTGAAACCTATCTGGTTCTCAAAGGAGGTGGCTGACAAAATTAAAGCTAAAAGAACAGCATTCAAGATATATAAAAGATCCCAAAGGGAGGAGCACAAAGAAGCATATTTGAATCAACTGAGGGAGACAAAGAAATTAATCAAGTTGGCAAAAAGTCAAGCGGAAGAGAGGATTGCCAAGGAGATAAAAAATGGTGACAAAACATTTTTCAGATACATCAGCGAAAAGAGAAAGGTCCAAAGTGGTATAGCAAAATTGAAAGGTGGTAATGATCAATGTGTGGAGAGTGACGAAGAAATGGCAGAAATATTAAACGAATACTTCAGCTCTGTGTTCACTAAAGAAGACCCTGGAGAAGGACCATCTCTACACAACAAGAAACTGGAGGGAAGTGGAATAGATGAAAATCCTTTCACAGTAGAAAATGTGTGGGAAGAGCTAAAGAACCTGAAAGTGGACAAAGCCATGGGGCCTGATGGTATTCATCCAAGGATATTGAGGGAGCTCAGAGATGTTCTGGCGGCTCCACTGTGTGACCTGTTCAATAGATCCCTAGAAACGGGAGTGGTGCCGAGTGATTGGAGAAGAGCGGTGGTGGTCCCGCTTCACAAGAGTGGCAACAGGGAGGAGGCTGGAAACTACAGACCAGTTAGCCTCACTTCGGTGGTGGGAAAAGTAATGGAGTCACTGCTGAAAGAGAGAATAGTGAACAATCTACAGTCCGGAGAATCGATGGACCAGAGGCAACATGGATTCACCAGGGGAAGATCCTGTCAGACAAATCTGATTGACTTTTTTGACTGGGTAACCAAGGAATTGGATCAAGGAAGAGCACTCGATATCATATACTTGGATTTCAGCAAAGCTTTTGATACGGTTCCACACAGGAGACTGGTGAATAAAACGAGAAGCTTGGGAGTGAGTCCCGATGTGGTGACCTGGATTGCAAATTGGTTGACGGACAGAAGACAATGTGTGATGGTAAATGGAACCTTCTCTGAGGAGAGAGCGGTTATAAGTGGTGTACCGCAAGGATCGGTGTTGGGACCGGTCCTGTTCAATATCTTTGTGAGCGACATTGCGGACGGGATTGAAGGTAAGGTTTGTCTTTTTGCGGATGACACTAAGATCTGCAACAGAGTGGACACGCCGGAAGGAGTGGAGAGAATGAGACGGGATCTAAGGAAACTGGAAGAGTGGTCAAAGACATGGCAGCTGAGATTCAATGCAAAGAAATGCAAAGTCATGCATATGGGGAGTGGAAATCCGAATGAAATGTATTCGATGGGGGGGGGAAGGCTGATGAGCACGGAGCAGGAGAGGGACCTTGGGGTGATAGTATCTAATGATATGAAGTCTGCGAAACAATGCGACAAGGCGATAGCAAAAGCCAGAAGAATGCTGGGCTGCATAGAGAGAGGAATATCGAGTAAGAAAAGGGAAGTGATTATTCCCCTGTACAGGTCCTTGGTGAGGCCTCACCTGGAGTACTGTGTTCAGTTCTGGAGACCGTATCTTCAAAAAGACAAAGACAAGATGGAAGCGGTACAGAGAAGGGCGACCAGGAAGGTGGAGGATCTTCATCGGATGACGTACGAGGAGAGATTGAAGAATCTAAATATGTACACCCTGGAGGAGAGGAGGAGCAGAGGTGATATGATACAGACTTTCAGATACTTGAAAGGTTTTAATGATCCAAAGACAACAACAAACCTTTTCCGTAGGAAGAAAATCAGCAGAACCAGGGGTCACGATTTGAAGCTCCAGGGAGGAAGGTTCATAACCAATGTCAGGAAGTATTTCTTCACGGAGAGGGTGGTGGATGCCTGGAATGCCCTTCCGGAGGAAGTGGTGAAGACCAGAACTGTGAGGGACTTCAAAGGGGCGTGGGATAAACACTGTGGATCCATAAAGTCAAGAGACCGCCAATGTAGAGTGGGTGGCTCACCAGAAAGATGGCTACTGCCCGGAGACAATACCCTTATTAAATAAACATACAGATGCTTACTGTGACTCCAACATCGCTCTAAGCTTCAACGGCAAGAGGAAATGTGGAAAAAAGGATTTGCTATCACAAAGAGGGGAGTAGCTGGCTTGTTACGGCGGTTACTACCCCAAACCAAATAAGCCTAATACTTCACTTTCCAAGCATATACAGCATAGTTCTCTGCTTCAACGGCAGGGGAGAAGAAAAGAGGGTTCGCACTCACAAAGCGGGGAGTAGCTGGCTTATTACGGCGGTTACTACCCCATAGGGATGTGAATCGTTTTAGGACGATTAAAATTATCGTCCGATAATTTTAATATCGTCTTAAACCGTTATGGAACACAATACAATACAGATTCTAACGATTTATCGTTATAAATCGTTAGAATCGTGAGCCGGCACACTAAAACCCCCTAAAACCCACCCCCGACCCTTTAAATTAAATCCCCCACCCTCCCGAACCCCCCCCCAATAACTTAAATACCCTGCGGGTCCAGCGGCGGTCCGGAACGGCAGCGGTCCGGAACGGGCTCCTGCTCCTGAATCTTGTCGTCTTCAGCCGGCGCCATTTTCCAAAATGGCGCCGAAAAATGGCGGCGGCCATAGACGAAAAAGATTGGACGGCAGGAGGTCCTTCCGGACCCCCGCTGGACTTTTGGCAAGTCTCGTGGGGGTCAGGAGGCCCCCCACAAGCTGGCCAAAAGTTCCTGGAGGTCCAGCGGGGGTCAGGGAGCGATTTCCCGCCGCGAATCGTTTTCGTACGGAAAATGGCGCCGGCAGGAGATCGACTGCAGGAGGTCGTTCAGCGAGGGTTCCGGCGCCTCGCTGAACGACCTCCTGCAGTCGATCTCCTGCCGGCGCCATTTTCCGTACGAAAACGATTCGCGGCGGGAAATCGCTCCCTGACCCCCGCTGGACCTCCGGAACATTTGGCCAGCTTGTGGGGGGCCTCCTGACCCCCACGAGACTTGCCAAAAGTCCAGCGGGGGTCCGGAAGGACCTCCTGCCGTCCAATCTTTTTCGTCTATGGCCGCCGCCATTTTTCGGCGCCATTTTGGAAAATGGCGCCGGCTGAAGACGACAAGATTCAGGAGCAGGAGCCCGTTCCGGACCGCTGCCGTTCCGGACCGCCGCTGGACCCGCAGGTTATTTAAGTTATTTGGGGGGGGGGTTCGGGAGGGTGGGGGATTTAATTTAAAGGGTCGGGGGTGGGTTTTAGGGGGTTTTAATGTGCCGGTTTTTCGATTTTTCGATTTTTTAACGATTTTTCACGATTTTTCACGATATTTTACCCCCCCAAACGGCAACAATACGATTCCCTCCTCCTCCCAGCCGAAATCGATCGTTAAGACGATCGAGGACACGATTCACATCCCTACTACCCCAAACCAAATGTGCCTGATACTTCGCTTTCGATGCATATCCAGCATGGCTCTCTGCTTCATGGCATGGGAGAGGCTGATACATCAAGCATTTCCAGCATAGCTCTCTGCTTCAACAGCAGGGGAATAAGAAAAGCTGAGGCTTCACGCATATCCAGAATAGCTTCAACTGCAGGGGAGAAGAAAAAAAAAAAAAAAAAAGGATTCGCACTCACAAAGCAGGGAGTAGCTGGCTTGTTACGGCGGTTACTACCCTAAACCAAAAGGGCTTGATACTTCACTTTCAATGCATAACCAGCATGGCTCTCCGCTTCAACGGCAGGAGAGAAGAAAAACAACCAATAGGGGCTGTATGACATAGTCTGGGTAAAGGGAATAAACATGGGTGTAGCTTGCTTATTGCAGCAGTTACTACCCCTACTACCCCTAACTAATCAAGCTAGGTATTTCACTTGGATGCAGCTCCATCACTGCTCTCTACATTAATGGTGGGGGTGGAAGGGAAATAGAACCAAGAGTTAAGAGAAAATGATAATAATGAGAGAAAAAAATGTGTGAAGCTTGCTGGGCAGACTGGATGGGCCGTTTGGTCTTCTTCTGCTGTCATTTCTATGTTTCTATATGTTTCTATGTTTCTATTATGGCAGTGCTTGGATGAGATAGTATGTAAGTAACCCTTGGTTTCCTTACCAGAAGGTGTGTACTTATTCATTTGCTGGAGAGGTTCCCAGAGATTTAGTAAACAGTGGGTTGGATTTTCTCCCTCATGTGGGAGATTTAGATAGTGTAGTCTTAGTCTTTTCCACCTCTAAGCATCATTTTAGGTTGTGGAAATTTTAGTTAGATTTCCTGAAGGCAGGAGCTCTCTGCCTTCTGATATTTGTTTGGCTAACTTATTTCTGAAGACATGGTTAACAGGATGACCTTTTATGGGTCATTTTATTAAACTGATCTACTTTTGATTGCTTTTTGGCTGCCGGACCGAGGCTTAGCTCTGAGGTATCTCAGAAATCACCTCAGGAATTCTCGACTGGGGGAGGGACCCTTAGGTATCACCGCAGGAGAGCGGGGTCTTGTAGAGGTAAGATTTTGGAATTTTCTTTCTTTTTTGGGTTTGGATTTTCTAACGCTGTGCAAGCATGTGTAGAGTCCCAAACTGCTATGGAGACATAGAAATACTGAGGAGCAGAGCTTCCTGCAGGGGTATATGTAGGGCTGATGTCAGATTGAAATCTGACTCTGTCTCCAACTGCTATCAGGAGTACACTATACCCATTGGTCCTGAGTCCATCTGCTACACGCTAGGAAATCTTTGCTTACTGCATCAGTGAGAAATGTGGGACTGATATGCATATGCAGCACATAGCTTTTCAATACAGACACACTCATACATTTCACTGTCAATCTCAAAGTTCTGACCTCTTTTGGAGTTTATAGAGAGCAGAGTTAGAAAATTTTCCCTTTCAATTCACCATACAAAAAATATATTCAAGTTCTGATATACCCTCAGTAAGAGTACTTCAAAATGCCTTCCCTGCCAGCCACTTTGTGAAATAACATGAAGACCTGCTAAAAAGACATTTAGAAATTATATAGCATACCAGCCATACCGTAAGAGTACTAACACCCAGGACTTGAAAGTAAACAACCTTACCTATGAACACAGTACACTTACTATTGAAAAAAAACAAAGAAACCAGACTGCACTAGATTTCCTACACAGAATCTACATCCTAGTTAACACAATCCCTCATCTCTGTCAAACACGCAGACTGACTTATCTAATACAGAACAAGAGACTATAAATTATAAACAAGCATACGGAGAAAACAAACTCCAAGAAGAGGGGGAGCGGGGGAGGTGCGGTGGGATGGCGGGGCAGAATGCAGCATGCCTGCAACATTTATTGCTTGGATTGGTGGTGGCAGTGATTGCCAGGATTGAGGGAAAAGCAGCAATAGGGAGCAATGATGAAGAATTTAAGTACAAGCTCCTTACTCTGCACTAGGGATGTGAATCGTTTTAGGACGATTAAAATTATCGTCCGATAATTTTAATATCGTCTTAAACCGTTATGGAACACAATACAATACAGATTCTAACGATTTATCGTTATAAATCGTTAGAATCGTGAGCCGGCACACTAAAACCCCCTAAAACCCACCCCCGACCCTTTAAATTAAATCCCCCACCCTCCCGAACCCCCCCCAAATAACTTAAATAACCTGCGGGTCCAGCGGCTGTCCGGAACGGCAGCGGTCCGGAACGGGCTCCTGCTCCTGAATCTTGTCGTCTTCAGCCGGCGCCATTTTCCAAAATGGCGCCGAAAAATGGCGGCGGCCATAGACGAAAAAGATTGGACGGCAGGAGGTCCTTCCGGACCCCCGCTGGACTTTTGGCAAGTCTCGTGGGGGTCAGGAGGCCCCCCACAAGCTGGCCAAAAGTTCCTGGAGGTCCAGCGGGGGTCAGGGAGCGATTTCCCGCCGCGAATCGTTTTCGTACGGAAAATGGCGCCGGCAGGAGATCGACTGCAGGAGGTCGTTCAGCGAGGGTTCCGGCGCCTCGCTGAACGACCTCCTGCAGTCGATCTCCTGCCGGCGCCATTTTCGGTACGAAAACGATTCGCGGCGGGAAATCGCTCCCTGACCCCCGCTGGACCTCCAGGAACTTTTGGCCAGCTTGTGGGGGGCCTCCTGACCCCCACGAGACTTGCCAAAAGTCCAGCGGGGGTCCGGAAGGACCTCCTGCCGTCCAATCTTTTTCGTCTATGGCCGCCGCCATTTTTCGGCGCCATTTTGGAAAATGGCGCCGGCTGAAGACGACAAGATTCAGGAGCAGGAGCCCGTTCCGGACCGCTGCCGTTCCGGACCGCCGCTGGACCCGCAGGTTATTTAAGTTATTTGGGGGGGAGTTCGGGAGGGTGGGGGATTTAATTTAAAGGGTCGGGGGTGGGTTTTAGGGGGTTTTAATGTGCCGGTTTTTCGATTTTTCGATTTTTAACGATTTTTCACGATTTTTCACGATATTTTACCCCCCCAAACGGCAACAATACGATTCCCTCCCCCTCCCAGCCGAAATCGATCGTTAAGACGATCGAGGACACGATTCACATCCCTACTCTGCACTCTCAAGCAACAAGCACATGTGGCTGTTATAGAAAGCAAAGGCTTACTATGTCAAGTTTTTGGTGGCTGACCTTCCATCCCATGGTGACACACTTGTTGAGAGCCACTGTTCTAGCGTCTTGGCACTAGCTTCAAGATGTCATAATGCCTCTGTATCGCTCCATGATTAGACCGCACCTTGAATACTGTGTGCAAATCTGGTCACTGCATCTCAAAAAGAATATAGCTGCACTAGACAAAGTGCAGAGAAGGGCAACCAAAATGATAAGGGGCATGGAATGGCTGCCCTATGAGGAAAGGGTAAAGAAGTTAGGGCTGTTCAGTTTGGAGAAGAGATGACTGAGGGGGGATATGATAGAAGTCTACAAAATCATGAAAGGACTTGAACAAGTTAATGTAAATCTGTTATTTACTCTCTCAGATAATAGAAGGACCAGGGGGCACTCCATGAAGTTAGCAAGTAGCTCATTTAAAACAAATCAAAGCTCTGGAATTCATTGCCAGAGGATGCAGTTACAGCAGTTAGTGTAACTTGTGTTTAAAAAAAAAAGTTTTGGATAAGTTCCTAGAGGATAAATCCATAAACTGCTATTATGGTAATTAACAAGCAATAGTAGGTTATGATTTAACTAATGTTTGGGTACTTGCCAGGCTCTTGTGACTTGGATTGGCCACTGTTGGAAACAGGATACTGGGCTTGATGGACCCTTGGGGTCTGACCTAGTATGGCATATCTTATGTTCTTATGTTTTGTTCTTTTAATCCACTCGAGGATAATTCCATTGTGAGACCCTTGCATGATTGAGGGATTGGACATTCCTGTATTTGGTTAAATCAAAAGTAGGAAGATTCTGGCAGTGGCGCTATCACTCGTCTTGGGGCTAGACCTATCCATGACCCGATGAAGAGGAGTTTCAACTGTAAATTATCTTTTGTACAATCTCCTCACTTGGGAGACAAGAACTTTTTCTACCTTTCCTGTCTCTTAGTTGATTTTCCCAATTTTTGTTAAAGACTATTTTTGTTTCACCTAGAACTGAGTGCCTTTTGAACCAGATAATTAGTTATATTCTATGGGAAGAGGGGTATTTCACATAGAAAGAACCTTAGGAGTGAAGATGTTCATCAGAAGAGCAAAATATTCCTATCCATTGCTGGAGGGAAGGAGCTGAAGGTGTTTAAGAACTCTTTCAAGAGTGCTACATCTGAGATGAGAGTGCGCCCGCCTGGTATTGTTTAAGGAGGTCTACAATATTTAAGAAGACTTCAGGAGAAGTATGAGAATTGGGACTTACATTTTGATAAATTATCGGGACTTTATTCTAATCATTCTACAGTAAAAAGAAGGTGTGTGATAAATTTGGAAGTAGGATTGAACTATCTTCAATCTGAGTAACTATTAAGAGAAGTAAAAGAAGTATTAAGGAATTTTCTTCAACAGAGAATCTGAGATTTCACTAGAAGATTGAGGTCATAAACTTATTAATCTTTCTTCTGCTTATTCTCAGAAGTTATTTGAAATTTGATTTGAGTACTGTAAATATTCTTTAGTCATTTAAATAACTATCAGCGAAGAAGTTATTTATTTATTATTTATTTATTTATTTAAAGTTTCTTCTATACCGATGTCCGTTCACACATCGCATTGGTTCACAATGAACAATAACTTTTAGGCAGAGCCCTTACATAAAACAGTAGATATACAGGTAACTATAGGGAGGAGCCCTTATATACATCATGTGGAGAACAAAAATCAGGGGGGGGGGGGTCAGGGTAGGGGAAGGGACCGGGAAGGAGAAAGCCAAAACAATGAGTTAAGGAGTGTGAGTTATATACAATTATATACAATAGCTAACAACAAATATACATAAACTAAAATACATAGCTTAACAATGTACAGAATGAGGGGCATAACTTATTCCGTGTTCGGTATTCAAACCGCTTTCGTGGCCATAGGTCGCAGAGTTACGATATACTGGGTATTTATGTGATGGGGGGTGTCATGTTGTAGGCTTGCTGAAAGAGCCAGGTTTTCAGTTTCTTTTTGAACATAGGTGTGTATGTCTCCAAGCGAATATCATGCGGTAAGGAGTTCCAAATGGTAGGGCCAGCTGGAGAGAAAGCTCTGCTTATGGTGGAGGAAAGTTTGAAAGCTTTGATGGATTGGGCCCGTAGTGTTCCTTGTAGAGCTGGACGTGTGGGTCTGTTGGAAGTGCGAGGAAGGAGTGGGGGGTTGATCCAGTTGAGGTTGGAGTTAAGCAAACTTTTGTGGATGATGGAAATTGCTTTATAGAGAATTCGTGATTGGATTGGGAGCCAGTGTAGTTCAATAAGTATGGGAGTGATATGGTCCCTTTCTTTGGAATTAGACAGTATACGAGCAGCGGCATTTTGTAACAGTTGTAGTGGCTTGGTGTGTAAGGCGGGGATGCCAAGGAGGAGTGCGTTACAGTAGTCTATTTTGGAAAGAACAATAGACTGGAGTACTGTACGGAAATCCGTGAAATGCAGCAAAGGTTTAAGTTTTTTTTATTGTTTGTAGCTTGAAATAGCATTCCTTTATGATGGCATTAATATATGATTTAAAAGTGAGATGATTATCAATAAGTACTCCTAAATTGCGAACATGGGCGGGGAAAGTGTAGGAAGCGTGTGTAAGTGGAATGTCTGGAAGCGATTGTTTGTTAGAAATTATTAATAGTTCAGTTTTGTTAGGATTTACAGCTAGGTGCATGTCATTAAGGAGTTGGTTGATGGATGAAAAGCAGGATTCCCAGTTTCCTAGAGCAGTTTGGAGGGAGTCAGAGAAGGGGAAAATGAGTTGCACATCGTCGGCATAGATGAAATGCTTGATATGCAGGTTAGAGAGTAAGGTGGTAAGAGGGAGCATGTATATATTGAACAGGGTTGAGGGGAGGGACGAACCTTGGGGGACACCCTGTGTCAGACTGATAGGGTCAGATTCGTTATTATCGACTCGGACAGTAAAAGAATGATTTTGTAGGTATCATTGTATCCAATCAAGGGCAGTGCCCGAGATCCCAATACTCCTGAGGATGTTGAGGAGGACATCATGGTTGACCGTGTCGAACGCAGCAGATATGTCAAGCATGGCAATCAGGAAAGAGGAACCTGAGTCAGCACCTCTTATGAGAGTATCATGAAGGGAGAGCAGTAAGGTTTCAGTACTAAGATGCTTCCTGAAACCGTGTTGAGTAGAAGGGAGTATATTGTTTTGTTCGGGGTGATCAGAGAGGCGAGAGTTAACTAGTTTTTCAATGATTTTAGCTAGAAAGGGGAGGTTGGAGACAAGTCTGTAATTGGACAAGGCAGAGGAGTCAAGATTGGCTTTTTTGAGCAGTGGTTTGACTACTGCTTGTTTTAGGAAATTTGGGACTGTGCCGTGTTCTAGAGGTTTTGCAATCAACTTAGGTATAGAAAGCAGGAGTTTGGTAGGAATGGTTTCAGAGGGATGTGATGAGGGTTTCATTTTTTTTAGTATATTCTCTATTTCTAAGGAGGATGAAGAGTCAAAGGAGGAGAGTGAGCCTGTGGCACTAAGATTGGGGAAGCTAAAATTGAAGCTATTGTAGGAGAATTGTGTGGTGATAGCTGTGACCTTATTTTTAAAGAATTGTGCTAATTCATTACACCGATTTTTTGATGCATTCACAGGTTGCTGAGTGTGGGAGGTAGATGTAATGTCAGCTACCATGGAGAAAAGGGCCCTGGGGTTATATTGCAAACCATGTATTTTTTTAGAATAATATTCTCGTTTGGTGTGAAGGATGGAGTTTCTATATTCATTATACGTTGGTAGTATATTGTTTTATTAGAGGCGGATTGCTGTTTACGCCAAGACCTTTCCGCAGCTCTGAGTTGTATTTTAAGATTTCTGAGGAAAGGTGTGTACCAAGGTTTTCTATTTCTCCGGTTCGGGATGATAGTTTTCGTTATTTGCGGGCAGTGTTCATTGGCAATGCTACGAGTGAGGTTGACCCAGGTGGAGAAGGCGCTATTTGGAGAGGAGAGGTCAATTAGATTTTCTAAGTCTGTGCATGCTTGTGTGATGGTATCAATAGAGCATGATTTGCGAAATTCAAAAGATATGGGCTGTTGTGGCGAGGAGGGAGCACTTTGAGGAAGAATGAGTTTAGTCTGAATCATGGAATGATCTGACCACGGTACAGCACAGCAAAAGGGGGGATTGCTAATGTTAATGGGGGAATTAATAAAAATCAGATCAAGAGTGTGGCCGGCTTTGTGTGTGGGCGAAGTGACAATTTGCTGGAAACCCATAGCTTCGAGGGCTGAAAGGAAAGCTTCACAGGTGGGGGATTGCGGGGAGGAATCAACGTGTAAGTTAAAATCTCATAATATAATCGTGGGTATGTCGAGGGCTAATGAATTTGCGAAGAATTCAATAAGTGGGGATGAATCTTTTTCTAAAAGCCCTGGAGGGGTATAGATGAGACAGAGTTGAAGTGATTTTGATTTGAAGAAGCTCATTTCGTACTGATTTGGAACTTCACAATTTTGTGACATGAGAGATGTCACATATTGCTTCTGTGAGATTTTTGGATGCAAAGGACTGTAACTATTATCAGTGCTGTTTACAGGGATGGAAAAAGGAGCCCTGGAACTCAGATGTGCTAAGCTATCCATGGAGTACTGTTTGCAAATGGGGTCCATCTCTCTTTCAATGAACCCATGGATTCCCTCTATTGCAGCCATCCTGCCAAAGAGTTACAAATAGATTTACATTTAGGAGGTAATTTTCAAAGGAGTAATCATGCTAGAAAGGAAGATTTCACCAAATACTAATAACTTATTATTCAGTTATGAAAATCATCAAATTAAAATGGCATCCTCAATTAGAGACCTAGGGATATACCTTGACCAAGAACTAAACTTTAAAACACACATTGCAAATAAAACGAAAGAAGGATACTATAAGCTACTAATTTTGAGAAGATTAAAATCATTATTAAAATCAAAGGATTTCAGAACTGTCCTTCAGGCCTTGATTTTTCAATCCATAGACTACTATAACTCCTTAATTCTAGGTTTACCCTACACAAATTGGGGTACATTTTAAAAGACAGTACGTGGTATTTTATAAGATACACGTATAGCCACACGTATCTTATAAAATCTGGGGTAAATGCACACAAGGGGGTGCACATTTATGCACCTTGCGCGCATCGAGCCCTGCGCATGTTGCCCGTTCCTTCCGAGGCCGCTCCGAAATTGGAGCAGTCTCAGAGGGAACTTTCCTTTCACACCCCCCAGCACCTTCCCCTCCCTTCCCCTACCTAACCCAGCCCCTCGGCCCTATCTAAATCCTCTCCCTACCTTTATCTTCAAAGTTACGCCTGCCAAAGGAAGGCTGCTGGTGCGCGATTCCCTGGCCCGGAGCCATTTCGGAGGCCTTGGCCATGCCCCCGAAACACCCCCGGGCCGTAACCACGCCTGCGGACATGCCCCGAAATGCCGCGTCACTCCCGACACGCCCCGACACCCCCCAGGCAAGCCCCGGAACTTACGCGCATCCCGGGGCTTGTGCGCATCGCCGAGCCTATGCAAAATAGGCTTGGCGTGGGCAGCGGGGTTTTAAAAGGGTTATGCGCATACCTTATGCACGTAACCCTTTTAAAATCCAGCCCATTATGCAGAATTCTGCTGCAAGGTTATTAACAGGTTCAAAGAAAAGGGAACACATTACGCCAATTTTCCAAGAACTTCACTGGCTGCCAATTGAACAGCGAATGCAGTTTAAAACCTTATGTATCTTCCATAGAGCGGTACCTGGAGAAAATGTGGAATGGCTGAATGCTGCAATAAGGGTACATACACCCCAGAAATATCTGAGATCCACCAATAAAGGCTTACTGTCCATTCCTTCAATGATCTCAGCAAAACTAACATCAGTAAGGGAAAGAGCCCTATCACTTGCCACTCCAAAAATTTGGAATAATCTACCAGTCGATATTCAGCTAGAATCAAACAGAATGGCATTTAGGAAAAAAGTCAAGACATGGCTTTTTCAGCAAGCGTTTAATGATGGTGACAGTAATTTGTGAAGCAAACAAAATCACAAAAAAGAAAAGAATTAACGGCTGAGGTGAAGCAAAGTTGAGCTAGTCACAGAGTTGAATGTTGTTGTTGTTCAGATGTCTCACTGTTAGGCCATTATTGTGAAAATTGTAATGAAACTTTTAACCTTTTAGAATTGTCGTTATTTTATTTGTAAATTTTTATTTTTAGTTTTAATGTTTTTATGTAATCTTGTAAATCGATGTGATGATTCCCACCAAATACCAGTATAGAAATTTTAACAAATAAATATATTTATATATATATATATATATATATATATATATGTATGTAACACACTATCACAGCAATTTTCAAAAGCCATTTACTCATGTAAAGTGCACTTATGCAAGTAAATCCTATGGACAATTCAATATCATGCTTTTTAGCTATTTTCATTTGTCTGCTTAAATGAGTAAAGTACATTCACATATGTAAAACCCAATTTTAAATATGTAAATGTTATTTATAATCAGGCTCTATATCATTAACATAGGATAAGTTAGGTTAGGATTCCCAGAATGTCTATCCTCAGACCTAAAGCCTAAAGGAACAAGACCTCAAAGAAGCTTCTGCAAAAAGACAGATATTTGAAATCCACAGAAAGACATTTGAAAAGGGACATGGGGAGGTGCTATCCATCACAACTAAAAAATGTCATGTAAAATGAAATAAGCCAGCACCTTACAGCATTGAAACGATTGAAAAAGCATGAATGAAGCTGGAGGCCAAAATAGCTCCAAATTAAACTGCTCTGAAACTCAGATACATCAGCCTGCATCAGGGGCAGAGCCCATCAATCATCAAAGTTATAGATGTGTGCCAAGCCAGAATCTACCATTACAGAGAAATTACTAATTAATAAGGGACTACAACATGTCCAGCCAATGAATTGAGAGACATTAAAGCTTATGGAACAAACCTTTATAAAACGAGGCATTTTATTTTATAAAGGCATTTTATTTTATCAACCAACTTCAAAGACACAACAAGAACAAATGACATCAAGAGGGGCCCCAGACTGCAAGAGGAGCCTTGAAGCTCCTTTGACTCTTGCCTATGGTGCAAGAGACTCCACCCAGGAGAGTAAGAGGGAAGGTAATTTTAAGGCATTAGACAGACTTAAAGCACATTATTAGGCATGAGGAACACTATGAATAAAAGAACATAAGAAGTTGCCATATTGGGTCAGACTGAGGGTCCATCAAGCCCTGCATCCTGTTTTCAACAGTGGCCAATCCAAGATACAAATACCTGGCAAATACCCAAACAGTAAATAAATACCATTCTGCTAATACTAGTATTAAGCAGTGGCTATTAGGGATGTGCATTCTTTAGAAATGAAATAGGAGATGAGAATAACATTTTTGTTAATTTCATTTTGTTTTCAAAATGAAACAATTGAAAATCAGACAAAATGTTGTTGGTTTCATGTTGAAAAGCAGAAAAAAAGTCAGCAGACAGGAGTAGACAGAGTCCTGATGCTGGGCCTTGCCTCGTCATAGGCTGTGGGCTGACACAGGGGCCATGGCCTGTGCCTGAATGCAATATTGGAGCCTCCACAGAGGTTCTGGCTGAGACCCAAGAAAAAGCCCAGGCTCCAAAATATTGCCAGGGCTAGAAAAACTCCCTGCCTCCACTTACTTGTCAGTAGGGGATTCAATGCCTTGGACTGAGCACTGGCCCGACACCAGGCCCTAGCACAGAGGCTGAGTCCTGATACCTGACTTTAGCTTACACCTCAGCTAAGGGACAGGCCCAGCCCAATATTGGGCTTTTTGTTTTTTTTTCAAAATTTCACACAATTTACATGAAATATTTTCAAAAGAACACGGTACATATATATATATATCAAACCAATCAATAAATCAAAACCAGTTAAGTAATATATTTTGCTACAGGTTATATATACTTAAATATAAGAACAAGTGGGGGGCCTAAGAAATGGAGCAATATATCAAGCCTTTTAAAATAAGAATCAATAGTGAAGCAGCATTACTTTATTTATGTTGATCCTTCTCTGGGTGTGCTATGTGAGTGACCGATCAGAAAATCCCTGAGCTGATCTGGTTTGAAAAAGACAAAATTATTGTTTAAGTATCTAACACAACATTTACTGGGACACTTCAAAACATAACGGGCCCCTAAACTTAGGACCCTCTCTCTCATACTGAGAAATTCCTTTCTACGAAGTTGTGTTAACTTTACAATATCAGAGTAAATCCAAATTTGTGCTCCATAGAACAGGGCAAGCCTATTTCTCAAAAACTTTTTTAACACATGGTTTCAGTCTGAAATAAAAGCAAAATTTACCAGCATAGACTTTCGTTCTTTAATTTCTGAGTCCACAGATAACTCCAAAAGTTCTGAAATATCCAGAGTATTCCTTCTCTAGTGCAAACTGGTAGAATGGATTCTGGTATTTTCAAAATTTCTTTCATGTAGGATTTAAACAGTTCAGCTGGCGAAATCCTCCTAATGACCGGAAAATTAATCACCCTTAGGTTTAGAATTCTCAGAGTGTTTTCCACTTTTTCCATTCTTTTTTCCATAGCCAGTTCAGATTTTATAATATTTTGCTGGCAAGTTTCAACTTTGAGTATTCTATCTTCATGATTTTCAATTTTTGTATTAAATACACTGATTAAACTATTATTCACCATCGTCTGGTTTTTTGCCTCCATAGTCACACTTGCTAGTAGGGATGTGAATCGTGTCCTCGATCGTCTTAACGATCGATTTCGGCTGGGAGGGGGAGGGAATCGTATTGTTGCCGTTTGGGGGGGTAAAATATCGTGAAAAATCGTGAAAAATCGAAAAATCGCAAAACCGGCACATTAAAACCCCCTAAAACCCACCCCCGACCCTTTAAATTAAATCTCCCACCCTCCCGAACCCCCCCCCCCAAATGACTTAAATAACCTGCGGGTCCAGCGGCGGTCCGGAACGGCAGCGGTCCGGAACGGGCTCCTGCTCCTCAATCTTGTTGTCTTCAGCCGGCGCCATTTTCCAAAATGGCGGCGAAAAATGGCGGCAGCCATAGACGAACACGATTGGACGGCAGGAGGTCCTTCCGGACCCCCGCTGGACTTTTGGCAAGTCTCGTGGGGGTCAGGAGGCCCCCCACAAGCTGGCCAAAAGTTCCTGGAGGTCCAGCGGGGGTCAGGGAGCGATTTCCCGCCGCGAATCGTTTTCGTACGGAAAATGGCGCCGGCAGGAGATCGACTGCAGGAGGTCGTTCAGCGAGGGTTCCGGCGCCTCGCTGAACAACCTCCTGCAGTCGATCTCCTGCCGGCGCCATTTTCCGTACGAAAACGATTCGCGGCGGGAAATCGCTCCCTGACCCCCGCTGGACCTCCAGGAACTTTTGGCCAGCTTGTGGGGGGCCTCCTGACCCCCACGAGACTTGCCAAAAGTCCAGCGGGGGTCCGGAAGGACCTCCTGCCGTCCAATCGTGTTCGTCTATGGCCGCCGCCATTTTTCGCCGCCATTTTGGAAAATGGCGCCGGCTGAAGACAACAAGATTGAGGAGCAGGAGCCCGTTCCGGACCGCCGCTGGACCCGCAGGTTATTTAAGTCATTTGGGGGGGGTTCGGGAGGGTGGGGGATTTAATTTAAAGGGTCGGGGGTGGGTTTTAGGGGGTTTTAGTGTGCCGGCTCACGATTCTAACGATTTATAACGATAAATCGTTAGAATCTCTATTGTATTGTGTTCCATAACGGTTTAAGACGATATTAAAATTATCGGACGATAATTTTAATCGTCCTAAAACGATTCACATCCCTACTTGCTAGTGATTTTAATTTGTTTCTATTGCTTTTAAAGCAGACCACACGTTACCTAAGGTAATATTTTCAGGTTTACCCAAATTAATACTAACAGTCACCTGGTCTGAAGGGTCTCCTCTCACCTCCCCAGAGGTCTCCGGTTGCTGTTTAGCTGAAAGTGTTCTTTCAGCCCTCATCTGGTTTCCTTCTCCGAGGGAACTCTGTCTCTGTGCTGGGCTGTTATCTCCTCCTCCTCCTGTTGGGGGTACACTCCTTCCAACTCCGGCATCAGCAGTAACCTGATCCTCTTCCCTGAGCCTCTGTTGTAAACTGCTCAGGATCTCTGTTGCTGTGCGATGTTCACCAGCCTGCACAGGGTGCACCGGACTAATCGGCTCACCAGGGCTCAGAGTAACATCCAGGGTCAGAGGGGACGGCGTTCGCTCCTCAGTCGTCCCCCCAGCGACCAGCCCCTCTGGCGTTTGTGCTGCTTCAGTGAAGAAGCTCTCGATGCGTCTCTGTGGAAGGTCTGCCACGGGTAAGCTTGATAATGCTCCCCGGACTTTCCCTTTCCTCTTTGTGTGAGGCATTTGTCTCTGTCAAAGTAGATAATAGGTAAAGGACGCAGGGAGCTTGCTTCTTCCACGTCCTATCGGGCAGCCATCTTGCCCCCTATATTGGGCTTAATCTGGAAGCTGAGTCTAGACTCCTGGGCTTGGAATAGGCTTCAGCATGGGCTCAGGCGCAATACTGGGGCCTGGGCCTAAACTATGACCTGGGCCCAAGCCTGATGTTGAAACCCTGTCTGGAAGCAAGGTTCTGATGTCTGGGCCTCCATCTAGGTCAAGGCCTATGTCCATTCCCATGACCATAGACCATTGTGTAGGCCAGGTCTGAATGCTTGGGCCTAGGCCAAGACCAAGGCACAGGTCCAGTCCCAATGCCAGGATACAGTTCAGAAGCCATGCCGAAGACCAGGCATAGAAGCTGGAGCCCAGTTCTCATTTGTTACCATACTCTTCTTTCTTCATTCTTCTTGAAAATACCAGCATCTGCTGGAGATGCACTGGAGTTCAGTAACTCTGGCATCTTCCTACTCAGTGGAGGGCTCCATTTTGGTGGATATCAGTTTAAATGAACTGCCATACACCTAAATGGTGCCCTCCTAGTAGAGGAGGAAGGCACTGGTATTAATTAACTCTTGTGCATCCCCAGCAGATAACAGCATTTTATAGAAGAAAGAAGAGGACAGCGGCATAGGAGACCTGGGCTCCAGGTTCCAGACCTGGGCATGGGCTGTGACCATGGCCCTGCCAACAGGATATGGAGGCCCCAGCATCAGGCCTGGTCCCTGGCCAATACCTAGTCATTGGGACATGACCTCTGGACTATGCCCCAGCACAGGGCTTGGGCCCAGATCTTTGCCTAGGTCCAGGCATTTGGACTCAGCCTCCTGATTGAGTAGATGGAGTTCATCCAGTGAAAGGAGAAATGTCCAAAGCGGTATAGTGAAATTGAAAGATGACAAGGATCAATGTGTGGAGAAAGATGAAGAAATGGCAGAAATATTAAACAAATACTTTAGTTCAATGTTCACTAAAGAGTACCCTGGAGAAGGACCGTTACTAGTTAACAAGAAACTGGAGGGGAATGGAGTAGATGTAACTCCATTTACAATAGAGAATGTATGGGAAGAACTGGGGAAAATGATAGTGGACAAAGCCATGGGGCCTGATGAGGTTCATCCCAGGATACTGAGGGAGCTCAGAGATGTGCTGGCTAGGGATGTGAATCGTTTTTTGACGATTTAAAATATCGTCCGATATATTTTAAATCGTCAAAAATCGTTAGAGCCGCGATACAATAACATTTCCCCCGATTTATCGTCAAAAAATCGTAAATCGGGGGAAGGGGGAAGGGGGAGGGGAAGGGGGAGGGCGGGAAAACCGGCACACTAAAACAACCCTAAAACCCACCCGACCCTTTAAAATAAATCCCCCTCCCTCCCGAACCCCCCCAAAATGCCTTAAATTACCTGGGGTCCAGAGGAAGGGTCCCGGTGTGATCTTTTACTCTCGGACCTCCGGGTGCATTGTAGAAATGGCGCCGGCGCTACCTTTGCCTTGTCATATGACAGGTCAAAGGTAGCGCCGGCGCCATTTTGTTTTTTGTCCCTCGACATCAGGAGCTTAGGAGATCGCTCCCGGACCCCCGATGGACCCCCAGGGACCTTTGGCCAGCTTGGGGGGGCCTCCTGACACCCACAAGACTTGCCAAAAGTCCAGCGGGGGTCCAGGAATGACTTCCTGCATGTGAATCGTTTTTCCGTACGGAAAATGGCGCCGGCCGTACGGCAACACGATTCGACTGCAGGAGGTCGTTCCGGACCCCCGCTGGACTTTTGACAAGTCTTGTGGGGGTCAGGAGCCCCCCCCAAGCTGACCAAAAGTCCCTGGGGGTCCAGCGGGGGTCCTGGAGCGATCTCCTGCCGCGAATCGTTTTTCCATAAGGAAAAACAATTTGCGTGCAGGAAGTCGTTCCCGGACCCCCGCTGGAGTTTTGGCAAGTCTTGTGGGGGTCAGGAGGCCCCCCCAAGTTGGCCAAAGGTCCCTGGGGGTCCAGCGGGGGTCCGGGAGCGATCTCCTACGCTGCTGACGTCGGGGGACAAAAAACAAAATGGCGCCGGCGCTATCTTTGCCTTGTCATATGACAGGTCAAAGGTAGCGCCTTTCTACAATGCACCCGGAGGTCCGAGAGTAAAAGATCACACCGGGACCCTTCCTCTGGACCCCAGGTAATTTAAGGCATTTTGGGGGGGTTCGGGAGGGTGGGGGATTTATTTTAAAGGGTCGGGGTGGGTTTTAGGGTTGTTTTAGTGTGCCGGTTTTCCCGCCCTCCCCCTTCCCCTCCCCCCCCACTGGACCCCAGGTAATTTAAGGCATTTTTGGGGGTTCTTGAGGGTGGGGGATTTATTTTAAAGGGTCGGGGTGGGTTTTAGGGTTGTTTTAGTGTGCCGGTTTTCCCGCCCTCCCCCTTCCCCTCCCCCCCCACTGGACCCCAGGTAATTTAAGGCATTTTTGGGGGTTCGGGATGGTGGGGGATTTATTTTAAAGGGTCGGGGTGGGTTTTAGGGATGTTTTAGTGTGCCGGTTTTCGATTTACACGATTTACATGATATTTTAAAAACCCAAACTGCGACGTTCCGATTCCCTCCCCCTCCCAGCCAAAATTGATCGTTAAGACGATCGATCACACGATTCACATCTCTAGTGCTGGCAGGTCCGCTGTGTGACCTGTTCAATAGATCCTTAGAAACGAGAGTGGTGCCTAGTGATTGGAGAAGAGCGGTGGTGGTCCCTCTTCACAAGAGTGGGAACAGAGAAGAGGCTGGTAACTACAGACCAGTCAGCCTCACCTCGGTGGTAGGAAAAGTAATGGAGTCACTGTTGAAAGAGAGAATAGTGAACTATCTACAGTCTGGAGAATTGCTGGACCAGAGGCAGCATGGATTCACCAGGAGAAGATCCTGTCAGACAAATCTGATTGACTTTATTGACTGGGTAACCAAGGAATTGGATCAAGGAAGAGCGCTCGATGTCATCTACTTGGATTTCAGCAAGGCTTTTGATATGGTCCCGCACAGGAGGCTGGTGAATAAAATGAGAAGCCTAGGAGTGGGTGCCGAGGAGGTGGCCTGGATTGCAAACTGGTTGACCAACAGAAGACAATGGGTAATGGTAAATGGAACTTACTCTGAAGAGAAAGCGGTGTTAAGCGGAGTGCCGCAGGGATCGGTGTTAGGGTCGATCCTGTTCAATATCTTTGTGAGCGACATTGTGGATGGGATAGAAGGTAAAGTTTGTCTTTTTGCAGATGACACTAAGATCTGCAACAGAGTGGACACCCCGGATGGAGTGGAGAGAATGAGATGGGATTTAAGGAAGCTGGAAGAGTGGTCGAAGATATGGCAGCTGAGATTCAATGCCAAGAAGTGCAGAGTCATGCATATGGGGTGTGTAAATCCTAAATAACAGTATTTGATGGGGGGAGAAGGGCTAATATGTACAGAGCAGGCGAGAGACCTTGGGGTGATAGTCTCTAATGATCTGAAGTCGGCGAAACAATGTGACAAGGTGATAGCTAAAGCCAGAAGAATGCTGGGTTGCATAGAAAGAGGAATATCGAGTAAGAAAAGGGAAGTGATAATCCCTTTATACAGGTCCTTAGTGAGGCCTTACCTGGAGTACTGTGTTCAGTTCTGGAGACCGCATCTCCGAAGGGACAGAGACAGGTTGTAGGCGGTCCAGAGAAGGGCAACCAAAAAAGTGGAGAGTCTTCATCGAATGACTTATGAGGAGAGATTGAAGAATCTAAATATGTACACCCTGGAGAAAAGGAGGAGTAGGGGTGATATGATACAGACTTTCAGATACTTGAAAGGTTATAATGATCCAAACACAATGACAAACCTTTTCGGTTGCAAAAAAAATCAGCAGAACCAGGGGTCATGATTTAAAACTCCAGGGAGGAAGACTCAGAACCAATGTCAGGAAGTATTTCTTCACGGAAAGGTTGGTGGATGCCTGGAACGCCCTTCCGGAGGAAGTGGTGAAGACCAAAACTGTGAAGGATTTCAAAGGGGCGTGGGATAAACACTGTTGATCCATAAAGTCTAGAGGATGTATATGAAGAGAAGAGGCACGGGGGCGGCTTGCTTGCAGGAAAGACGGCTACTACCTGGAGATTAATATCCTTATTCAATAAACATACACACAGTTAATGTGACTCCAACATTGCTCTATGCTTCAACAGCAAGAGGAAATGTGGAAAAAAGGATCTGCATCCTCAAAAAAAGCAGGGGAGTAGCTTGCTTGTTACGGTGGTTACTACCCCAAACCAAATAAGCCTCATACTTCATTCTCAATGCATATCCAGCATAGCTCTCTGCTTCAACGGCAGGGAAAATGGAGAATGAAGAAAAGATAATTTATATTCAGACAACAACCACTAAGGAATAAATTACAAAATCTGGGTAAACAAGCATGGGTGTAGCTTGCTTATTACGGCGGTTACTATCCCAAATCAGCTAAGCCTGATACTTCTCTTCACTTGGAATACATATCCAGCGCAGTTCACTGCTTCAACGGCAGGGGGAATGATGTAAAGAGGATATATATATTCAGACAACCAACAAGGATTGAATTGCACAGGCAGGGTAAACAAGCTTGGGAGTAGCTTGCTTATTACGGCGGTTACTACCCCAAACCAATTAGCTAGTTACTTCACTTAGATGCAGCTTCTGCACTGCTCTCTACATCAATGGTGGGGGTGGAAGGGAATTGGAACCAAAAAGTTACCAATAAGGGCCCTGACTTCAACGGTCAGAGTAACAGATAAGTATGAAAACAATTAGGTGTGAAAACTTGCTGGGCAGACTGAATGGGCCATCTGGTCTTCTTCTGCCATCACTTCTATGTTTCTATAACCTTCGGATGAAATGCTCCATACTGGTCCTAAAATATCGTGAAGACAAGGCATATATAAATGTCAAGTGAATTGTCTAAATCATGATGTGGTCCCAAACCATTATTATATGATTGATGCTGTTCATTATAGAGAGAACTAGAATGGAAATATAAAATAATCATGACATATCAATCTCTCTTTCTCTCTTTTGTTCTCTCTTGTTCTGACATTTTCTAAACCCTGCAGGTTGCAATAACCTCTCAGCTTCTCCCCAAACAGCATCTCAAGCACTGAAACTTTCCTCCTAGACAACTGTTGCGGTCCCGGTCGCTAGACTAGCGACCGGGTCCTTACCGCTTCTGCCGCCCTCGGAGTCGCACTGGGATCCGCTGGGGCCTGGGTCCGCTAGGCCGCGTTGCAGCAGCGTCTCCACAAGGGAGACATCGCTGAGGCCCGATCTTGGCTCCACTCCCCGCCAGCAACGCGTGCGAAGGCCGAGGATTTAAAGGTCCAGCACCCGGAAGTGCTGGACAGCCCCCAAACTGACGTCAGATGCCGGCAGGGTATTTAAGCCGGCGTCTGCCTTCAGTTCTTCACCTTGCAACGAGGTCTCTCCTTTGGAGTTCTAGTTGCCGTTCCTGCATGCTGTTCTGCAGTTCCTGTTCTGCTCCTGCTGTTCCTGATCCATTCCTGCTGTTCCTGATCCTCTCCTGCTGTTCCTGTTCCTGCCTCTTCGGTTGCTTCTCTGGTTCCTGACCTCGGCTCGCGCTTCTCTCTCCGTGTCTGCTACCTGCCTCGACTTCCGGATTGTCCTAACGCCTCTCCGCTGCTTGTCTCCTAAGTCCCAGTGGTCCCGGTCCTCACAGGTTCCTCCTGGAGGGACCGAGGACTTCCAGGGTGAAGATCTCGTCACCTCGACTCTTCGCTGCCACCGCATAACTCCCAGTGGTCCGGATCCCCATGGGCTCCTCCTGGGGGGATTTTGGATCTCCAGGGCGAAGACTTCACTTGCTCATCCAGCCATGTACCGCCTCCCGGCCTTCTTTCCTCCTACGGAGCTGCCGCTCCGCCAGGCCGGCCCAAGGGTCCACTGTCCAGTCCATAACAGCAACAACACCACTCAAAAAATCATTCCATAGACAGAGCCCCAGTGTCCTGCAGCTGAGCAAGGGTGGATTCTGTGGCAAGAGTTAGAAAATTATGCAGCAACGTTTCTGAAACTCTGCTGCAACTATAGGGCAGGTTTGTGTAAATGTACCTATATTGATATACTGACGAAAAAGAGACGGTTACAGATATTAAAATGTACATTTGAATGTACTTTTATAAACCTAGTCAGACAATACCATATTTTGTCAATGATTGTCCCCTACCAAATTTAGGAAGTGAAATAAAATAACTGAATTCATGATAGTTTGGCATTTGCAAAATAATAAATATATGGATTACCCAGCAATGCATTTGTATAAGTCTGGGTGAACCTACAATCTCTACAATGTATAAAATATTAGTCTTAACATTCAGAAGGCAATTCAACAAGGTTTGTCTGTCCAGGGATCATATCCCCAGTGGGTCTTACACTACCAACTCATCAGGCTCTTCATGCCAGAGATGCAGAAAACATTAGTCAAGAAATATAAAACTTTCTTTTCTATAGATTAGAATCTGTATTAAAGAGTCTCCAATGTAATGAATCCTCAGATTGTCTTTACAAATGTTCCTCTACTGAAAGTATTTGTCATGTTTATTATGTTTATTTATTTATTTATTTAACAGTTTTTATATGCCACTACCTCTAATATATTATTCAATGTGGCATACAAAAGTGCATAAGCTTTGCCATAATGGCTTAGACCAAAGGTACATCAAGTCCAATATCCTGTTTACAACAGAAGCAAAGCCAGGTCACAAGTACCTGGCAGAATCCCAAGGGGTAGTTAGATTTTATGCTGTTTATCCCAGGGATAGGAAGTGGATTTCTGCAATTCCACCTGAATAATGTTTTATGGACTTTTCTCCAAGAACTTGCTCAAACATTTTTTAACTCAGCTACACTAATATGGGTAGATTTTAAAAAGTGCACACGGGCGTACATGTGAGCGTGCTACCCGGCGTTCACACATGTATGCCCGATTTTATAACATATGCGCACAGGCACACGCATGTTATAAAATCCTGGATCAGCACGCGCAAGGGTGTGCACAATTGTGCACTTTGCGTGCACCAAGCCTGCTCCAAGCTGTGCCACCTTCCCCCGTTCCCTCTCAGGCCACTCCAAAATCGGAGGGAATTTCCCTACTCCCCATCCCACCTTCTCTTCTCCAACCTCCCCCGCCCTTTCCCCCCTACCTTTTTTGTCTTCTTATGTTTCAAAACTTACTTCAGCCTATGGCCCTTCCCCCGCCTCACTCCCAGACGGCTCTAACCTCACCCCACCCCCAGACTGCCCCTTTAGTAAAGCCCTGGGACTTAGATGCATCTCGGGGCTTTACGCGCATCGTCGGGCCTTTATAAAATAGGCCCAGTGCGCATAAGGTACTCTACACACTTAAATCCACTGGATTTACATGCGTAGAGCTTTTAAAATCTGACCCATAGTTTTCAACTCATCCTCTGGCACTGAATTCCAGATCTTAATTATGCATTGACTTAAACATTATTTTCTCATATTAGTTTTAAATGTATCACCTATTATCACCTATTATCACCTATTATCACCTATTTAAATGTATCACCTATTATCACCTATTATCATCCCCATAACGGACACCTTACACAAGACCATGGCCTACTGGAATAAATGCCTCTCAACCATCAACGAGCTTCTAACCAGCCTCAACCTGGTTCTAAATACCAATAAAACAGAAACCCTTATAATAACACCGGAAAAATCTACCCTGCCTACCTCCAGCAACTCTCCAGACACCTCAGGATACACCACCTCACCGCAAGTCAGAGATCTGGGTGTAATTCTAGACGACAAACTCAGCCTCAATAAATTCATTAACAACACCACCAAAGAATGCTTCTTTAAACTACACGTTTTAAAGAAAATAAAGCCACTTCTACGCTACAGAGATTTCCGTACAGTTCTCCAAGCCATCATTCTCCCGAAACTAGACTATTGCAATTCACTTCTGCTGGGACTCCCCGCATGCTCTACCAAACCCCTCCAGATGGTCCTAAATGCCACAGCAAGAATTCTCACCAATGCTAAAAAAAAAAGACCACATCATCCCAATCCTCCGGCACCTCCACTGGCTTCCCATTAAATACAGGATACAGTTCAAAAGCAGCATGATGATTCATAAGGCCCTTCATAACATATCCCCACTCAACTTAACCTTCAAGCTGCAACTTCATACTTCGGATAAGCCGACTAGAAGAGCATATCAAAACAGACTGATTACCCAGCCAGCAAAATCCTCCCTGAGAAAACGCGCTCTATCAACTGCGGGCCCGTCTCTCTGGAATTCCCTACCACCAGACCTCCGCCTGGAGCCGTGCCATATTACCTTTAAGGCGAAACTCAAGACTTGGCTCTTCCTGCAAGCATTCCCAGAGATCTAAGAACTAGAATATTTAACACCTCAGTCCTTTGATTTTAATGTATTTAGACAAGACTATCAATTGCCTTTATTTATATTTAGACAAGACTATCAATTGCCTTTATTTATATGCTTAAAGTTGAACTCAGTTTTGTTCTTTTACTATTTATTTAGATCAAGTGTTCTGATCTGTTCCAAGATTTGTTCCATGTAAACTGCCCCCGGCAGCTTTGTTCTTTTACTACTATTTATTTAGATCAAATGTTCTGATTTGTTCCAAGATTTGTTTCCATGTAAACTGCCCCCGGCAGTAGTTCTTACTGTTATTTGTAAACCGGAGTGATATGTATTGTATACAGGAACTCCCGGTATATAAAAAAAAAACTATAAATATCACCTAGTAATTTCATTGTATGTCCCCTGTCTTTGAACTCTTTGAAAGAGGAAACAACCTTTTAATGTTTACTTGTTCCACTCCACTCATTATTTTATAGACCTCTTTTGTATAATTAATTTAGCAATACAGACAGCATTTGGTTTCCTGGCCTCTCCTGGTGCTGATAACCTAACCGTTAAGGAAACCGATAGTGAATGAAATGGAAATGTGCTATTCTTTGGGGGGAAGGGGATGGAACAGCTCCTCTATGAGGAAAGGCTGAAGAGGTTAGGGCTGTTCAGCTTGGAGAAGAGACGGCAGAGGGGGGATATGATAGAGGTCTTTAAGACCATGAGAGGTCTTGAACGAGTGGATGTGAATTGGTTTTTTACACTTTCGGATAACAGAAGGACTAGGGGATATTCCATGAAGTTAGCAAGCAGCATATTTAAGACTAATCGGAGAAAATTCTTTTTCACTCAATGCACAATTAAGCTCTGAAATTTGTTGCCAGAGGATGTGGTTAATGCAGTTAGTGTAGCTGGGTTTAAAAAAGGTTTGGATAAGTTCTTGGATGAGAAGTCCATTAACTGCTATTAATCAAAATTACTTAGGGAATAGCCACTGCTATTAATTGCATCAGTTCACCAACTCGAGCGTACAAGGGAATCCTTGTGCGGTGGTAATCTTGTACGGAGGTATTTAATGAGGATAACCGATTTGCAGTTATCCTTTCTTTTACCTCCGTCTATTATTCTTTTTATTAAGGTCAAAAATATTTTTTATTTTTTAGTGCTCTTTCGTGTGTTTTTTCTTAAAATCCCTTCTCACCTGCTGCTTTTCCGTCCCACTGCTAGTCTTTCGTCATACTTATCAAGGGCATCGCCTTTGTTGATTTCTCATGGGAACGGAGCTGCTTGTCCGACACGGGCCATGTTTCGGCACGGGTGCCTGCTTCAGGGACTGTGGGAGAGTGTGCTGTGTCCTATGTGGGGTTCACAGCATTCTAATGTCTTGTCAAAAGTTTCTGCTGTCTCTCGTGCGACGCCTTCTGTGTTTGCCTGGGGTGCGACGCCTTCTGTGTTTGAGAGACAGCAGAAACTTTTGACAAGACGGAGGTAAAAGAAAGGATAACTGCAAATCGGTTATCCTCATTAAATACCTCCGTACAAGATTACCACCGCACAAGGATTCCCTTGTACGCTCGAGTTGGTGAATTGTTGAAAAGGGAAAGAGGTTGGTTAGTGATTAATTAATTGCATCAGTAGCATGGGATTTTCTTAGTGTTTGGGTACTTGCCAGGTTCTTGTGGCCTGGTTTGGCCTCTGTTGGAAACAGGATGCTGGGCTTGATGGACCTAGCATGGCAATTTCTTATGTTCTTATGATTAGATCAGACTAATTGCATTCAAAATACTATCTCTTTCTTTGTTTTTTCGGTATTTCAAATGTTTGATGCAGTTCATAATTTAGGAGATGCAAATGACACTAAGGCCTGGATTTATCAAAATGCGATAAGAAAAGGGGTGTGTTTATGCTAATATACAATTTATCGCAATTTGTGCTAATTACTGGGCAACAAATTTTCACAAAAGTCATGTTAATGAAATGAAATTAGTCAATTCTTATAAATTTACACGTGCTAAACATGAATGTGACTGTGAAAATGCAAAATTGACTTTAGTTTTTTTGTAATATGCAATAATATAATTACATCTTGAACTGTATGCCAATAGTAGGAGACCTACAGTTAATACCGTTTGAAAAATGAAGTCATAGACTACGTCTTGGATTTCTTTGCTTGTCTCTTGTACACCTGTTCGGGAGCATCTCTGCGGAGTGTCCAGCAGTAGTCAGCCAGCATGGTAGTGGACCATTTTCCCTGGTATCTTCTTTCTAATGTTGCGATATCCTGATGAAAATGTTTGCCGTGTTCATCACTAACCATATCACAATTGTCAGGAAAGAAATTCAGATGAGAATGCATGAAATGGATCTTTAGAGACATATTGCAGCCAAATTTCTGATACTGCATCAACATGCATTCTATAAGTTCCTTGTAGTTTTCTGCCCTAACATTCCCATGGAAGTTTGTAGACACTAGGCGAAAAGCATTCCATGTTTTTTTCGCATCACCCTGCAGCAAGTTGTCGAACCGGTCATCTTTAAAGAGCTCTCTAATCTGAGGACCCACAAAAACTCCCTCTTTAATCTTTGCCTCACTGAGTCGAGGGAATTTTTCATGCAGGTATTGCAAAGCTGGCAAAGTCCGGTCCATGGCTTTCACAAAGTTTTTCATCAACCCTAGTTTGATGTGAAGGGGTGGTAGCAGGATTTTGTGAGCCTCGACAAGAGCTGGATCCTGGATATTCTTCTGTCCAACTGCTAAATTTTGTCTGCGAGGCCATTCCTTCCACAAGTAGTGCAATTCCCTTGATCGACTATCCCATTCATATATGAAACACATGTATTTTGTATATCCCTGCTGAATTCCCATTAAAAGGGCAACTACCTTCAAATCACAACAGATGTGCCAACTGTACTTGTTATATTGAATGCAATTCAGTAGCTGCTGTAAGTTATGGTACGTCTCTTTCGTGTGGACAGCGTGTGCTACTGGAATAGATGGAAGACGGTTTCCATTGTGCAAAAGCACAGCCTTAAGACTCAGTTTTGATGAGTCTATAAATAGTCTCCATTCTTGTGGTTCATGAGTGATTTCTAAGGCATTCATGAGGCCCTCAAGATCGGAACAGAACACCAGATTACCTTCCTTTCTGAAGAAAGGCTCCAACTGCTCATGTCGCTTTCGATATGAAGCAATTGTGACATCTTCTTCCAGAAGATTCCATTGTTGGAGTCTTGAACCTAGCAATTCTGCCTTGTTCTTTGATAAGTCCAAATCACGAACCAGGTCATTTAGTTCTTCCTGTGTTATTCTGTGTGGGGTTGATAATGTACCACAATGAAAATCTGGATCACTGGATGCTAATTGAGCAGGAGAAGAACAGGTTGGCTCATGCTCATCCTCATCAGCTGAATCAAGAGAGTAATCTGCTGGAGGTGCCGGAATAGGAAGTCCCTCACCATGTGGAACTGGTCTCAATGCAGACGGAATGTTCGGGTAGACTGTTAGCGACTTATTTTTCTTCGTTATTCTGACGGAAACAGGAAGAACCAAGCAGATCTGGTTGAAGACATCCATAAGATAGGTAAGAAGGGAGAAGTGGTGATCGTGGGTGACTTCAATATGTCAGATGTAGACTGGAAAATCACATCTGCAGAAACTAAAAATAGTAGAGCGATAGTGGATGCCATGCAAGTATCTTTGTTCAAACAAATGGTGTTGGAACCCACGAGAGAAGGAGCTATACTCGACTTAGTGCTCACTAATGCAGATAATGTCTCAGATGTCCAGGTGGGCACCCACCTCAGCAGCAGTGATCATCAAACGGTATGGTTTAATATCACTAAAAGAACAGGGAAAATAACCACAAAGACCCGAGTTTTACAGTTCAAAAACACAGACGTTGAGGAAATGGGGAAGTACCTGGAGGAAGAACTTAAACGATGGGAGAACGAGAGAGATGTGGATCAGCAGTGGACCAATCTAAAAGGAGCAATCACCAAGGCAACTGCTCTATATGTTAGAAATGTAAAGAAAAGAAAAAGAAAATTGAAACCTATCTGGTTCTTAAAGGAGGTGGCTGACAAAATTAAAGCTAAAAGAACAGCATTCAAGAAATATAAAGGATCCCAAAGGGAGGAGCACAAAGAAGAATATTTTTATCAACTGAGGGAGACAAAGAAATTAATCAAGTTGGCAAAAAGTCAAGCAGAAGAGAGGATTGCCAAGGAGATAAAAAATGGTGACAAAACATTTTTCAGATACATCAGCGAAAAGAGAAAGGTCCAAAGGGGTATAGTGAAATTGAAAGGTGGTAATGATCAATGTGTGGAGAGAGACGAAGAAATGGCAGAAATATTAAACAAATACTTCAGCTCTGTGTTCACTAAAGAAGACCCTGGAGAAAGACATTCTCTACACAACAAGAAACTGGAGGGAAGTGGAATAGATGAAAATACTTTTACAGTAGAAAATGTGTTGGAAGAGCTAAAGAAACTGAAAGTGGACAAAGCCATGGGGCCTGATGGGATTCATCCAAGGATATTGAGGGAGCTCAGAGATGTTCTGGCGGGTCCGCTGTGTGACCTGTTCAATAGATCCCTAGAAACGGGAGTGGTGCCGAGTGATTGGAGAAGAGCGGTGGTGGTCCCGCTTCACAAGAGTGGGAACAGGGAGGAGGCTGGCAACTACAGACCGGTCAGCCTCACTTCGGTGGTGGGAAAAGTAATGGAGTCACTGCTGAAAGAGAGAATAGTGAACTCTCTACAGTCTGGAGAATTGATGGACCAGAGGCAACATGGATTCACCAGGGGAAGATCCTGTCAGACAAATCTGACTTTTTTGACTGGGTAACCAAGGAATTGGATCAAGGAATAGCGCTCGATATCATATACTTGGATTTCAGCAAAGCTTTTGATACGGTTCCACACAGGAGACTGGTGAATAAAACGAGAAGCTTGAGAGTGAGTGACAAGGTGATGACCTGGATTGCAAATTGGTTGACGGACAGAAGACAATGTGTGATGGTAAATGGAACCTTCTCTGAAGAGAGAGCGGTTTTAAGTGGTGTACCGCAAGGATCGGTGTTGGGACCGGTCCTGTTCAATATCTTTGTGAGCGACATTGCGGATGGGATAGAAAGTAAGGTTTGTCTTTTTGCGGATGACACTAAGATCTGCAACAGAGTGGACACGCCAGAAGCAGTGGAGAGAATGAGACGGGATCTAAGGAAACTGGAAGAGTGGTCGAAGATATGGCAACTGAGATTCAATGCCAAGAAGTGCAAAGTCATGCATATGGGGAGTGGAAATCCGAATGAACTGTATTTGATGGGGGGGAAAGGCTGATGTGCACGGAGCAGGAGAGGGACCTTGGGGTGATAGTGTCTAATGATATGAAGTCTGCGAAACAATGCGACAAGGCGATAGCAAAAGCCAGAAGAATGCTGGGCTGCATAGAGAGAGGAATATCGAGTAAGAAAAGGGAAGTGATTATTCCCTTGTACAGGTCCTTGGTGAGGCCTCACCTGGAGTACTGTGCTCAGTTCTGGAGACCATATCTACAAAAAGACAAAGACAAGATGGAAGCGGTACAGAGAAGGGCGACCTGGAAGGTGGAGGATCTTCATCGGTTGACATACGAGGAGAGATTGAAGATTCTAAATATGTACACCCTGGAGGAAAGGAGGAACAGGGGTGATATGATACAGACTTTCAGATACTTGAAAGGTTTTAATGATCCAAAGACAACAACAAACCTTTTCCGTAGGAAAAAAATCAGCAGAACCAGGGGTCACGATTTGAGGCTCCAGGGAGGAAGATTCAGAACCAATGTCAGGAAGTATTTCTTCACGGAGAGGGTGGTGGATGCCTGGAATGCCCTTCCGGAGGAAGGGGTGAAGACCAAAACTGTGAAGGACTTCAAAGGGGCATGGGATAAACACTGTGGATCCATAAAGTCAAAAGGCCGCCAATGAAGAGTGGGTGACTCGCCAGAATGATGGCTACTGCCTGGACACAATACCCTTATTCAATAAACATACACATGCTTACTGTGACTCCAACATCGCTCTAAGCTTCAACAGCAAGACGAAATGTGGAAAAAAGGATTTGCACTCACAAAGAGGGGAGTAGCTGGCTTGTTACGGTGGTTACTACCCCAAACCAAATAAGCCTGATACTTCACTTTCAATGCATATACAGCATAGCTCTCTGCTTCAACGGCAGGGGAGAAGAATAACTGATACTTCACACATCCAGCAGAGCTCTCTGCTTCAACGGCAGGGGAGAAGAAAAAGGGTTCGCACTCACAAAGAGGGGAGTAGCTGGCTTGTTACGGCGGTTACTACCCCAAACCAAATGTGCCTGATACTTCACTTTCGATGCATATCCAGCATGGCTTTCTGCTTCAACAGCATGGGAGAAAGACTGATACATCACGCATTTCCAGCATAGCTCTCTGCTTCAACAGCAGGGGAGAAGAAAAAAACAACCAATAAGGGCTGTATAACATAGTCTGGGTAAAACAAATAAGCATGGGTGTAGCTTGCTTATTGCGGCGGTTACTTCCCCTACTGCCCCTAACTAATCAAGCTAGATATTTCACTTGGATGCAGCTCCATCACTGCTCTCTACATTAATGGTGGGTGTGGAAGGGAAACAGAACCAAGAGCTAAGAGAAACAGATAAGTATGAGAGAAAAAATGTGTGAAGCTTGTTGGGCGGACTGGATGGGCCGTTTGGTCTTCTTCTGCCGTCATTTCTATGTTTCTATGTTTCTATGAGAAGTAACAGTCACTTATGTGATTCTGCGGCTCTCTCCACATCATGGGGACTGCAAACGGCATTGATGGTCTTGTGCCATTTAACCACCATGAAAGCTGTGTTGCACATGTAGCACAGCATATATGCGGCGCCCAAGGCTTGTCTTGGTCGCCAATCTTACATCCGAAATAAAGATGATATGCCTTCTTCACTTGAGAACTTATACTTTTCTTCTGCTTTGCAAATGTCACTTCCCCACAAATATAACAGAAATTGTCCACGGTATTAACACACTTTTGAGGCATTAGTATTCTGTAATTAATTTACCTAAATGGATAAAATAGAAACAGTTTTATGCAACAGTAGTTTAAACTGTATCCCACGAAGTCTGAAATATTTCAAATGCTCACCCTTTCTGACTGGACTTCATATAGTACACTGCTGATGTCAGCTTACTCAGCAAAAGCATGGCAGTAGAACTGCTTTGCATCAGAAAATGATGTAATAAACTTTGGATGATGTGTGCATGATGGTATTATGCAATATGATGCAATATTATATCATTCTAGGCTTATTTAGGATGTTGTTACAGTCCTACTGGATAAATTTACATGACTAAACATAGAAAGTGAACAATATTAAATATCTTCAAAATGAGAGCCAATAAAAAGTTTTCATGGTCATATTTGTGTTCAGCACAAGTAGGACCTTGTTAGGTCAGTAACACTTTCATTGTTGCCCAGTGTTACTTATGCAAAGAGTTAAGTGAGGGCAAATTGTGATGACATTTTCTGATTGTGCAATAAGTGCCATACTGTTGTAGTTCCTGCATTCAACCACTGGGGGGAGAGAGGAGAGAGAGAGAGAGAGAGAGAGAGAGAGAGAGAGAGAGAGAGAGAGAGAGAGAGAGAGAGAGAGAGAGAGAGAGAGAGAGAGAGACTAGCTGTAATGTCCTTGCCCAAGATAGGAATTTGTATCCCTATGGTAGGTCCACCTAGTAACTCGGGGTGAGGGTTAGGTGTTAGTGTAGGGGTTAGGGGCCACTTTGACAGTCAATGTGAGACGTACGAACAGAACAGTGGTCTCTTGTGAAGACTGGATGGCCTTCAGAGTGAGGAAACTCACTCCAAGATGAGATTTGTGCAATGTTCTCTCCACCAAGCTTGATGTTACCCAGGTAGAGAGTCCATCAAGCTAGGTGGAGAGAACATTGCCCAAATCTTCACAAGAGACCACTGTTCCATTCGTATGCCTCACATTAACTGTCAAAGTGGCCCCTAACCCCCTACACTAACACCTAACCCTCGCCCCGAGTTACTAGGTGGACCTACCATAGGGATACAAATACCTATCTTGGGAGAGGAAATTATGGCCAATCTCTTTCTCTCTTTCTTTCTCTCTCTCTCACATCACTACATGCAATAAAACCTTACAACACAGGCTAACACATGGCTTAACACAATTCAAAAAGGTGTAGTTAAAATCAACATTAAGTCCATTCTAGAAGCACAGTCCAGATGTATTCCACACATTAAGAAAGGTGGAAAGAAGGCAAAACGATTACCAGCATGGCTAAAAGGGGAGGTGAAAGAAGCTATTTTAGCCAAAAGATCTTCATTCAAAAATTGGAAGAAGGATCCAACAGAAGAAAATAGGATAAAGCATAAACATTGGCAAGTTAAATGTAAGACATTGATAAGACAGGCTAAGAGAGAATTTGAAAAGAAGTTGGCTGTAGAGGCAAAAACTCACAGTAAAAACTTTTTTAAATATATCCGAAGCAGAAAGCCTGTGAGGGAGTCAGTTGGACCGTTAGATGATCGAGGGGTTAAAGGGGCACTTAGAGAAGATAAGGTCATCGCGGAAAGATTAAATGATTTATTTGCTTCGGTGTTTACTGAAGAGGATGTTGGGGAGGTACCCGTAATGGAGAAGGTTTTCATGGGTAATGATTCAGATGGACTGAATCAAATCACGGTGAACCTAGAAGATGTGGTAGGCCTGATTGACAAACTGAAGAGTAGTAAATCACCTGGACCGGATGGTATACACCCCAGAGTTCTGAAGGAACTAAAAAATGAAATTTCAGACCTATTAGTAAAAATTTGCAACTTATCATTAAAATCATCCATTGTACCTGAAGACTGGAGGATAGCAAATGTAACCCCAATATTTAAAAAGGGCTCAAGGGGCGATCCGGGAAACTACAGACCGGTTAGCCTGACTTCAGTGCCAGGAAAAATAGTGGAAAGTGTTCTAAACATCAAAATCACAGAACATATAGAAAGACATGGTTTAATGGAACAAAGTCAGCATGGCTTTACCAAGGGCAAGTCTTGCCTCACAAATCTGCTTCACTTTTTTGAAGGAGTTAATAAACATGTGGATAAGGGTGAACCGGTAGATATAGTATACTTGGATTTTCAGAAGGCGTTTGACAAAGTTCCTCATGAGAGGCTTCTAGGAAAAGTAAAAAGTCATGGGATAGGTGGCGATGTCCTTTCGTGGATTGCAAACTGGCTAAAAGACAGGAAACAGAGAGTAAGATTAAATGGGCAATTTTCTCAGTGGAAGGGAGTGGACAGTGGAGTGCCTCAGGGATCTGTATTGGGACCCTTACTGTTCAATATATTTATAAATGATTTGGAAAGAAATACGACGAGTGAGATAATCAAATTTGCAGATGACACAAAATTGTTCAGAGTAGTTAAATCACAAGCAGATTGTGATAAATTGCAGGAAGACCTTGTGAGACTGGAAAATTGGGCATCCAAATGGCAGATGAAATTTAATGTGGATAAGTGCAAGGTGATGCATATAGGGAAAAATAACCCGTGCTATAATTACACAATGTTGGGTTCCATATTAGGTGCTACAACCCAAGAAAGAGATCTAGGTGTCATAGTGGATAACACACTGAAATTGTCGGTGCAGTGTGCTGCGGCAGTCAAAAAAGCAAACAGAATGTTGGGAATTATTAGAAAAGGAATGGTGAATAAAACGGAAAATGTCATAATGCCTCTGTATCGCTCCATGGTGAGACCGCACCATAATTACATAATTACACAATGTTGGGTTCCATTAGGGATGTGCAGACAAAAAGTTTTCATTGATAAGTTGATAAGTTGAAGTTGAGGGTCGATTTCGTTCAATATGGATATATGGAGAATTCCATAAGTTGAGGGTCTGTCCATAAGTTGACCAGCTCCCATTAAAGTCAATGTGGGAAGGATTTCCAGCCTATTTTTGGCTGCAGAATTGGGGTTTTCTTATCAATTGTCATGAAACTTCTGGGGAGCAATCATCACAACAACAAAAGAGCTCCAAGGTACTTAGACTGTGGCAAAGTGGCACCTAAGTGGCATGAATAGCCTAAGGCACTGGAAAGGTGCAAAGGGGTACCAGAAGTGGCAAGAGTGCTTTAAAAGAGGCACAAAGCAGTAGTGAGAATGTCAAAAACACACCTCAGCTTCAAAACAGAGCACCGATAGCAGATGCATGAACCATCAAAGGCAGCACCACAGGCAAAGCGGCAAGACAAGTGGCATTGACATCCAACAGCACAATGAAGGGGGAACATAGCAAGCAGATAGACTAGCACCAACACACTGAGGAACCATGAGAGTGGCAAGAACACCACAAGGAGTTAAGTGAGTCATCTGGTGTATGGCAGCAAAGCAGAGTGGCAGAAAGCTGATAGGGGCAAGACAGGCTGGCAGAGTGGAGGTAGTCTGGTCTGGTCCCTGTGGTTTTGATAGGGGAAAGACAGGCTGGCCCAGGAGAGAGCTCCCTTTCCTTTGTGCAGGGAAGGACTCCCTGGAACGGGTCCACCCCTAGAGTTGGGTGTACCCGGTGTTTACATTGGCGTCCAGTGAATATCGTTGGCGTCTAGTGAATTCCGTTGGCGTCTAGTGAATTCCGACTGTACTTACACACTTCAGCTGATGACAAAGGAAATTGAAGAAGATCTCTCAGAAATAAGAATACTGCTACTCCAGTCAAAATCTGCAATATCAACCTATGTTGACTTTGTACCGTAGAGGTCAAACACTTCTAGGAACACAAAGCCTGGATGAACAGGCACAGCTATCGAGCTCAAACACTTTTAGGAACACAAGGCCTGGATGAACAGGCACATCATTCGAGGACAGAGGTCAATCCCAGCTAGGGACACAAGGCCTAGATGAACAGGCACAGCAATTGAGTTAAAACACCAGTAGGAACACAAGGCCTGGATGAACAGGCACAGCAATGGAGGTCAAACACCAGTAGGAACACAAGGCCTGGATGAACAGGCACATCATTCGAGGACAGAGGTCAATCCCAGCTAGGGACACAAGGCCTGGATGAACAGGCACAGCAATTGAGTTAAAAAACTTGTGGGAACACAAGGCCTGGGTGAACAGGCACATCATTCGAGAACAGAGGTCAATCCCAGCTAGGGACACAAGGCCTGGATGAACAGGCACAGCAATTGAGTTAAAACACTTGTGGGAACACAAGGCCTGGATGAACAGGCACATCATTCGAGGACAGAGGTCAAACCCAGCTATTGACACAAGGCCTGGATGAACAGGCATAGCAATTGAGTTAAAACAGTTGTGGGAACACAAGGCCTGGATGAACAGGCACATCATTCGAGGACAGAGGTCAATCCCTGCTAGAGACACAAGGCCTGGATGACCAGGCACATCATTCGAGGACAGTGGTCAATCCCAGCTAGGGACACAAGGCCTGGATGAACAGGCACAGCAATTGAGTTAAAACACTTGTGGGAACACAAGGCCTGGATGAACAGGCACAACATTCGAGGACAGAGGTCAATCCCAGCTAGGGACACAAGGCCTGGATGAACAGGCACAGCAATTGAGTTAAAACACTTGTGGGAACACAAGGCCTGGATGAACAGGCACAGCAATGGAGTTAAAACACAAGTAGGAACACAAGGCCTGGATGAACACGGACACCCGGATAGTAATTTTTTTTTTTTTTAATGTATTTATATTCTTATTTTAAAATGTTTCTAGCACTTCATACTTGATTAAACTCAGATACTGTAGGTAATTCCCTATCCCCAGAGGAACACAAGGTTTGGATGAACAGGCACAGCAGTCGAGCACAGAGGTCAATCCCACCTAGGGACACAAGGCCTGGATGAACAGGGATAGTAATTTTTTTTTTGTTATTTATGTCTATTCTAATTTTAAAACGTTTCCAGCACTTATTTTTTATTTTTAATTTTTAAATACCGAGGTTTTGGTATCATATACAAATCAGTCCGGTTTACATAGAACAGTGAGATGCACAAAAGGAAGGGGCTTTACATATAACTGTAAGACAACGGGCTTTACATATAACTTTACATATAACACAGACCTGCGTCTCGAACCCTGCCATAATAAATGTAATCAAACCTCAAAACATGGCTGTTCGAACAAGCTTACACTCAATGATCCTCTACTCTTCTGAAATGCCGATTACTTTTCCTGTTCTCCCTGAATCATTGCTACACGCTGAGTTTATCCTTCTCACTGCTAATTTTGACTTTTTTGGTATCTGAACTACCATTTATTATTAGACTTGCCATTAACTAGGGAATATGGTCACAATTGGTTTATTGTATTTATTTTTTATGTTGTTGTTATTTTGATATATATCATGTCCACTTTATTTCAAATTGTCTGTAAAGCCTGTTGCTGAATTATTGTTTATTGTAAACCGAGGTGATATTTTTAACGTGCCCCGGTATATAAAAATCACTAAATAAATAAATAAATAAATAAATAAACTATAAAACAACGTACAACTTGAACATACTTGATACTTGGAACAGACTTCATACTTGATTACACTCAGGTACTGTAGGTATTTCCCTATTCCCAGAGGAACACAAGGCCTGGATGAACAGGCACAGCAATTGAGTTAAAACACTTGTGGGAACACAAGGCATGGATGAACAGGCGCAGCAGTCGAGGACAGAGGTCAATCCCATCTAGGGACACAAGCCCTGGATGAACAGGCGCAGCAGTCGAGGACAGAGGTCAATCCCACCTAGGGACACAAGGCCTGGATGAACAGGCACAGCAGTCGAGGACAGAGGTCAATCCCAGCTAGGGACACAAGGCCTGGATGAACAGGCACACCAATTGAGTGAAAACACCAGTAGGAACACAAGGCCTGGATGAACAGGCACAGCAATTGAGTTAAAACACCAGTAGGAACACAAGGCCTGGATGAACAGGGATACTCGGATAGTAATTTTTTTTTTAATGTATTTATATTCTTATTTTAAAACGATTCTAGCACTTCATACTTGATTACACTCAGGTACTGTATGTATTTCCCTATCCCCAGAGGAACACAAGGCCTGGATGAACAGGCACAGCAATTGACTTAAAACACCAGTAGGAACACAAGGCCTGGATGAACAGGGATACTCGGATAGTAATTTTTTTTTTTTAATGTATTTATATTCTTATTTTAAAACGATTCTAGCACTTCATACTTGATTAACTCAGGTACTGTATGTATTTCCCTATCCCCAGAGGAACACAAGGCCTGGATGAACAGGCACAGCAATTGACTTAAAACACTTGTGGGAACACAAGGCCTGGATGAACAGGCACATCATTCGAGGACAGAGGTCAATCCCAGCTAGGGACACAAGGCCTGGATGAACAGGCACAGCAATTGAGTTAAAACACTTGTGGGAACACAAGGCCTGGATGAACAGGCGCAGCAGTCGAGGACAGAGGTCAATCCCACCTAGGGACACAAGGCCTGGATGAACAGGCGCAGCAGTCGAGGACAGAGGTCAATCCCACCTAGGGAACCAAGGCCTGGATGAACAGGCGCAGCAGTCGAGGACAGAGGTCAATCCCAGCTAGGGACACAAGGCCTGGATGAACAGGCACAGCAATTGAGTTAAAACACCAGTAGGAACACAAGGCCTGGATGAACAGGGATACTCGGAGACTCATTTTTTTTTTTAATGCATTTATATTCTTATTTTCAAACGTTTCTAGCACTTCATACTTGATTACACTCAGGTACTGTATGTATTTCCCTATCCCCAGAGGAAAACAAGGCCTGGATGAACAGGCACATCATTCGAGGACAGAGGTCAATCCCAGCTAGGGACACAAGGCCTGGATGAACAGGCACAGCAATTGAGTTAAAACACTTGTGGGAACACAAGGCCTGGATGAACAGGCACAGCATTCAAGGACAGAGGTCAATCCCAGCTAGGGACACAAGGCCTGGATGAACAGGCACAGCAATTGAGTTAAAACACTTGTGGGAACACAAGGCCTGGAAGAACAGGCACAGCAATTGAGTTAAAACACTTGTGGGAATACAAGGCCTGGATGAACAGGCACATCATTCGAGGACAGAGGTCAATCCCAGCTAGGGACACAAGGCCTGGATGAACAGGCGCAGCAGTCGAGGACAGAGGTCAATCCCACCTAGGGACACAAGGCCTGGATGAACAGGCGCAGCAGTCGAGGACAGAGGTCAATCCCAGCTAGGGACACAAGGCCTTCATGAACAGGCACAGCAATTGAGTTAAAACACCAGTAGGAACCCAAGGCCTGGATGAACAGGGATACTCGGAGAGTAATTTTTTTTTTTTAATGTATTCATATTCTTATTTTAAAACGTTTCTAGCACTTCATACTTGATTACACTCAGGTACTGTATGTATTTCCCTATCCCCAGAGAAACACAAGGCCTGGATGAACAGGCACAGCAATTGACTTAAAACACTTGTGGGAACACAAGGCCTGGATGAACAGGCACATCATTCGAGGACAGAGGTCAATCCCAGCTAGGGACACAAGGCCTGGATGAACAGGCACAGCAATTGAGTTAAAACACTTGTGGGAACACAATGCCTGGATGAACAGGCACAGCAATTGAGTTAAAACACTTGTGGGAACACAAGGCCTGGATGAACAGGCACATCATTCGAGGACAGAGGTCAATCCCAGCTAGGGACACAAGGCCTGGATGAACAGGCACAGCAATTGAGTTAAAACACTTGTGGGAACACAAGGCCTGGATGAACAGGCACAGCATTCGAGGACAGAGGTCAATCCCAGCTAGGGACACAAGGCCTGGATGAACAGGCACAGCAATTGAGTTAAAACACTTGTGGGAACACAAGGCCTGGATGAACAGGCGCAGCAATGGAGGTCAAACACCGGTAGGAACACAAGGCCTGCACAGTAGACGGTCAGGCACAGCGATTCATGTCAGGAACATGTGCTGCAGTTTATTATCTGGAGCATAGGAGGCAATTAGAGCTGCTGCAAGGCTTTGAATAGCTTTCATTCATCTTGCCATTCACAGGGAAAATTTGGAAAGCCAAGCAAAGGCTGGTTTACTTTCAAAAACACTAGCCTTTCGATCAACTCTGGTGCCAGCCATGAGCGGTGAGGGCTCATGATATCCCCTGTCATTGAAAAGACACGTTCACTGGGCACACTGGTTGGTGGACATGACAGATATCCTTCAGCTACTTTGGCTAGGTGTGGCCAGACAGTGGACATGTGTGCCCAATATGCCAGCGGATCTGTCTGCATGTTCTCTATCGGCTCTGAGAGATACCGTGTCACTGACAGCTGTGCTGCTGTCTCCTCCTGTGCTTGGGAGGGCTCAGAGTCACTCAATCCATCGCCCGTTGCACAACTGATGAATCTTTATGGCCAACATGCCTTGGGCGTTCTGACGTGGAGGAGGAGGTACTACCTGTCACTGACACAGGGCTACTCCTGCCTGGGCTAGCAGCACAACTCTGTGACGTGCCTGCTGTTTCCACCTCTGCTTCAAGCCTAATCTGACTGTTTCCGCCTATGGCGCTCCTGTTCACGGACCTTACCTAACAGCAGATCCTTCACATATGACAGACAATTGGTCTGTAAGGCGAGTTTACCTTTCACACGGGGATCACAGACAGAGGCGAGCATGTATGTGCTGTCCTCTGTTAAATAGGGATGTGAATCGTTTTTCAACGATTAAAATTATCGTCCGATAATGTTTATATCGTCTTAAATCGTTATAGAACACGATACAATAGAAATTCTAACGATTTATCGTTAAAAATCGTTAAATCGTGTTAGTGCGCACTAAATCGAGTTAGTGCGCACTAACTCCCCGTTAGTGCGCACTAACTCGATTTAGTGCGCACTAACTGAAAATGATACAAATAAACACTTTCCAGGTCACTGAAGGTCAGTTAGGAATGAATATGTGTTCCTATTGGCTGGCTGCCCTCTTATCTATTGATGTTACCAAGGTTACCACTGAGGTGATGGTTGGGGGGATGGGAAATGGAACTGGAAACTAACGAACACCAACAGAAAATGAAACAAAGTGTTCACACTTCCCAGGTCAGTAAAGGTCACGTAGGAATGAATATGTATGTATGTATTCCTATTGGCTGGCTGTGCTCTTATCTATTGATGTTACCAATATGGTTGGGGGGATGTGAAATGGAAACAGTTGGAAGCTTGACAAAAAAAGTAATGTAATGATCAGCACTCACGTGACTAGAACTTGTTTGTTTATTATTTTTGTTAGCAGGCACCTGAAATGCTAGTGCATGTTGAATTTGCCAATCACTGTGCATTTTAGAAAGGTGGTCCTGGCTGGAACTGTACACAGTTCAAATATATGTAATTGATTGTTGGTAAGTGTATTTTTTAAGTAGCCACACTGGCACCAGTATGTTTACTTTTCCTCCTACTTAACTCACTAGCTCAGCTTTGTAAGAAGGGCTTCTCTGCTTGTGTGTTGTTTTTGTTTGGTGTGAGGAGAGCAGAAACATCAGATCTTTATTCAATCTACTACAGTCATCTCTTACAGTGCCCTATCCCTATTAATACCAGGAGTGTTGTGATCTTCCTGCACACAGTGCCCTAACCCTGATACCAGTCTGAGACAGCTCCCTCCCTGCATTACTAGTGAGAGGCTGACTTCACAGACAGGGGGGAGCTGCCTGACCCTCACTCCTGACTTCCCCCATGTCCCAGCTAGTGAATGGTGTGTGGGTGAGGGGGGGGGGGGGGAGGATGGTGAAGTCTGAGACAGCTCCCTCCCTGCATTACTAGTGAGAGGCTGGCTTCACAGACAGGGGGGAGCTGCCTGACCCTCACTCCTGACTTCCCCCATGTCCCAGCTAGTGAATGGTGTGTGGGTGAGGGGGGGGGAGGATGGTGAAGTCTGAGACAGCTCCCTCCCTGCATTACTAGTGAGAGGCTGGCTTCACAGACAGGGGGGAGCTGCCTGACCCTCACTCCTGACTTCCCCCATGTCCCAGCTAGTGAATGGTGTGTGGGTGAGGGGGGGGGGGGGGTGGATGGTGAAGTCTGAGACAGCTCCCTCCCTGCATTACTAGTGAGAGGCTGGCTTCGCAGACAGGGGGGAGCTGCCTGACCCTCACTCCTGACTTCCCCCATGTCCCAGATAGTGAATGGTGTGTGGGTGAGGGGGGGGGGAGGATGGTGAAGTCTGAGACAGCTCCCTCCCTGCATTACTAGTGAGAGGCTGGCTTCACAGACAGGGGGGAGCTGCCTGACCCTCACTCCTGACTTCCCCCATGTCCCAGCTAGTGAATGGTGTGTGGGTGAGGGGGGGGGGAGGATGGTGAAGTCTGAGACAGCTCCCTCCCTGCATTACTAGTGAGAGGCTGGCTTAACAGACAGGGGGGAGCTGCCTGTCCCTCACTCCTGACTTCCCCCATGTCCCAGCTAGTGAATGGTGTGTGGGTGAGGGGGGGGGGGGTGGATGGTGAAGTCTGAGACAGCTCCCTCCCTGCATTACTAGTGAGAGGCTGGCTTCACAGACAGGGGGGAGCTGCCTGACCCTCACTCCTGACTTCCCCCATGTCCCAGCTAGTGAATGGTGTGTGGGTAAGGGGGGGGGGGAGGATGGTGAAGTCTGAGACAGCTCCCTCCCTGCATTACTAGTGAGAGGCTGGCTTCACAGACAGGGGGGAGCTGCCTGACCCTCACTCCTCCAGGGTATTGTGATCTTCCTGCACACAGTGCCCTATCCCTTATACCAGGGGTGTTGTGATCTTCCTGCATGCAGTGCCCTATCCCTATTAATACCAGGAGTGTTGTGATCTTCCTGCATGCAGTGCCCTATCCCTATTAATACCAGGAGTGTTGTGATCTTCCTGCACGCAGTGCCCTATCCCTGATATCGGGATGTGTGCAAGAAGATCACAACACCCCCGGTATCAGGAATAGGGCACTGTGTGCAGGAAGATCACAACACCCCCAGTATCAGGAATAGGGCACTGTGTGCAGGAAGATCACAACACCCCTGGTATTAGGGATAGGGCACTGTGTGCAGGAAGATCACAACACTCTTGGTATTAATAGGGATAGGGCACTGTGTGCAGGAAGATCACAATACCCCTGGTATCAGGGTTCGGGCACAAGTTCTAGTCACATTGACTGATCACATTACTTGTTTTGTCAAGCTACCAACTGTTTCCATTTCCCATCCCCCATATACTGTCAGTAGGAAACTTGGTAACATGAATAAATAAGAGGGCAGCCAATAGGAATACATATTCATTCCTAAACTGACCTTAACTGACCTGAAAAGTGTCAAATTGTATCATTTTCAGTTAGTGCGCACTAACTCCCAGTTAGTGCGCACTAACTCCCGTTAGTGCGCACTAATCGGAAAAAACAATTTTTAACGATTTTTTAACTAAAAAATCGTGCCTAAGACGATTTTCTTGCCCTGCCACACGATTTCTATCGTTAAGACGATATGGAAAACGATTCACATCCCTACTGTTAAAGGCCTTAATCTGTCTTTCACCTGCTGCTGCAAAACGTCCAGACACTGCAGCACCTCAGCAGTCATTCCCTCTTGCTGTTTAAAGGCCTCCAAATGGTCATCCAGGAATTTCACTATAGGGATGATGTCGGCCAAGGTGGCACTTCTGGAACTCAGCTCCTCCGTGACATCCTTGAAGGGCTGCAGGATTTTTACCAGCTGACTCATGACTAACCAATCGCGATGCCCTAGGGGATTCTGCACACCTATGTCCATTCTACCAGAAAGTTCATGAAGGGGTGTCTGCAGCTCCAGTAACCTCTCCAGCATCATAAAGGTGGAATTGCACCGGGTGGCAATGTCTTGAATGAGACGCTTCTGAGGCATATCCAAATCAGTCTGCTTTTGTCGGAGAACCTGCCCCGCCTTGACACTTCTGTGGAAGTGTGCTGCTATGTTCCTGCACTTCTGTATTAACCTACGCAGGTATTCATTCTCCTTGTCATTGGACTCCAAGCCCAGCGCTGACTTCACTACCAGATGCAGAGTGTGGGCAAAACATCGGATGTTCTTAAACCGCCCATCGCTTATTGCCTTAACCATGTTTGCACCGTTGTCTGTGACAAAAAAGCCTGCCCGCGTTTTACTGTCTCGCTGGTGTACTTTCCAGCTCGCCAGCATCTTTCTGATGCATGCTAGAATATTGGCTGCGGTATGGGCCTGGTCCGCCAGGTGGGTGTGCAGTAAAGCCCACCTCCACCCTGACACTTCTTCAGTAATAGAGCTGCTGGCTGCCCCTGCCTCTGCCATGTCCCACCAGTGTGCTGTCAGAGAGAGGTAAGAGTGTGCAGCATTCATGGCGGTCCAGATATCACAGATGAAATGCACTCTTCCATCTGCCTTACCTAGCAGTGCTTGCAAGGGACTGCGACACTGCTTGTACAGGCTGGGGATGACCTTTCTACTAAATGTGGTTCTGGAGGGGACTTTGTAATTTAGAAGTACAACCTTCAAAAAATGCTTGAAACCCACATTCTCCACTAACTGCAAGGGCTGGTCATCAAGGGCAATCATTTCCCCAATGCTCCTGGTTACAACTTTTTAGGCTGCCTGCCTCCTACCCCGGGATAGCGTTACCGCACTCCACCCCATTTCCTCCATGGTGGATTGTCGCTTCTGCCACATGTCACTGGATTGCTGGCCTGCCGCCTGACTGCTAGAAGGGTATGAGGATGTGGGCTGACTCTGCTGCTTTCCTACCACTGCACACTGCTTGAAATGGGTCCCCCGACTGAAACTGCCACCATCCCCAGATGGCAGTAATCTTGTTGGGTGTTGCCTCTTAATATGATGGTTCATGCCAAAATTTGTTAGATGTCCCATTTGCTTGCCTCTGCTAATATCCCTGGCACAGTAATTACACCGAGCATAACGCGGGTCTTCTGTCGCTTTAAAATGTTTCCAGATCGGAGATTTCTTTTCTGATCCTCCTCTCTTTACCACCTTGGGGTTGGAAGCTGGCACTGGAGTTGAGGTACTAGTGGGTTGTGCACCCTGAGAAGCAATGCCAGCGGGGGCACCAGTCGTCACCCTCTGTCTCCTGACACCTCTTCCTCCTCCTCGATATCACTGTAATCTCTCCCCTGCCGCACAGTTCTGGAGGTGGAGGCTAAGACAGGACTAACTGATTCTACAGAAGATTTGTCAGCTACTACTTCTTCCATTTCTGATGAGAATCCCACCCAAGAAGATTCTTCTTCTGAATCAGAAGCTAACAGTGCCAGCGCTACCTTGTGACCGCTAAGTCTTAGTTGAGACTTCTGTCCTCCGGCTGCTCTTGGGTGTCTAAATTTTGTCGGGATTGACTCTTCCCTCTCCTCCAAAACTACAGGGCCAGAAACAAGTGGTGGCGATGGGGAAGTATCATGGGCCGATTTCGTTTTTTTTGCCATGGAACTGCCATCCCCTACAAAGAGTTTAGATTGCGACAGTTGCCTTTTTAGCTGTACTGGTGATGTTGCACTTGTGTCTTTTGCGGTGCCTCCGCTGCCAGTCCCAATAAGTCGATTGCATCTCTCTTTCCCTGATATTATGGATGATTTTATGTGGTAACACTGCCCACTGTCCCACAATAATAATGTTCAGTCTGTTTAAAATTCCCAAATGAACAGACCCACTCAAGAACAATGTTCGGTCTGTTTAAAACACTAAAATGAACTGACCCACTCAAGAAAAATGTTCAGTCTGTTTAAAATACCAAAATGAACAGACTGACTCAATAACAATGTTCACTGTCTTTTTAAAATACCAAAATGAACAGACTCACTCAAGAACAATGTTCTTAAGTCTGTTTAAAAATACCAAAATGAACAGACTCACTCAAGAACAATGTTCGGTCTGTTTAAAACACCAAAATGAACTGACCCACTCAAGAACAATGTTCACTGTCTGTTTAAAATACCAAAATGAACAGACTGACTCAAGAACAATGTTCAGTCTGTTTAAAGTACCAAACTGGACAGACTCACTCTCAATAACAATGTTGTAAAATCTGATTAAAATTCCCAAATGAACAGACTCACTGAAGGACAATGTTCAGTCTGTTTAAAATGCCCACCGCCTCACTGCCTCCCTGGCAGTGCACTCAATGTGTGTGTGCAGTGCACACAGAACTAGCTTGCTTTTAAGCAGATAAGAGGCAGAGTACTCCCGGCCCTGGAACTTCCCAGCATAAAATGAACAGACTCACTCAATAACAATGTTCAGTCTGTTTAAAAATACCAAAATGAACAGACTCACTGAAGGACAATGTTCAGTCTGTTTAAAATGCCCACTGCCTCACTGCCTGCCTGGCAGTGCACTCAATGTGTGTGTGCAGTGCACACAGAACTAGCTTGCTTTTAAGTAGATATGAGGCAGAGTACTGCGGCCCAGGCACTTCCCAGCACAGACCCACTCAAGGACAATGTTGTTAAGTCTGTTTAAAAATACCAAAATGAACAGACTCACTGAAGGACAATGTTCAGTCTGTTTAAAATGCCCACTGCCTCACTGCCTGCCTGGCAGTGCACTCAATGTGTGTGTGCAGTGCACACAGAACTAGCTTGCTTTTAAGTAGATATGAGGCAGAGTACTGCGGCCCAGGCACTTCCCAGCACAGACCCACTCAAGGACAATGTTGTTAAGTCTGTTTAAAAATACCAAAATGAACAGACTCACTGAAGGACAATGTTCAGTCTGTTTAAAATGCCCACTGCCTCACTGCCTGCCTGGCAGTGCACTCAATGTGTGTGTGCAGTGCACACAGAACTAGCTTGCTTTTAAGCAGATAAGAGGCAGAGTACTGCGGCCCAGGCACTTCCCAGCACAGACCCACTCAAGGACAATGGGTTGAGTCTGTTTAAAAATACCAAAATGAACAGACTGACTCAAGAACAATGTTCAGTCTGTTTAAAATGCCCACTGCACTGACAGACTAAGTAATTGGAATTTAACAAAGCAGGAATTTTTGACCCTCCAGAAACATGGATGACATTGAAAATATTAATATCTCTCTCCAAGCCAGCCCAACACCCTCAATGGTAAATAGTGGTCAATGATAGCTGACTAGACCACTAGACTGCTTGAAAGAAACAGGAATAGGAATACTAGTGACTGTAGCTGACCCATGCCACTAATACAAGACCAGGAAATGGAATATTTTTCTTTCCTTTGTTAGCCTAACACAGAATCTGTTCTGTGTTGTCTAATATCTGCTTCTGGTTCTGCTTCTGGTTCTGGTTTTGCTTTACTGCCTGCCTGCCTCAGCCTGCCTCAACCTGCCCAGCCCACCTCCCCACAGAATCGCTGGAAATGTCCGTGAGCCCTCGTGCTGCTGATGCTTATATAGTGGGCTCGTCAGTAAATCCTCAGAGAAGCACTGAATGACAGCGCGATTCGCTGCATTCAGTGCTTCTCTGAAAACGTGAACACAGATTTGCTGCGTTCCGGTATCCATGCCGACCTGTCCAACCCTTTCCTGTGAGTCACTGCGACTCACAGGAAATGGTCAGACAGGTCGGCATGGTTACCGCAGGGGCGCCGCCATTTTGAGGTAATCTGGGGCTCCGAGCTCGCAGCTAATGGCGGCGAGAAAAGCGCGCCTCGCGGTTCAACTTATTCAACGTAGCTATGTTGAATACGTTGGAAATCGCGATCGTTGCGCCTCATCACTTTTTTAAGTTAAAAAAAACAACACCCCTGGTATCAGGGTTAGGGCACTGTGTGCAGGAAGATCACAACACTCCTGGTATTAATAGGGATAGGGCACTGTGTGCAGGAAGATCACAAAACCCCTGGTGTCAGGGTTAGGGCACTGTGTGCAGGAAGATCACAACACCCCTGGTATCAGGGATAGGGCACTGAGTGCAGGAAGATCACAACACCCCTGGTATCAGGAATAGGGCACAAGTTCTAGTCATATTGACTGATCACATTACTTTTTTTGTCAACTACCAACAGTTTCCATTTCCCATCCCCCCAACCATCACCTCAGTTGGAACCTTGGTAACATCAATAGATAAGAGGGCAGCCAGCCAATAGGAATACATATTCATTCCTAACTGACCTTTACTGACCTGGAAAGTGTCAATAATTTGTATCATTTTCTGTTAGTGTTCCTGAGTTTCCATTTCCATTTCCCATCCCCCCAACCATCACATCAGTGGGAACCTTGGTAACATCAATAGATAAGAGGGCAGCCAGCCAATAGGAATACATATTCATTCCTAACTGACCTTTACTGACCTGGAAAGTGTCAATAATTTGTATCATTTTCTGTTAGTGTTCCTGAGTTTCCATTTCCATTTCCCATCCCCCCAACCATCACATCAGTGGGAACCTTGGTAACATCAATAGATAAGAGGGCAGCCAGCCAATAGGAATACATATTAATTCCTAACTGACCTTTACTGACCTGGAAAGTGTCAATTTGTATCATTTTCTGTTAGTGCACACTAACGGGAGTTAGTGCGCACTAACACGATTTAACGATTTTTAACGATAAATCGTTAGCATTTCTATTGTATTGTGTTCTATAACGATTTAAGACGATATTAAAATTATCGGACGATAATTTTAATCGTTGAAAAACGATTCACATCCCTAGCTATTATAGCTAGCTACTGACTAAAAGTAGGAGGGAAAATAAACCTATTAATTTAAGTGGCCAATTCAAAAATGATGCAAATGAATATTATGCATATATCAAACAAATTCTAGTCACATGATTGATGACATAATCACAATATCCACAGACACACTACAGTAGGATTAGAACTTCAAGCTAATAGCTCTATCCCCCATTCCCATTCCCCATCCCCCATATAAAACAATCTGTAAAAAACAGCACCTCGGCTGTTGGTAACCTTGGTAATGAATAAAAAACAAGAAGACACCCAATAGGAATACATATTCATCCTTAAATTGACAAAAAAGTGTCAATTTAGTATCAATTTATATTACTGCGCACTAACATATTTATTTATTTATTTATTTATTTAAAATTTTTTATATACCGACATTCATCCAGGATATCACATCGGTTCACAGTGTAACGCAAATATACGCCATGCATGGCGCTTTACATGGAACAGATAAAACATGTTAACAAGGGAATAACGGGATAAGAGAACATGGGATAAATTGCATTAAATATTAAACAAGAATTGCAATTATATACATATGTACAATGTTGAGAGAACTGAGAGAAAAGGGATTTGGGAATATTAGGGGGGGAGGGGGGAGTGGAGAGCAGAGGGGGGAGAAGAGGGGAGAAGGGGGCGGAAAGAAGAAGGATGGGGCAAAAGCGGGGTACCGAAAGGGGGGCCGTGGAAAGGCAGAGTGGAGATTAGGTGTATGCTTTGGCAAATAGCCAGGTCTTAAGCTTCCGCTTGAAGGATTTCAGGCATTCCTCTTGCCGTAGTTCAACTGGCATTGTGTTCCAAAGGGTCGGCCTGGCGATGGATAGTGCACGGGCTCTTGTGGAGGTTAGTTTGTGGAGTTTGGGAGAGGGGATAGGCATGGTTGCGAGATGTGCATGTCTGGTAGGTTTATTGGACTGGTGTAAGCGGAAGGATTCATTGAACCAGTTCATTTCAGGATTGTATAAAGCCTTGTGGATGAGAGAGAGTGCCTTATATTGTATACGGGATGCTATTGGGAGCCAATGTAGATCTTTTAGAACAGGTGTAATATGGTCATGTTTGCGTAGGTTGGTCAGGATTCGGGCTGTTGTGTTTTGCAGAATTTGAATGGGATGAATGGCGTTGTTAGGAAGGCCGAGGAGCAGGGAGTTGCAGTAGTCTGTTTTGGCAAAGATAGTGGTTTGAAGCACTGTCCGGAAATCAGGGGCATGCAGTAAGGGTTTAAGTTTTTTCAGTGTATGGAGTTTAAAGAAACCATCTTTAAGTATATTGTTGATAAATTTCTTCAGGGTAAAGTGCCCGTCGAGGATGATTCCCAGATCATGGACTTGTTGGGCAAATTTGAACTGTGATAGAGGGGGGAGGATCGAGTGGTTGGGGGGTGAGATGAGCATGATTTCAGTTTTAGTTGTGTTAAGGGCTAGGTGGATGGAAGAGAGGAGATTGTTTATGGATTGGAGGGTATCATTCCAGAAATCCATGGTTTTCGAAAGGGAGTCAGTGATGGGTATGAGCAGCTGAACATCATCAGCGTATATGTAATGGGGGAGATTTAGGCTAGAAAGGAAGTAGCAGAGGGGAAGGATGTAAATATTGAAGAGGGTAGAGGAGAGGGATGATCCCTGAGGGACACCTTGATTAAGGGGGATGGCATTGGATACGTGATTGCCTAGCTGAATTTTGTAGTCTCTGTTGCTGAGGTAGGATGTGAACCAGTTGTGGGCAACACCTGTAATGCCTATTTCAGTTAGGCGCTGTAGAAGAATGGGATGGCTGACGGTGTCAAATGCGGATGAGATGTCAAGGAAGGCAAGTATGTATGATTGTCCTTTCTCAAATCCTTTAAGAATGTGGTCAGTCAGTGAAAGTAATAGAGTCTCCGTGCTGTGAGATTTACGAAAGCCAAATTGTGCGGGGGCAAGAATGTGATTGTCTTCAAGGTATTCTGTCAGTTGCTTGTTGACAGTTTTTTCAAGGAGTTTAGCGATGAATGGAAGGTTAGAAATAGGGCGATAATTGGCTAGATCAGAAGGGTCTAGTTTGGGTTTCTTGAGGATCGGTTTGACAATAGCCTGTTTCAGGGGGAGCGGTACCTGTCCAGAGTTAATGGATAGGTTGATAATGTTTGTTAAAGGTTTAGCAATAATATTGGGTATTGTGAGGAGATGTTTTGTGGGTATGGTGTCAGATGGGTGCGTGGAAGGTTTGGCTTTTTTGATAAAGGTTTCAATTTCTAATGTTGAGGTGCAGTCTAGAGAGGATAGCACTGTGGTATTTTTGCTAGTCATTGTATGGATGAGATCAGGTTCAACGAGGTTGATGGGAATAGCAGAAGAGGGGAACTTTGATAGATATATCAATGCGCACTGTCATGATAGACATATATCAATGCGCACTGTCATGATAGACATATATCAATGATAGACATATATCAATGCGCACTGTCATGTACCTAGTGCGCACTAATAATCCGTTAGTGCGCAGTATGGTGTGGCGGCATGTACTGCGCCCTAATTCCAGAGACCGCGCACTAATGGATAATCCATGCGCACTAACATCCGTTAGTGCGCAGTAATAAAAAAACGACTTTAACCCGAAAATTCATGGAATTTTGATTCTTTTTTCCAACTTGCCGAACAATGACGATTTAGACAATGTCGTTGGCATTGCCTAAATCGTGAAAAACGAATGCACATCTCTACTATCTAACCCACCCCTTGGCCTTACCTAAATTCCCCCCACACCTTATTCGATGGAGTTACTCCTGCCTCCGGCAGGTGTAACTGGTACGCACCGGCACGCGAACCTCCGGCACGGCCGATGTGCCAGAGGTTCTGGGAACGCCCCTGGCCATGCCCCCAGACCACCTTCACACCCCGGCCACGCCCCTGATCCACCACCATGCCCCCGGCCCCACCCCGATCCACCCATTTTCGAAAGACCCGGGACATATGCGCATCCCGGGGCTTGCGCGTGCCGCTGAGCCTATGCAAAATAGGCTCAGTGCACGCAGGGGTAGGTTTTTGGGGGTTACGTGCGCATCTTATGTGTGCAACTCTTTGAAAATCTACCCCTGAGTTTTTAAAATTCACCTTTAGTGGTGAATTTTGATTTTCATTTCCTTCACTGGCTATTCTCTTTCATTGAATTAAAATCTCTCCGTCTCTCTCTCTCTCGCACATATACACACACACAAGCACTTGCAAGTTCTTTGAATAAGTTATAACATCCATCAAACATTAATACTGTGTTATATCCTCACAGATATGCCCTTAGAAGTTAAAAAAACATGTTTACCTCATTATTAATTTGTCTCTAAAGGTTTGCATAAGGGATGATGTAAGAAATTATTTCTCAACCTAGCAATTAAATTGTTACTGCTCTTCTGACAATAATAGTTGTTGTCTCTAATAGAAAATATTCTAATACTAGGATGAGCTCTAGAGGAACAAAACAAAAATATTTGCAATATAAAAGGAAGGGGAAACAGGATTCAATGGAAAATAAAATTTATCTGGAAGAGATTCCACTTCTCCTGTCTCATTTCTCACTGTAAAATACAAGTTTAGCAGGAACATTCTCTCTGACTGGAACACTTTGCAGATGGTTTAGTTTGTGTGATCGTCCAGCAGACAGGAAGGATCAGGGTGCTGTGTAATACAAATTATTAAGAGGTGCCTGATGTTTTCAGAAGTCATGCTGCTTTTATTAACATTTCTGGAGCCATCATCAGAAAATTCACCGCCCAGATCTGGCTGCAGACTGAACATTGGTGAAAAAAGAGAAGACATTCTTAATTACTCACAGAATGGTGATCTGATACTTGGGGGAATTGTTCAATTAACTTTAACAAATAATGAAGATCGTTCTGCATTCATAGAACATCCTTATGCATATTCTTGTTTTTTGTAAGTATTACAGATTCTTCTAGTTTTATGTGTAATGGATGATCTGTTTTGGCAGCTATACTATTTTATCTCATGGATCAAAATGTTGCATGAACTACTTCAATTGTATGCAAATATGTCTCATGGATATTCATTATTAATGTCAATATTCAAAAAACTCACTGAGCATTACTTGTCAAGATAAAGTTATATTTATATAACTTCATTTGTATATTCAGTGGTTCTTATCCAGATAAAAGTGTGGCTGAATATATCTGGATAAAGTTATCTAGATAATTTGACGCCTGCTATTTGACTGACCAGAGTTACCCAGGTGACTTTGCCAGCCAGTGATGAATATCGTATCTGCGCAACTAAATTTAAACTGCCCTGGGAACACTACTAGTGCTGTCCCTTTTCATTCAGCTACATTTTGTGGGTGCAGTAATTTGCCCAGAGAGGATGCAGCCAGTCAATGGTGGTCTAGCAACAAGATTAATCTAGGTACCCTCCAAAGCAGCAGGACAAATCTTTAGAATATTAACTCCATTGTGGATAAGCAGAAATCCTGTGTGGCTGGGAGTTGCTGTAGAGAAGTTTGGGGCACGCTGCTATTGTGGGGAGAATGAAGGCCTCATGTAAAATGGTAAATTGTAATTTTTTTATAATACTACTATTGCTTATCATTTCTATAGCATTTTGTACAGCACATGCAGTGCTGTACAAAAAAAATAAGAGACAGTCCCTTCTCAGTAGAGCTTTTAATCTAATCAAGACAATCCTACATTTCAAAAGAGACTTCGGGAGTTTAATTTATTAAGAAAAATGGTTGCAATAACTAAGACTGTGATTAGGATAAGATTTAAAAGCAGCTTTGAAAAGAATGGATTTTGGATTGAATTTGAATAAGGACAGAGAGGTTGCGTGACATCAATACCGGAAGTCTATTCCAAGTATACAGAAAGGAAAGGTGGAAAGCACCGAGCTGGGAACGAGCAGAGTTCATGAGGAGAGGGGTAGGAAGAGATAAGAGAGGAGAGGGAGTGAGGAAATTGTAAGGAGCCAATATACAGGTCGATACAGTAAAGTGTGCTCCGTCGGAGCGCACTGTCAGCCTGCTCTGGACGCGTGTTTTCCCTTACCCCTTATTCAGTAAGGGGAGGAAAACACGCGGCCCACCCGTGGCACCTAATAGCGCCCTCAACATGCAAATGCATGTTGATGGCCCTATTAGGTATGCGCGCGCGATTCAGTAAGTAAAATGTGCAGCCAAGCCGCACATTTTACTCTAAGAAATTAGCGCCGACCCAAAGGTCGGCGCTAATTTCTTCCGGCGCCAGGAAAGTGCACAGAAAAGCAGTAAAAACTGCTTTTCTGTGCACCCTCCGACTTAATATCATGGCGATATTAAGTCGGAGGTCCCCAAAAGTAAAAAAAAAGTAAAAAAAAAAAAATTTGAATTCGGCCCGCGGCTGTCGGGCCGAAAACCGTATGCTCAATTTTGCCGGCGTCCGGTTTCCGAGCCCGTGGCTGTCAGCGGGCTCGAGAACTGACGCCGGCAAAATTGAGCGTCGGCTGTCAAACCCGCTGACAGCCGCCGCTCCTGACAAAAAGGAGGCGCTAGGGACGCGCTAGTGTCCCTAGCGCCTCCTTTCCCTCGTTTGCACCGCGTAGCCTAATTTAAATACTGAATCGCGCGTACCGGCGAGGGGCCGGTGCGCGCGCCGGGAGAGCTAGTGAAGGAAGCTTTGGTATTATCATAAAGATTTTCTAAATGTCTCTTGTCTGAATGACCAACAATAAAGCCAAATATTTATTTTCATATCAACAATTACTTTTTTACTGTTTAAATAATTCTGTAGCCTAAGCCCACCCCGCACCCCCACCCTTACCCTTTGTCTTTATTTTGCCTAAGTAACCGGATATGGAATAAAAGTGACATAAGAACAATTCCGGAAATGGTCTCTGACTAACAGAGTAAGCAAGAATTCACTATGGGAAAAAACAAACAGGAAATGTGTCACCCCTAATAAAACACAAAAGAAAACATACCCAGAACTCTGTACTCAATGTTTTCTGCTATTTGGGACTGCAAACCTAGTCAAGCTTTAAACACTGATGCTGGAATTATCCTTAAAATCAAAGAATAATCCTTCCTGTGCTGTTCTTAAAACTGGTTTTACCAAGTCACCAATGAATGCCTCAGACCAATAACATACGTTACCCAGCCAGGTCAGCCTCTTCCCCTTGTAAATAACTCTATCTAATGCTATCCTCTCCTCTATTTCTCTTCTCCCAGTTCCATTCTCCTTGTTATTTGTAACTGCCTCCTTCTACACCACCAAGTTACTTTGTTATTTATTGTGCACCCCTGTTTAAATGTAAACCAGCATGATGTGATTGTATCATGAATGCCAGTACATAAAAATCTTAAATAAATAAATAAATAAATAAATAAGTCTTTTCCCCTTGCTTGTCTGAGACCACTTAATCTTCCCAATATCCGCAGTAATTCAGGGCTAAGCAGTCTCTGTCTCACTCTCTGTCTCACTCTCTCTCTCTCTCTGCCACAGGTTATCAGACGGGGGGGGGGGGGGGGGGTGTGCAAATAGAAATGTAAGCACTGACTATTGGGCTGCAATAGGTATCTGAGCAATTCCCCTCTCTCCCATTACCTCCAGACCTCAGCAGTCACTTTACTTCCTCTAGTTGTGCTCTCTCTCCCCTTCAGGATAAAACCATCATCTGATGGGAGCCTACCTGTGGTTTAGATCAAAACAGCAGGATTTGAATTTGGGGAGAAACAATGCAAAGGGGTTTTCTCCCTGGGAGCTAATTCATTGAACCTCCTTCTGGGGCCGATGCTATAATAAACGCGCCCGCTTTCTTAATGCGCACATGGCGTCTGCAAGGGGGGGTGCCATGCTAAAAACAAATTAGGGGGTTGCGCTAGCAAGGAGGTGCTAGGGTCATTGCGTGACCTTAGCGCCTCCTTCCTAATGCGACCCCGTGGTTACCGGCATCAGTCTTCATAACTGCAGTCTATCGGTTATGAAAACCAATGCTGAGTATATCGGCATCGGTCTTCAATGAATCCGGCTGAGGTTTTTTTTTCTTTTTTTAACTTTTAAAGAAGTACAGAAAAGCAGTTTTTTTCTGCTTTTCTGTACTTTTTTTCAAATCGCTCAGCAGGCGTTAATAGCTGAGCGATAAATGTGCGTCTGAGACGCACATTTATTTTTTTTGTATTGGAGTGAATGAGTAATAGCCTCATTCACATGCATTTGCAAATGATGAGCGCTATCTCATTCACTCCACGTGGGACACACAGTAAATAGGCACTAATGCCCCTATTGCATTAGGGAGTGGATTAGCGCCTATTTAACCTGCATCTGACTGTGGGTTATACAGTGCACTTGGCTGAGCGCATTGTATTGCATCGGCACCTGTCTGTGGCTTTGAACCTTCTCTCAGCCTTCCTATCTAAGTCTGCCACTGTTACTGCCCTGCCTGCTCCTGGATCTCTTATACTACCTTGAAGAACTCCTTAAACTTTGGACACTGGTTAGCCAGTTTATGTTTAGATCAGTGTTGTTAATGCTACTATTGCAGCTGCCTTTGCTGCCTTCAGTTTGTTGGACTCTTTATAGAACTGTTATTGTTTATCTTTGCTCCTCTCATGTTGCCTTGGGGATTTTGATGCCTCTGTGCTGCTTGTGATATCCCACTCTATGTCTTGGAGTTTTAAATGCCTCTGTGTGATGCCCCACACTCTATGCCTTGGGGGAGGTTGATCCACTCTGTCTTTCCGTCTCACTCGATCTGCTATTGTCTTCTCTTCTTCTCTGCAACTACTATTAACTTCTGAAGTAGATTGCAGTGAACACCAGTCTGACACTTGTCTGTTTCTTCTCCGTCTCAGTGCTTGTATGTTTGAGAATGGATTCAGCACACATACACAGTATATGATAGACCTTATTTATTTATACACTGTGAGCATTATTGGATTTAGTATTGTACTGTACAACTGTAATACACCACATACTTGTAGCCAGACATGGACAGTATTTGCCTCTTCCAAGCATTCTAATTTTACTTGCTATGCAATACCACTAATCCTGTTGCATTGTTCTTCATCTACCATTTTTTATTCTAATCACCAGCACTGCTTTTGTGGTTGCTCCAAGCTATTCTTGCTATCTTTGGATGATTCCTCCTATGCTCCAGCTGTCTTTGGGTTTCTTTCAAAATTCCCTTCCCCTTAGATTTGTCCTGGAAATTTGATGCTTTTCACACTTGCTACACCACTCATAGACCCGTGGAGTCTTCATGTGACTCATGGTACCCATTGCCCCACAGCTTTTGATGCCGTTCATCTTCCTGCATTAGATCTCACTGTATATTTTGGGGCCTTGCTGCCTCTCTTCTTCGGTTTTGTTCTTCACCCTGCCATTTCTGATTTTATTTTATCCACTGCTGGTCCAGGCCAAATGTGCTACCTTTAGCAGTTTCCACCTCTTCTCCAGCTGTCTTCAAGATTCTTCCCAATTCTCTTATCCTATGGTAACTGCTGACTCCTGATCATGCTATGGCAATGTGATACTTTAACCAGACCTTACCCAGTTATCCTTTATGGTTTCATTTTCTCTTTGACTTTTTCTTCATGCCCTTGCTGTTCTTATAGACAATTGGTGTTTTCAGGTACTTAGTTTTTGATGGATTATGCCATAGCAAAATACAGGGGAAGCAGAAGTACAGCCCTCAAAATCAGAACCATGCTCTTTTATTATTACTGCTTCTCAAGTATTTGCAAGGAAGAAGAAGAAGATGAAGTATGTCCTAGATTCCCTGACTCATAGGATATTGAATAGCTACTGGCTGAAGAGAACTTGGGGTAGGATTGCCAACTGTCTGGATTTTCTCAGGACAGTATGAATATTAGAGGGACTGGAAGCCATGAGGAGGGCTAAAATGACTGGAAAATGTATAGATTTTAGCTCTCCATGTCCAGATATGGATCCCTTTTATATATCCTTTACCAGGCTTCTCATCTAATTTTTCTGTGGAGCTCTGCTTCTCTACCCAGCACCACAGTGTCTCAACTAAATGCTTCCCCATCCACATAGTCTCTTTTGCAGTGTATAGTTCAAGCATCAATTGTTTGAACTGTGTAGGGCACCATAGTCCACATGATTCAATTAGCTGACCTTTAAACTGAGCCCACAAGAGGAGCTAGAACATGGGACCAGTGATTGCCAGGCCCTCTGGGCCCAAGAAAGGAAGCAACAAAGCAATGGCCAAGCCAAAGAAAGAAGACATTGAAGCTGTGGTCAAGACCAGGCCCTCTCAGCCAAAGACAAGAGGCATAGAAGTGGTAGCCAGGTCCTCCTGGCAGAATAAACAAGCCAGGCAAGAGGTAGCTGGGCCCTCCTGATTAAAAAAAAAAAAAAAAAAAAGCGCAGAGCATCAGCAGTGATAAGCCTACATGGCCAAAGAGAGGAGCAATGTCATTCCAACTAAATGACGAAGAGGAGGTGTCCCAATGCCATGAAGGAAGCTGCAACTGCTCTGCTTGCACAAACTGGGAGAAGACAGTGATTGAGTGTGGGTGGTGGAGAAAGCATGCATATATGTGGGGGGAGGGAGAAAGACACATCATATACATGTGGGGAAGGGAGAAAGAGACAACATATATATGTGGGAGGGGGAGATAAAGAGAGTATATGTATGTATATGGATATATGGAGTGAGAGAGACAGTGCATGTGTGGTGAGAAAGAGAGAATGTGTGTGTATGTGTGTATGAGGTGGGTGAAAGAGAGTATGTGTATGTGTATATGGGGTGAGGGAGAGACATCACATGTGTGTGTATGGAGTGGGGGATAGAGAACACATGTATTTGTGTTTGTTCATATAGAGTGGAAGAGAGAGAGCACATGTGTATCTGCACCTCAACGACTTCAGATCAGTACTACAAGCCCTTATCATGTCCAAATTAGACTACTCAAATGCCCTACTACTAGGCCTTCCCAAAAACTCCATTGGCCCCTTACAACTGCTACAAAATGCCGCAGCACGCATTTTAACAAGCACCAAAAAAAAGAGCATATTACTCCCATCCTAAAACAACTCCACTGGCTTCCTATAGCCTCCAGGATCCACTTTAAGACACTCTCACTCATACTCAAAGCCATCCACAATCCAAATATGCAATGGTTCAGCGACTCCCTACAGTTTCGCTCCTCCACCAGACCTACCCGCATGCAGTATCTTGCCACTTTACAAACACCCTCCCCTAGACTCACACATCTCACCTCAACCAAGGAACACTCACTTTCCATTGCAGGTCCAGCGCTATGGAACTCCATACCCTCCAACTTACGCCGAGAACTCTGCCCAAAAAAATTCAAGCAGGAACTCAAAACCTGGCTGTTCAAGCAAGCTTACCCCTGAGACCTTCTCTTCGGCACGTTCCTCCTCCCCACCCCCACCGTCCTTCCCTCCATAATTCACAGCCCTCTGTTTCAAAGTTATAATGTGTAATCACCTCTCAGTAACATATCTATGTATGTTCCAGCAATGTAACTATGTTTGTTACCTCATCTTATAGCCGCCCCCCCCCCCCCCCGACAATATCTTAAATTTATCACTTGTACTCAATTCCATTGCTTGTACATAAGTTAAAGAAGATTAATTTATATATATATATATATATATATATATATATATATATATATATATTCGAAAAAAGAATATTATACTTTAAATCTTCCATCCCTTATTATAGTTTCCCCTCCGTAGTTCACCCCACCTAGTAGCTCCTTGTTTATGTTCTTCCCATTCCCAAGTTTCATAATAAGTTCTACTGTAAAGCCACTGTGGCTGCATTTCTGTTTAATGGTAACCGATGTGATGTTATTAACGAATGTTGGTATATAAAAACGTCAAATAAATAAATAAATAAATAAATAAATAAATAAATGTGTATGTGGGAGAAAGTACATGTATGTGTGTTGGATGGGATAGAGTGAGCCCATGTGTGTATATGTATTTGGTGAGGCAGGGAGACAGCATGTGTGTGTGTATGAGGTAGGAGAAAAAGCAGGATTAATGTTGAGAAGGTAGTAAAAGAAGGGTACTTGGATGCTATGTAGAAGGTAAAAGACAAAAGAAAGAGGCAGGTAGCAGGGGAGATCATGAAAAACAGAGGAAGATAGAGTGCTGATGAGAGGATTATAGGCAGAGGAAATAGTTGATCAAAATACCTCTAAAAGTAGCTGCCATTAATTTTTCTACTATGGAAAACCTTTTCTCAGCTGGAGTAAATAACCAGGATGCAAACTTTACTAAAGTTTCTGTAAAATGATTTTGGAAACATACGTATCGAGCAGTGCCTGAACATATACCATCATCTGTAATGCTTGGGCAGGATCACACTCTGAAAACACAGCAGCCTGCTTCAAATAATCAATCAGGGATGTTAAACATGTTTGTGATTCTAGAGTCCAATTAATTAGTGGGCCTCCCTTAGCATCGGTGAAAATTCCATAAAGAGGTGCTACTTTCATTGAAAAATCCTGTACAAAACGTCTACCAAAAGTATAAACCCTAATATAGATTGCAATTGCTTCAGTATGGTTCAAGGCTGCATCTGAAGCATTTTTTCTTTAAAGCTAGTGGTCAGACCTCTACTTTTCTTTGATATTGTTAATCCCAAAAAAAATCCACCATATGTTTTTCTATAGACAATGTTCTAAAGGAGACAGCATATCTTAAAATTAACCAGACTTGTGATAAAGTTTCTAAATGCTCAATTTCAGTGTGATCAGTCAACATAGACTGATACATTAGAAAAAAATGTTTTAAACGTTTTGCCACATCTACTGAAAAAATAGCTGGGGAATTTAAAAAACCTTGTGGGTGGCACATCCAGACCAACTGAGTGCAATCTTACTACCTAGCCATACTGCAATATTCCTAATATTAGTGGATATTGATCCAATAACAACCCTTATTTGAGTGATAAGTAATATGGCAATTAAAGTTGGTATAGCAGCGTGTCTTACACTGGCTGCTCCTACTACATACCTCATCATATCTCTTGTAATACTTCTTATTAATACTATTTCAGTTCTACACTGATTTGCATTTAAATTAGCCATCTCAACTGCTGAAGCTGGGAAGTATCCTTCTGAGACATTATCCCCTGAAGTCCAATGTTCACTAGCAATTGGTCTGTGCCTGTTAACTGAGGTAGGAAAATCTAACATTTTTCCCTATCCAGCCTGAAACAGTTAATGTTGTGGCAGCAATAATTATAGAATTATGTCCATTTACTTGTCTATCTATTATTCTCCAAGTAGGTATTTGTAATTGGACAGGGGGCTGCAGAATAGTATCTTGGGTATGTTAGTTAAATACTGTTCACCTGTATCCCATCCCCCATGCTGAATTATAAAAGTAATATTTTCTTGACCACTTAAAACTGGATAGCCTTGTGCAGTGACTTCCAGTTGAAATACTGGCCAACCCCTGAATTGTTGAGCCATTATATAGGGCTTAACACTACTCTTCTCTGGGTACCTAGGCTTTTAAGAAAAATTGCCCTATTAAAAATATAACTTTGTCTGAGTATTGAATAGTCCCATCTAAGGTGCCAAATTGTCTTGGTTCTGTTCTGATAGATAGTTCTAAGTAAGAAGGATGTTAATAAGGAGTGGCCTTAAGGGTTACTGACTTGATCTTAAAACCCATGTCACAAAAAATTAATAAATCAGTATACCTGAGAGTATATTTAGTTCAGTTAATTTTTTATGAAAACTGAACCACTCAAATAATTCAGTCAGAGATATATTCTCAAAGGAAGAACATATTTTTTATTTTACATGAGAAAATTATATAATTAAATTTAATTGATTTAATCAATAGAAGTCATAGGTATATAAAATAAAATTAAAAATGGTTGCTTAGCAAATACAAGTTAAATCAGTCAGAGTCTCATGCGTTCTATATTCTGGATAGAATAACAGCAACCCCGAGTGTCTGAATTTCATTGTATATATACCCTTTCTATTGTGGACCGTTGATGGCTTATAGTAAATCTTTGTCAATATGCCCATGTTCAACTAACTCAGAATTCTTCTGTCCTCATGCGTTCTAATTTTCTAAGCATCTACATATATGCATGTCCAAGAAAATATATAACTATAAAAGATACTTTGATCTTACATCAGGCATGCTAATTCAAGACAACTGTGTGCCTTTGACCTAGTATAATTATTCTATCTAATTGACAAATAGCATATTATTTAATTTATCTAACTTTAATATATATTGTAATAATAAAAAGAACTGAATCTCATAATGATTAAAATATATGAAATACTAAATACCATAGACACATGTCCATCCTAATGGTAGAAAGTCAAAAGACATTCTTGTTTATCTAGAGTTTGATGCTAATTAAGACACAGACTCTGGCAACTCTGGCATGCTAGAAGACATTAATCACACTTAACAAGGTGTTAGAAGCGTTGGCAGCGGCAGGCCGCGTCCGGGACCAGGTGTCATGGCGGCCGGCCGCAGTCGGCCGCGATTGAAGCAAAGCCGACAGCCGCAGTAATACTAACTCACCCGGATCGCCGGCATGGTTGAGGCTGCCTGCAGAAGCAGGCAGCCTTCTTCTTCTCTCCCTCTTGGCCACTGCCATCGCTGTCGGCAGTGTGGCTCCACAGCGATCTGGCTCCTCCTCCTCTGCTCCTTAGGGCCGTGGGTGCGGCTGAAGAGAATTCTTAAAGGAGCCATGACAGGAAGTGTCATGGCTCCCCCTGAAGCTCCTCCCCCGGTTTCCTGTACTTAAGGCAAGGGCTGAGCATTCAGTCCTTGCCTTGGTATTGAGGTCTTTGCTTGGTTCCTGTGTTCCTGGTATCCTGGTTCTTCATCCCGCTTCTGCTTTGCCCTCCTTGCTGGATTGATTCTTCTGGACACCGACCCCTGGACTGGCTTTTGGATTTTCTTCAACTTCTCTATAGAGACTACCTACGACCTGCTGGAGGCGCCATCCATCTGGAACCCACGACCTGCAGGAGGTGCCTGCATCCAGACCATCTTCAGTCTTCAGGGAGTCGCCTAAGTCCCAGCGGCCATGTCCCTTCGGGCTCCTCCTGGGGGGATCACGTCCTTCCAGGGTGAAGGTCGCTCTACGTCTTCAACAGGCCTCGCCATCTGACGATAGAGATCGACGAGGGGTTTCCTCTTTCGCAGCAGCACAGACTCTACCTCAGAACAAGGGTCCACGCTCCAGGTCCTAACACAAGGTGCTGTCTGATTTCCCAGTCCTGCAGCTGTACATCATGTGTTAAGAGATTTTATTGTATTTTATTATTTTGTAATTCTCTTATTTAGTCTTATACCTATTTGTTAGCAATTTCAATTTTAATTTTAATGGGCAATTCAATATTTTTTTTGATATCTTAATACTTTCAATATTTTTAATTTTACACATTTTATTAATGTAATCTTATAGTTTGAGTTTTTTGATATAGTCAATATAATATGTTTTATTGGACCAGGATTAATACTTGGTTCTCATTTTATGACATGAAGTGTATACAAATGTTCGGTATATAAAAATGTAAAAAAAATAAATTAAATAAATAAATAAATAAATAAATAAATACATTCATAAGAGAAATAAGAACAGAGTTTAGGAAAAAAAACATTAAAAATTGTTAGTCATTTTTTTTAAAAAGGTTCAAAACAATTCAAAATAATTCAGAATTGGTCAGAGGTATTTCTTCACGGAGAGGGGGGTGGATGCCTGGAATGCCCTTCCGAAGGAAGTGGTGAAGACCAGAACTGTGAAGGACTTCAAAGGGGCGTGGGATAAACACTGTGGATCCATAAAATCAAGAGGCCGTCAATAAAGAGTGGGTGGCTCACCAGAATGACGGCTACTGCCTGGAGATAATACCCTTATTCAATAAACATACACATGGTTACTGTGACTCCAACATCACTCTAAGCTACAACAGCAAGAGGAAATGTGGAAAAAAGGATTCGCACTCACAAAGTGGGGAGTAGCTGGCTTGTTACGGCGGTTACTACCCCAAACCAAATAAGCCTGATACTTCACTTTCAATACATATCCAGCATAGCTCTCTGCTTCAACGGCAGGGGAGAAGAAAAACTGATACTTCACGCATAGCTCTCTGCTTCAACGGCAGGGGAGAAGAAAAACTGATACTTCACGCATATCCAGCATAGCTCTCTGCTTCAACGGCAGGGGAGAAGAAAAAAGGATTTGCACTCACAAAGCGGGGAGTAGCTGGCTTGTTACGGCGGTTACTACCCCAAACCAAATAAGCCTGATACTTCACTTTCAATGCATATCCTGCTTCAACCGCAGGGGAGAAGAAAAACTGATACTTCACGCATATCCAGCATAGCTCTCTACTTCAATGGCAGGGGAGAAGAAAAACTGATACTACACGCATATCCAGCATAGCTCCCTACTTCAACGGCAGGGGAGAAGAAAAACAACCAATAAGGGCTGAATAACACAGTCTGGGTAAAACAAATAAACATGGGTGTAGCTTGCTTATTGCGGCGGTTACTACCCCTACTACCCCTAACTAATCAAGCTTGATATTTCACTTGGTTGCAGCTCCATCACTGCTCTCTACATTAATGGTGGGGATGGAAGGGAAATAGAACCAAAGAGCTAAGAGAAACAGATAAGTATGAGAAAAAAATGTGAAGCTTGCTGGGCAGACTGGATGGGCCGTTTGGTCTTCTTCTGCCGTCATTTCTATGTTTCTATGTTAGGTTATTGGTTTTTATACCATTGCATTTTTTTAAGGTACAGGGTACCCATATACCATGTCATACTGAATTTATGTACATGTCTCAAGCCATTCTTTATTACATGCTGACAAGTCATGCCCTGCTATAATATAATTTTAGTATATCTGGAGCAGATAAATTCAGATCTAACTTACTGACTCAATCTAACCCTCCACTTCAGTTTCCTGATTTTAGATCTAAAGTCTGAGCTAGGAAATGCCTATGATTCAGTTCCAATCCTACAGGATATATCTGTAAAAATGCAGAAGTTAATTGTTTATCTCTATGAAATTGATTCAGTCTTTATTTTATTTATTTATTTTATTTATTTATAGCTTTTATATACCGACATTCAAATGAATATCACATCGGTTCACATACAACTGGGGAGTCAAAAACTGGTAGAGAGAAAGGAAGGATAAAAGTTACAATTAACAGGGAATCATAAGGAACTGGGAGAGAAAGCGGAACGGTCTAAGGGGCCAAGTCAAAGTGTGAGCAGAAAGAATACAGCAAAACTTAAAACTTTGTTGCCATAGGAACTATATTACAAAGTATATTTACAAAACTGTATGACAGTGAGAAGCATTAGCTGTTGCTTTAAGTTTAAAAGTGTAAGATATAATACTAACAAAAGAAATTATATATATTTCAAAGGGTCTTTTACAGGTACACATTTCTAAAACTTGCTTTCTATGTTTAAATTTCCATCTTTTGCTGCCCCTTCAGGTTTTCTTACATGGGAAATACTGCTTTTAGATATTATTTCTAAAATACCATACTTGTATTCATCACTTCTCATTCTATCTTCATTATTCCACCCATTACCCTTATGCTTTTCAAACATAAAATGTCAACTTTAAGAATATTTAAACTCATGTTTATATCCAATCTTTTATTAAGAAACAAATGTTTGTTGTTAGAAATATAGCCAATGATCTTGAAAATTAGAAATGAATAAAATACATTATAAACTTCCAAATTCAAGTTAGGAAAATGAAATACATTAACTAAAACTGCTAAAGAACAGAACTTGCTAAGGAAAGGTTGCAATATTCTTCAATCACAGTTCCACAATTCTTTTAGAATGACAATTATATCTATGAATTAAAGAGCATATTTTCTGAGAAAATAGAAATAGTGAAATGTTGAGAGATTTCTATAATTGAATATAATGTATTATAAGATGCATTCATTTCTGTGCATTTATTGATAATTCTAATATTCCTATAGCCAAAATGCTAATTATTTACGACACCTGCTGGCCTTTGCTTTTGCCATTGAGGAGATCAACAATAGCACAGATCTTTTACCCAACATTACTCTGGGATATCTGATGTATGATTCTTGTGTAAGTGATAGCATCTCAGTTTTAAACATAATGAGAATACTGTCTGTCAATACGGATGAGGTTCCCAATTATGACTGTTCTCAGAAGGGCAGAGTCATGGCTTTCATTGGACACTTGATGTCTTCTCCAACCTATTCATCAGCACAAATCACAGGGATTTACAGATACCCTCAGGTAAGGAAAATAATTATGTTTTTCAATTTCTAACATTGTATAACATATGATTCCCTTTTTAAATGTCAATATAATTGAATTAGATATTTCATTAAATGTTTTTAAATAATCAATATCAGTATTACAAAAAAATAAGGTTTAGGTACGCCATTAGAAAACAAAATAAAAACAGATAAAGCATGGCAGCATCATTTAAATCTCATAAATGAAGTAAAATGTGGGGAAGTTGAAGAACAGAAGAGGTTCAAAGTACTATGCAGTAAGTCTGCTTTGAAAATTATCCATAAAATCTTCCCACACAATGTACTTCTGTTGAAATGTCCACAAAACTGTTTTCATGAAAATGTACGAACATACTTTTTAAAATCTGAATTTAGGCATGTAATTGCACACTCCTTTCCAACTCTGTGACCAGGAATATCTGTGCTCTGTGTGGGTAAACTTACGCATGAAAATATTATGGGGCGGATTTTAAAAGCCCTGCTCGCCGGCGCGCCTATTTTCCATAGGCCCGCCGGCGCGCACAGAGCCCCGGGACTCGCGTAAGTCCCGGGGTTTTTCTAGGGGGGTGTGTCGGGGGCAGGGCCGATCAGCGTGGCGTTTTGGGGGCGGGACGCGGCGTTTCGGGGGCGGGCCCGGGGGCGTGGTTTCGGCCCGGGGCGGTCCGGGGGCGTGGCCGCGCCCTCCGGAACCGCCCCCAGGTTGCATCTCGGTGCGCTAGCGGCCCGCTGGCGTGCGGGGATTTACTTCTCCCTCCAGGAGGCGTAAATCCCCGGACAAAGGTAGGGGGGGGGTTTAGATAGGGCCGGGGGGGTGGGTTAGATAGAGGAAGGGAGGGGAAGGTGAGGGGAGGGCGAAAGCGAGTTCCCTCCGAGGCCGCTCCGATTTCGGAGCGGCCTTGGAGGGAACGGAGGCAGGCTGCGCGGCTTGGCGCGCGCCGGCTGCACAAAATCGGCAGTCTTGCGCACGCCGATCCTGGATTTTAGCAGATACACGCGGCTACGCGCGTATCTACTAAAATCCAGCGTACTTTTGTTGGCGACTGGTGCGCCAACAAAAGTACGCGAACGTGCATTTTTTGTAAATCTACCCATATATGCACACAACTTTACCTGTGTATCGACTGCTGGAAATTTTTCAAATGATCATATCTGTGGAAAAAGTGATGTTTTACCCAAATAAGCCTTTTGGAAAATTATCCTCCCTGTGCCTTCCATATGCACCTCCTCCTCTCTGCCCCCCCCCCCCCAGGATATTTATAATCTGATTGGAGACACCACTCATTACCAGAGCTTAGTATCAATGAACTCATACAAACTCTGTCATGTCTTCTCTGATGGGAAAGAGGGGAAATATTTAACTTCATGTCATAGAAACATAGAAACATAGAAATGACGGCAGAAGAAGACCAAACGGCCCATCCAGTCTGCCCAGCAAGCTTCACACATTTTTTCTCTCATACTTATCTGTTTCTTTTAGCTCTTGGTTCTATTTCCCTTCCTCCCCCATCATTAATGTAGAGAGCGGTGATGGAGCTGCATCCAAGTGAAATATCTAGCTTGATTAGTTAGGGGGTAGTAGGGGTAGTAACCGCCGCAATAAGCAAGCTACACCCATGCTTATTTGTTTTAACCCAGACTATGTTATACAGCCCTTATTGGTTGTTTTTCTTCTCCCCTGCCGTTGAAGCAGAGAGCTATGCTGGATATGCATCTAAAGTGAAGTATCAGGCACATTTGGTTTGGGGTAGTAACCGCCGTAACAAGCCAGCTACTCCCCGCTTTGTGAGTGTGAATCCTTTTTTCTTCTCCCCTGCCGTTGAAGCTATGCTGGGTATGCGTGAAGTATCAGTTTTTCTTCTCCCCTGCCGTTGGAGCAGAGAGCTATGCTGGATAGGGGTGTGCATTCGGATTGACCGCATTAGTAAAACGCAACTCATATTTTTTTTTTACTTAAAAAATTGATTCGACATAAACGATCGGATTTCCCACATATCGAACATAGATATGTTCGATATGTGGGAAATCGCGATTGTTGAGCCAAAATAAAAATATAAACCCCCTCACCCTCCTTAATCCCCCCCCCCCCGACTTACCACAACTCCCTGGTGATGGAGCGAGGAGTGAGGACGCCATTTCTGCAATCCTTGGCGAGAAGCATGTGACGTCGGCGGCACGTCGAGTGACGCCGGCGTCACGTGATTCCCGGCTCGTTCGCGCCGGACGGCTCGTTCGGCCCAAAAAGAACTTTTGGCCAGCTTGGGGGGGCCTCCTGACCCCCCCAAGCTGGCCAAAAGTTCTTTTTGGGCTGAACGAGCCGTCCGGCGCGAACTCGCCGGGAATCACGTGGCGCCGCGTCACTCGACGTGCCACCGACGTCACATGCTTCTCGCCAAGGATTGCAGAAATGACGTCCTCACTCCTCGCTCGATCACCAGGGAGTTGTGGTAAGTCTGGGGGGGGGGATTAAGGAGGGTGAGGGGGTTTAAATTTTTTTTTTGCACATATGTACATATACCCAACTCATTGGATTTTTTTTATGTCCATATTGGCCGCAAGTGGGACCCCCTTTCGGACATAAAAAATATGAACATAAAATTTTGCTCTGCACATCCCTAATGCTGGATGTGCATCGAAAGTGAAGTATCAGGCACATTTGGTTTGGGGTAGTAACCGCCGTAACAAGCCAGCTACTCCCGGCTTTGTGAGTCCAAGTATTTCAGATTGTAACATTACCAAGGGGACATTATATACTATTTTGATATTCTAAAATAAAAGTCTTCACATTAAATGTTCTTCCAATGACATAGCAACAAAGTAACATAATACATGATGGCAGATAAAGACCAAAGATCTGCTGACGAGGTGTTCAAGTTGTTGCTGTGAAATGATGAGGATTTAAATACTTTCCAGCTTTCTCCAACAATGATAACCCTGCTGCTTATTTTGCCCTGGTTTGACATTTGTGGAAAGGTATGAGGTGTACTTCATGGGCTGATTACGCAGTCCATCATCAGTCTATATGCAGTGATGCTGAGGTGAGTAGGGGCAATCACTCTCACAATACCAAACCAGAAGAGTGAGGAAACCTGCAAGGGCTGCTGCATCCATGTTTCATATTAGATGCAAGGTTGAACTGCTAAGAAGACTTGCAAAGAGAGAGTAACTGACCTCCTAATCTCACTTTCTCATTACAAAAATAAAGGCAAATATTGCCAGAGATGAAGAAATTGTTGTTATCAGATGGCTACAGGCCACCAGGCAAAGACTGAGCCAGTCTCATTTCTACCCCATTGCATGCATAAAAGTATAGTTTCTGCTTTTCTTGGAGACATTAGAACTACAAGTTCATAGATATAATATAGGGAGCGGAGGAGAAGTTTAAATCAGAACAGGATCAGACAATCTTGGGCAGATTTTTAAAAAGTACGAGCGCACGTACTTTTGTTCGCGAAACCGGCGCAAACAAAAGTATGCCGGATTTTAAAAGATAGGCGCGTAGCCGCACGTATCTAACCCACCGGCGGCGCAGGGCTTTTAAAATCTACCCCTCTTTGTTTGTCTGAAATCTAAACAGATTGGAAGTGTAACAGTCCCTCAATATGACAATCCATAAACAGGCAATGAATACACAAACAGGAGGCTTCTTTTATTTTCTGTGCATTCTCCTGTAATCTCATCTCTTTCCTCCTGGAATATATTTTTATTTTATATTTATATTCTGCTTTCCACAGCACTTCAAAGTAGATTACATTCAGGTACTGTAGGTATTTCCCTATTCCCCAAGAGTTTATAATTAAGTTTGTACCTGAGGCAATGGAGAGTAAAGTAACTTGCCCAAGGTCACAAGGAGCAACAGCAGGATTCAAACACTGGTCTTCTGGGCTTTAGCCCACTGCTCTAATCACTAGGCTACTCCTCCACTCAGACTGCTGTTGGCCTTCTTATTCCCAAAGGATTATCTGCTTATTATTCAAAACTTAAATCTCTCCTCTGAATTCTTTATCCTTTTTGGATCAAAGCACCAGATGGAGGGTTATTTAGACAGGCAATTCATCTCAACCTCTGCCTTCAGGAAAGGGCTAAGGATAGAAGCCAAGTTTGGCATCCTATATGCCTAGCCCCGCAGTTTCAGCATCTGGTGATTCCTCCCAGCTCACCTCCAATGCCAGAGTCCTCTGTTATTTTGGTCGGTCATGGGTCAGCTCCAAAACCAGCTGCTCTCACCTCTTGCCTGGGACCATGGGGAAGACATGGCAGGTTGCCACACTAGCTGAGCCGTGCCACACTGGGGATGCTGCTCAACTGAGCGGGGCATCTCTTGGCACACACGACTTGGTCATATTTAAAGGGTCTGCCTCCAGAAATCCAACATGGCACTTGCGGATGATGTCACTGGCTCTTCTCTACTTAAGGCCAGCTCAGACCAAACTCAGACACCTCAGCAATATTTACTCCTCCTTGGATTAGCTGTTTTATGCATTGCTGCTGGTTCCTGATCCTGCCTGTATTCCTGTTTCCAGTTCCTGCTTCCTTGGAGTTCCTGCGTCTTCATCTGGTAGTCCCTTATCTTTCTTCATTCCTCTTGCTGTTCTTCCCAGCCTTCCTTCCACTGGATTTATTCTTTAGCTTGGACCCGGGCTTCATCTTTATTTTAGATTATTGGCTGACCTGGGAATTCCTCTTGACCTTATTGATCACTGCCTGCCCTGATCTTGGTTTTGTGCTCGTCTCTGCTGTCTCCCTGGCAGTATGTAGAGTTCATTGATGTTATCAGCCAACAGCAGGCTGATGTTCTACCCTTGCACAGGGTCTATGATTGCCCTATAGTACTTCTGCTGGGAAAGATCTCACTGTGGGGTAGAGTGCATCCTCTTTCTGAGTCGGAAAGCATAGCAATGTCCAAATATAAACAAGATAAACTGGCCAAGGGATTTATTCAACCCTCTTCCTTTCCTGCTGGTACTGGATTTTTCTTCATAGCCAAGAGGTATGGGTCCCTTTGACCATGCATTGATTACCGTCGCTTGAACAAGATCATGAAGAAGAACCAGTACCCTTCACCACTGTTCACTGAACTATATGATCGACTGAAGGGGAACACATTTTTACCAAATTGGACCTGTGGGGAGCATGCAATTTAATTTGCATTCGAAAAGGTGATGTGTGAAAATCGCTTTCAATACATGTGATGGCCACTACAAATATCTGGTCATGCCATTTAGCTTATGAAATGCTCCCATGGTTTTCCAGATGATGGTGTGAGATATTTTAAGATATGCTACATTCACATGTAATTGTCTATCTGATGATATTTTTATACACACTAGAAATTTGGACTAGCAATGATCACATGCCAAGCAAGTGCTACATCATCTCAAAAACATCATTTTTATGCCAAGCTAGAAAAATGCTCTTTTGAGCAGAAAGAACTCCCCTTCCTGGGGTATATCATATCCATAACTGGACTCCAGATGGATCCTGAGAAATTGAATGCAATTCTCCATTGGTCCTGACTGGTGGTACTCAAGGCACTGCAATGGATCTTGGGCTTTTCTAATTATTGCCACCAATTTATCCATAACTACTCTTCACTGGCTTCTCTGCTCGTGGCCTTCTCTAAAAAGGGAGCTGACCACTGGGTATGGAATCAGGAAAGCCTCCAAGCTTCAAACTGCCTTAGACAGGAATTTATGTGTGATCCTTGTCTTTGCCACCTGGACTCCACCAAGAGATTCATACTATATGTCAATGCCTCCACACTTGGAGTGGGAGTGATCATGCTACATGACCTCCAGGATGCTCTCGTAACCTATGCCTTCTTCTGGAGAAAATTCTCCTCAGCAGAGATAAATTACACTATCAGCAACTGAGAACTGCTAGCAGTTAATTTAGCCCTTGAACAGTGGTGACTCCTGATGGAAGGCACCCAATATCCAGTAACAATTTACACCAACTATATGAAGCTTGAATACTTGGCACAGGTGCAATGATTGAATCCCCATCAAACCCGTTGGTCCCTATTCCTTAATTACTTTGAATTTGAACTGTGATATCAACCAGCAGATAAGAGCCAATATGCTGATGCCCTGTCCTGATCTTTCAAGGAGGAGAACCTCCCAGACCTCACAATGGCCATTATTGGTCCATCCAGGATCCTGTTAGTGGCTACTGTGACCATACCCTCAGGAGTAGACTGTGGATCCTTCACATCTTCAAGAATGGGTGCTAAAATGTCTTATGATTCATGCATTTCAGGGCATCCAGGCTTTGCTAGGACCTTAGAACTACTTACCTGCTACTACTGAGGGCCTCATCTGTTGCAAGATCTAAAACAGTACATAGATTTGTGCTTGACTTGTGCCACAAATAATACTCTCAGAAGCCGGCCCTGGGGACTACTTCAGCCATTACCAGCTCCAAGGGAACAATAGACATGCCTTGCTACATATTTTAACAGTGATCTACCACCTTCAGGTAAAGAATCCATCAAGCTAGGTTGAGAGAACATTGCACATATCTCAACTTCGGGTGAGTTTCCTCACTCCAAGGGTCATCAAATGTTCACAAGAGAGCACTGTTCTGTTCGCACGTCTCACATTGAATATCACATTGAATGTCAAAGTGGCCCCTAACCCCCTACATTAATACCCACCTAGTAACTCTCTATGGGAGGCCCACCTCGAGTTACTAGGTGGGCCTCCCATAGAGATATAAATACCTATCTAGGGTTAGGGCATTATGGCTAGGTGCTCTCTCTCTCTCTCTCTCTCTCTCTCTCTCTCTCTCTCTCTCTCTCTCTCTCTCTCTCTCAAATGCCACATTCTGGCACTTATGACAAAGGTATCACAATTTTCAGTAACTTAGTTCTTCACATAGGTATTAGCACAAATTGTGAAACACTGCCTATTACCATAAAACACACCCTTTTTTCTATCACTTGTGGTATTTAGTGCATTTTGATTAATCCAGGCCAAAGTGAAAAGGATGCCCATTTAAATCAGAGAAAAAAAATTCTGGCAAATTAATAGGAATGTGCTGAAACAAGTAGATAAGTCTAGGCAAAATATTCATTTTGATTACCCCAATTCTCTCCACGCATATGATCAACAACCCTGAGAAAATTTGCTGCTCATTGAGTATTTTGTTATATTCCAGAGCATAATTTGTCTTGTAGATGTCAGACCAGTTTGGGGGCAGAGAAATCCCCAAATATTTAAATCCACTTGTGGCCACCCAGAAATGATATATACAGTGTGGTATCAACTGCTCTGTTGCTCCCCTTAACTAAATAATCTACAGTTTTTGATAATTTACCATATACCAGGACACCCGGCAGTATTCTGGGTGCTGACTTTTAGGCTCTGTAAGATAAAACAACAAGTTGTCTGTGAAAAGTGAGATCTTGTGATTTTTGCCATTGAACCCAAACCCAGTTATCTCCTTATCTAGCCTAATCACCTGTGCAAACACCTCAATGGGCAGATCAAACAGCAATAGAGAAAGGGGGCACCCCTGCCATAAAGAAAGTTTTCCAGATAGGGATCCGTTAGTAAGTAAACTGGCCATAGGATCTGTAAATAAATGTTGGAAAATAGACCCTTAGGTCAAGATAGAGTTAGTGCAACCTGCAGGGATGAGCCCTACAATTCCCCACCATTGGCAGGCAGAACTGGCAGGAGCAGAGGTCCAACAGGATCTTCAGCAATACCAGCCCTCTTTTCCCTAAGCTTGAGCTCTTGAGTGCTGGGGCTGGCTGGACTTAGGTGCATGCCTCTGTAGAGGTGAAGATCCAAAGCTTAGTAGATAAAGCAGGCCAGTACAGTGAGAAGTGCATCTGGGATAGGCCACAATCAGGACAGGTGACAGGCAGCAGAGTCTGGATGAGGCTGAGGTCAGAATCAGGCAAAGATGAGGTACAAGCTATGGTCAGTGGCAGGCAGAAGTCAAGTAGCATTGAGATACAGTCCAAGGTGAAGACAGAAGATCAGTCCAAAGAAGAAGATAAAAAGGAGGAAGGTGAGGGAACACAGAACACAAGGAGATGCTGAAGACAGATGAGAGGAAGACTGATCACAGATGAGAAGCTCTGGAAAACCAACAGGAACAAAAGCAATGCACTTCTCCAGGAGGAGCTGACCTATTGCTGAGGCACTGGAGGACCTTATGGAACAGCTTTGTATGAGGACCAGCATGTGATGACATCAGAGGGTGCTGTCTGGCCATTCCTGCCACTGCTGTTAAATGTGTGGGACTTTGTCACGTGCACTCTTAGGGAGGCAGGAGATGAGAATTTCTGGAAGGTGGTCTGGGGCCCGATGTTCCAGCAGCATCCTGCTGCATAGGAAAGAGGCTGGTTGTAGCAGCACAGTGCGACTTTCTGCCGTGCTCAGAGGAGGAAGCCGTGTGGGGGCCTTGGGGAGCAGCAGGAAAGATGTGGCTTCTGGAGGTTATACAGCTAGGCCTGGCTGCAGGTAAGGGCGGTGGACCGCGAGTTGGGCCCACAGTCCACCAAAATCAAAAGCACCCCCTCCTGTAAACCCCCTCCCTGAGGGTTTAGGTTTCCTGGGATCCATACCTTCAGGAGATTCTTATCTATGATATTGGATGCTGGCTCCCAGGTGTTCTCATCTGGGCCATAGCCCTCCCAAGAGATAAAGTACTCTCATTTCTTACATCATTGATGGACATTGAGAATTTCCTTTACCTGATAGATAGCATCAACCTTTGAGGAAATTTCTTGCAGTTTAGGTGGTTTCCTTGAGGGCCACAAGAGAATTAGTGGTTTCATGAGAGAGACATGGAAGACATTGTGAGCTCCTATGGAAGACACGAGACCAATTTTCCTGAGGATCAGAAAATTGCCTATGTATCTGGAAGCAAGATGCATAAATGGTAACCAGAGCTGAATGTGGTGGATGCTAAGCCAGACCTTGTCCTCTGGCTTGAATTGTAGTACAGGCCTTCGGTGAGCATCAGAAGTGTTCTTGGATTTGTCAGTCACTTTCTGTATCATCTCTCTGGTGCATACCCAGAGTTCTTGATGTTCTAGAGCAGAGCTTTCCAAACTGTGTGTCGGGACACGTTAGTGTGTCGCCTGCAGTGTGCAGGTGTGTCGCGCAAGCCCGGTCAACTCTGATGCGAGTTTGGGCTTTTTTTTTTCTAGAGATTCACTTTTTTTTTTCGGTTTATGGGTTGCTTATTATTGGGTGATTTTTGCTGTCAATCGCGTTTTTTGGGGGGCTTGGTGGGTGGAACGAGCCCAGCCATCCTTGCATTGGCTGCTGCTTGCCGATGAGGCCTGGCCATGAGGAGTACTGACTGCAAGCAGCAGTGTCTGGTGATCATGGAAGGGAGTGAAGCACTTAACTGGCAACAATCAAAAAGACGAGGTACATGAGTGTGGGGGCCAGACATGTGCTGGGGGGAGAGAGATGAGTGAGTGGGGGGCAAACGTGCTGGGGGGACAGACATGTGCTTGAGGGGGAGAGATATGAGTGTGTGGGGGCCAGACATGTGCTGGGGGGAGGAGAGAGATGAGTGTGTGGGGGACAGACAATTTGTTTTATTGTTTCTCATAAATTATAACAATAACATGAATCTTGGAATATATATTTTTAATATAAATTTAAGGTTTTCATGAGATAGGTTGTATTGTGAAACATTTTATTTATGTATATATTTAAGGAAACATACATAAATTGTCGAAATATGTTTCGTTCGTTTAACCTTTAACCTCTGGTTTACTAGTAGACTGAATTACCGTGTCGTGAAATTATGTTTGTCTAAAAAGTGTGTCACCAACGTGAAAAGTTTGGAAAGCTCTGTTCTAGAGACATCATTTGGGATGCAGATGATGGAACCATGAAAGGAATAGGGAATGGAGGTAGAGGCTCTATACACAATTTGGAAGGGTGAACATACTCTGGTTGTGAAGACATGGGAGTTGTGAGTGAACTGCCCAAGGCAGAAGTAAGGCTCAATTATCCTGCCCGTTATTGGTATAGGGTCTAAGGAAGCAGTTCAAGGTGCTGTTGGTATGTTCAGCATAACCATTGTCTTGTGAGGGGTGTGCCATTGTGAAGTCCAGAGATATATTATTTTTTTTGTATAAGTACTGGGCTATAAATTGGGATCTTTGATTGGAAATGACCTGCTGTGGGTAAGCCATGCTGGTAAAAGATGTGCTGAGTGAAGAGCTGGGCCAGTTCTGGAGCCATGGAAAGACCAGGAAGTGGAATGAAATTGTCCATATTTGAAAAAAGGTTGATCATGACCCAAATGACAGAGCAACTATTAGAAAGAGGAAGGTCCACACAAAGTCAGTGGACAAGTGGGTCCAGGGTTCCTTGGGGGCCAATAATGGCTGTGACAGCCTCCAGGGTCATCCCAATAAAGATTTATGCTGTGCACAGGTGGTACAAGAGTCCACATATGCTCAGACATCCCATTGCATCTGTGGCCACCAGCAGTATTGTTGGAGAAAGGCAAGTGTCCAAGCCCGATTAGGGTGTCCTGCTACAAGGGAATTGAGAGACCATTTAAATACCTTTTTATGGAGTCTGTGTGGGATGACTGTCTTCCTTGGTGGAACAGTCATGATGGTGAACAGGAAAACTCTGGCTGGATTCATGATATGCTGGGGAGGCACTGGAATGTTCTCCGGTTGGAAAGAGTGGGAAAGGGCAACCACACAAGCATTCTTAAGTGTTAGATACCTGAGCTTGAAATCAAAATGGGCAAAGCATAGAGACCAGGTTTGTTGAGCATTCAAATGTTGGGCGTGCTGCAGGTGCTCCAGGTATTTATGATCAGAGTAGATGGTTATGAGGCGTTGAGCACACTCCAGCCAATGGTACCACTCCTCATGGGCTAACTTAGATATGAGGAGTACTCTATCACCAATTCCATAACTGCTTTTGGTGGGGGACAATTTTCTCAAGAAGAAGGAACATAGGTACAAGGTGCACTTGGCAAAGTGCTGACTTAAGATGGCCCCTATCTCCATCAATGAGGCATCCACATTGAAGACAAAGGTGAGAGTAGAATCCAGATGATGGAGACATAGATCTTATAGGAAGGCATCTTTTAAGTCTTGGAAGGCCATCACAGCCTCAGGTGCTCAAATCTTGACGTTAGCCCCTTTTCAAGTAAGGGACGTAAGAGGAGCACCAATCTTGGAGTAGTTAGTGATGAAATGTTTATAATAGCTGGTGAAGCCCAACAACCTTTGTAGGGCCTGCAATTCACTTTGCTGGGGCAATCACTGATACTATTGAGTTTGTCCGGGTCCATGGTTATGACTCCTGCCCACGGAGCTTCTCCCCGCAAGCAGCTCTCTCACCTCCCGTGCTGCTTGTTTTCTGATGTGGCTGGACACCGCCAATACTGGGCCTTCACCATGGCAGGAGCCGCGGACTCTGCTTGCCTCTTGTGGCCTGGAGGCCGCCCATCAGACTCCTCTTCACCGCGGCAGGAGCAGCAGTCTTCAGTGTCTTCTTTGCAGCAGAGACGCCGACATCTTACCATTCCGCGGCCGGGGGAGGCCGCAGTTTCCTGTCTTGCCTAGTGGCCGGAGCCGCCCTTGATACCTCCTGCAGTGGCAGGAGCTGCTGCTGACATCGGGGCCTGCTCCTCGGCCCAGCCCTGCTTCACTGTCGTCGGCATCTGTACAGGGCCACTGTCCATGGTCCTGCACAGCTTCCTGTTTCCTGCCTCTAAGGCGCAGGCCGTGCCTCTTCACAAGATTTAAAGGGCCCACGGCCGTATATGCCCCGGGCCCCACCTAATGACTACTTCCTGTCTCAGCCCTATAAAAGGGCTTCTCCTGCACTCCTGTGTTGCCTTGCATTGGAGTCACTCGCTCCTGGAAGTCTCATCTTCCAGCATTCCGTCACTTCTTCATTGGAGCTCCATGCCTCGTCTTGCTTCCAGTGTCTTCATTGTTTCCTGTGGCCTCCTGATGTTTCCTGTCTTCATATCCTGAGGTTCCTAGTCCAGGCTTCCTGATGTTCCACTTCCTGATGTTCCAGCCTTACTGATGTTTCCGAGGTTCCGTTCCTTCTTTGTTTGTCCCGAGTCCTCTTGAACCTCCAGCTCCTTTGGTCCTCCAGAGGACACCTTGCCTCATATCGGAGTTTCTTCTCAGCTGGATTCTCTTCCTGTGTTTCCAAGTTCTCTTGACCCTCCAGCTCTGGTGGTTCTCCAGATGACACCTTGTCTCGTCATTGGAGTCTTGTCTCAACTGGATTCCCTTCCTGCACTTGACCCGTTTTCTGTGTGGTCTTTGACCAGCCTTCCAGGTTATGTAGGGTGCACTACAGGGATAGGGTGGTCCGTGACCAGCCCATCATCTCATCCAAGAGTCTTCAAGTTCCTCATCTCGTCGAGAGTCTTTCAAGATCCTCATCTTCTTCCAGTGTCTTCTCGTCTACGTCGCAAGGCCTCTGTCTGCCCTGATCCTCAGTCCGGCCTGCTGCTTCTTGCCGATACTCAGCGGCAGGTCCAAAAGGGCTGGGAATGGTCAGAGGACTCTTCATATACCAGCACAACGTATTGGCTTCCAGAAGCATGCAGGTCCGGCAGAGGGTCAGACTTGTCTTTGCCCATGCTGGGACACACCTTGCCAAACCTCGGTGCCATCTCTGATTCATCTGGGATCATGCCAAGATTGAAGGGCACACATCACCCATCTATGGGACTGCTCCCCTAGCGCTCCCCTAACATAACAATGGTGAAGCCTTTACTGGAGATGATGTACCCTAAGAAGGAAAGGCTTTCTTTCACAAACAGACACTACTCCAGTTTGGAGTATAATTGATTGTCATGGAGGTGCTGAAGTACTCAGCAGATATCATGTTGTTCAGAGAAGATATGATTAGAAAAAAAGAGGATGTCATAAAGGTACACCATGACACAGGTATAAAGGATGTCTCTGTAAATCTACACTGGTTACCAGTCAACCACAGGGTCCTACACAAATCTCTAACTTTAATTCACAAATCTATTCATAATCTCCTTCATCTCGACCTTGAATCCCCATTCAAACTCCATACTTCCAACAGACCAATGAGAGAAACCTACAAAGGAGCACTACAAGCCCCACCAATTAAAGCCACACGCCTCATCTCGACCATGGACCGAGCTTTTTCGACAGCAGGACCAGCCATATGGAACAACCTCCCCGCAGAACTCAGACTGGAACCTTGCCTACTAACATTTAAGAAAAAACTCAAAACTTGGCTGTTCCTCCAAGCCTTCCCTGATCCATCAGACTCTCATTAGATGATTAATCCGCTCATGAATATGGAACTTCGCTCCTCCACTAATCACTTCATTTGCTAGTTATCTCCCCTAATAATTTAACTGGCACTAGACCACATTCGGCCATGACTCACTGTATTTAATTTAATACCCTCTTAGGGCCTTTCTTCTTCCAGCTGAATCAGCTTCCAAGTTTTATGGTCCTTGTTATATGTAACTTTTGCTTCCTCTGATTATAAAATGTTGTTCCTTATGTTATAGTTATCTACCCCCTGTTCGATGTAAACCGACCTGATATGGTATTCAACCTTGAAGATCGGTATAGAAAAATGTTAAATAAATAAATAAATAAAAATCTCATTCATCATCTTTTGGAAGACTTCCAGGACATTATATAACCCAAATAACATCACGAGGTACTCATGTTGAAGGTCATCTTCCATTCATTGTTGGCAAGATTGTAAGCCCCTTGGAAATCCGGTTTGGTAAAGCTTCTTGCCCCTTGCAGGTGATCAACCAAATCTGAAATGAAGGGCAGTAGGTATCAGTCCTTCTTGGTGACTATATTAAGGCCACTGTAATCAATGCAGGAACAGAGTATCCTATCCTTTTTGGAGACAAAGAAGAATCCTGCACTGGCTGAAGATGTGGAGTGGCAGATGAACCCCCTGTCCAGGTTCTCACGGATATACTCCAACATTACCTTTATCTCTGGGAGCGACAATTGGTATACCCTGCCATGTGGTGGATTAGTACCGGGCAACAACTCGATTGTGCAGCCAAACTCCTTATTAGGGGCTAGATACTCTGCCTTCCTTTTAGAGAATACATCTGATAAATCAGCATATGGGGGAAGAATGCTGGCCAGTGTGACTGCCAAGGAAAGGCATGGAGGAACCTTCACATTTTCTAGGCAAGAGTTGTGGCAGTTGGGGCCCCATTTGGAGAGCCCCAACTGAGAATGGAGTTTTAGCCAAGGTTGCCCAGGACCATGGGGTGAATTGCTCTGTTGATGATATGGGATGAGATCTGCTCGATATTTAGAGTGCTAATGCACAGGGTCACTGGTACGGAAGTAAGGATAATTCTTACAGGTAATGAGTCTCCATGAATCGAGGAAATTACTATTCAAATATTCTTTTGGATGGTTGGAATATGCAGGAGATCCTCCATTGTTTTCATAAGAAAGTTCCCACGAGCAATGAAGCACACATGGGCCAGGATAGAGAAGCTCAGATCATCCATGGTGATGGTTACAGGAAACATTAATTGAGGAAGCAGAGTCATGAAGCCTAGGGTCAGCCCACCACTGGACCCTAGGCTCATGAGTTTCCCAGTCTGATATGGCACTGTGCTATGCAATGCCCTGGACTACCACAGTAGAAGCATAGTCTAGACTGACATAAGCATCCCTCTGGGGATAGTGTCTATGACCCAGCTACATCAGTTCCTCCATCTACACCACTAGAAGTGTGTCCAAAGTGGGTAATTACAGTGGCAATGGTGAGCAGAGACTTACAGCGTTGGGCCTCTTAGATGGACATAGATCTTTGGTAAGCTTCTAGAGGCAGCAATTTATCCTGCCGGCCATGTCAATAAGGCCCTCCAAGGATTCTGGAAAGTCCCAAGTTGCCAGCTCATCTTTGATTTGAGATAAGACCCCTTGAGGAAGATAGGTTGCAAGTAGTCCTCCCTCTCATTGAGTTTCATTGCTAAGGTCCAGAACTCTATTGCATAATACATTAGGGATCGGTTCCCCTGACATAGGTGGATGAGATCCACACTGGAATCAGCCTGGCAGCCAGGGTCATCAAAGACGTTTTTGAAAGTGGAAACAAATTGCTGGATATTTTGGAGAATCAAGTCAGAACATTCCCAGAGTGGTGATGCCCATACTAGGGCCTTGCCATCCAGACAGGAGAGAATGAAGGTAGTCTTGGTAGCTTCTTCTGGTAAAAGAGCCAACTGGAGCAAGAAGTGCATATAGCGCTGATGAATAAATCCCTTACATTGCTTCTGATCCCTGGTATAATGGGGAGGTTCCAGCAGTGGAATAAAGGGGCAACTTGAGCCACTGGAATAGTTGGAAGTGCTGTTGGTAGAGACAGTAGAGTGGGAATTTCCGTAGACTCCAACCAAGCATTGAGATGTTTCATGGAAGCTGCCAGAACCTTGAGGAAAAACTGTTGTTCCTGGATCTTGTGAGCTAAGCCCAAAAGGGTCTGAAGGGCAGTGGCCTCTGCCAGGTACAAGGCCTTGGCATTCTGTTGTGGAAGTGGACCCTTAGACCGAGGTGGAGTTGGCTCAACATGAAGGAACGAGCCCTGCAGGTAATCACTGTTGGCAGGTGAAGGTGGCAGGAACAGAGATAAAACAAGAGCTTCACCAATACCAGCCTTCATTTTCCTCAGGTTGAGCCTTTGGGTGCTGGGGCCAGCTGGACTTGTGTGGGTCTCTGTGGAGGTGAAGATCCAAAACTTGGTAGACAAGGCAGGCCAGCACAGAGTGAAGCACAGTCAGGTGAGGCCACAATCAGGAAAGGTGACAGTCAGAAGAGTCTGGACAAGGCTGAGGTTGGAGGTAGGTAGAGGTCAGTTGAAGATGAGGTACAGGCTAAGGTCAATGGCAGGCAGACGTCAAGCAGTTTTGGGGTCCAGTCCAAGGTCAAACCAGAAGATCATTCCGAAGAAGAATATGAAGAGGAGGAAGATGAGGGATCACAGGAACACAAGGAATTGCTGAAGACAGTTGAGAGGAAGACTGACCATAGATGAGAAGCTCTATAAAATCAGATTGCTAGGGAACTGAAGTCAGGAGCATGACAGCAAAGACAGTAATCAGGAGACAGGAAACAAGAATGCAGGCAATGCACTTCTCTAGGAGGAGTCAAACTATTGCTGAGACACTGCAAGAGCATCTGGAGCAGCTTTATATGGGGACTAGCATGTGATGTCATCAGAGGTCACTGTCTGGCTATTCTCATGCATGCTAGGGATGCGGGAGAGGAGAATTTGAAGAAGGTAGTCCAGGGCCCAATGATCCAGTGGTGTTCTGTGCACTGGAGAGAGGCTGGCTGGAGTTGTGCATCTTCCTGCTGCACTCAGAGGAGAAAGCCATGTGGATCCACCAGGAGCAACAGAGCAGAAGTGGACAGGAGGCTGTGCAGCTAGGCCCGGCCAGCAGATAAGGGTAGTGGGCTATGGGATGGGCCAGCAGTCTGCTAAATGCAACAATACATCCTAATCCAACACACAAAATTTGTGTCAATGTCATATTTTTTAAGCACCTTGAATAGAAAGGATCAATATTGCTTATCAAATGCCTTCTCAGCATCGAGTGCCACCAATAAACCCTGAATTTTATATCTATGATCCAGTGAAATGATGTGAAAGGCCCTTCTGGTGTTGGCTGTGGACAATCATCCCTTTATGAATCCTTTCTGATCTTCCTGCACCAGCTGAAGGATTATCTCCTCCAGCCACAGCTGCATAACCTTAGCCATTATTTTGATGTCCGAGTTTAGTAGAGAGATGGGCCTATAGGAGATGGTATCCAGTTACTACCGGCATTTCTTGTGGATGAGCACTATGGTAGCATCAGTCAGTCTGTGTGGCATGATGGATCTTCCCAGGAATATTCAAACACAGTCACCAGCAGAAGATCCAGATCTGAAAAGAAAGTTTTATAAAAATTAAGAGGAAATCTATCTGACCTGGACTCTTGCCAACTGGGAGCAGCTTGACCACCCTACCCATCTCCTCTAGCAGAACTTGTTCTCTTAAGTGCTCATTCTGATGCTCAGCAATTTTAAGTTTATTAATCTTCTCTAAATAAGCCACAATGTCATCTACTGTGCAAGATTTCCTGCCAGCGTACAAGTCCTCATACTATGCGTGGAATGTATCATATATAACCTTGATATTACTAGACACTTCCCCATTTGTGGTGCATATTTTCATACCAAGCATACCCTTCACCCTCCTTCTCACTAAACTGGCCGGTAACTTACCCACTTTGTTGCCATGCTCATAGAACCTTTGACACATGAAGCATAGAGACTTCTCTATGGAATCTATTTGGAGCAGTTCTAATTCTTGCCTTCCCGATAAGAGCTGTCTCCAAATATTCTTGGAGCACTCTTGCTTATGTAACAATTCCAGCCGTGCAATGCCCCTTGCCAATGACCTTTTTCATGCCCACGTACCTTTTTCAGGTACTGGTATAGCCTATTATTTTACCTTGAAGAACAGCTTTCAAAGTTTCCCATAGGACTACCACTTGACACACCCATTCTCTTTTAAGCTTATCATGTTTTTTATCAATTAGGTGGGTTTCTAGCAACAGAGCTATCTGAGTCAAGTACTGCTTCAAAAAGAAGAAAATACATATTCTCTTAATTGAGGAGGTAATTCCTTGGATGTTTCAGGACACCAAGTTTACTTTACAGTTAGTCATCCTCTATTAGTATAACAATTAGAAGCAGGCTCAGGCAACCGGACCCACTGTGAAAAACTGTGTTTCATTGAAAGACATATAAAGAAAAAGATACATTGTGCCCCTCATTTTTTTGTTTTAACAAAGATTGTGTGTCCCATAAACAAATCTTACCAATCCCCTCCTGAACTTACCTCCTGTGGATTAGGAGAAGTGAGACATTCTGTGTCCTTTCTTACCACTGTCTTGCCTTCCCACTCTCCCCATAACCAAACTCTGTCCAAACTTGCAGCAGAAATCTTCAGCGGGAGTATCCTCAGGGCTGGAGGTCTGTCACCCCCCATCTAAACATTTCCCATCCCACTCACTCCCATCCTGCCCCCAACAATTAACTCTCCCCCTAACAACAAACAACCCCCATTCCCCACCCCCTAACTCACCCCACCCATCCTCTTCTTCTCCTCCTCCCTCCAACAACCATTTTTCCCCCATGCCACTTCCTTTCTCTCCTTTCTTCAACGTAAATTCCACAAAAAGGAAAGACTTTAACACCAAGAAAACTGATGCATAAAATCCCAGACATGTCTAAGCTGAGTGAGGAAGCCATTCTCCACTGAGACTGAAGAGCAAGTGGTAAAATAATAATATGAGTACTAGGGATGTGAATCGTTTTTGAACGATTAAAATTATCGTCAGATAATTTTAAAATCGTCCAAAATCGTTAGAGTGCACGATACAATACAAATGCCCCCGATTTATCGTCAGGGGCATTTGTATTGTATCGTTAAATAGGGCGCGGGAAAACCGGCAAACCAAAAAAACCCTAAAACCCACCCCAAACCTTTAGAACAAATCCCCCACCCTCCCGAACCCCCCCAAAATGTTTTAAATTACCTAGGGTCCAGTGGGGGGGTCCCGACGTGATCTCCCTCTCTCTGGCCTCGACTGCGTTGAGAGAAATGGTGCCGGTGGCCCTTTGCCCTTATCATGTGACAGGGCAAAGGTAGCGCCGGTGCCATTTTGGTTCCTGGCTCTTGACATCACATGTGCAGTAGATCGCCCCTGGACCCCCGCTGGACCCCCAGGGACTTTTGGCCAGCTTGGGGGGGGCCTCCTGACCCCCACAAGACTTGCCAAAAGTCCAGCGGGGGTCTGGGAGCGACCTCCTGCACGCGGGCCGTATTGCCAATCTTCAAAATGGCGCCGGCGCTACCTTTGCCCTCACTATGTCATACGGGCGACGGTCACTAATTTCACACACACCCTCCTTACTGAAACCAATTAAAAAAACATTAAGAGAAAAAAGAAAAAGCAGACCCAATCCCTCCCTTCCACCTCCCCACTTCCTTGCCCAAGTCCACGCCCTTGCTTATCAGTCTACTCTCCAGCTGCGAGAAACAATGGCTAAGATGAACTAAGACACAGAAAAAGAGAACAGCAGGGAATCACTGTGACAGCAGCACAATTTGAGCATATAGTGTTCACCGGGTCCAGCTCAATGCTCCCTCCCTGGCATTGCTGAGCACTCACTGAATTGCTGTCCTGTGATCATGCTTCAGCAGAGGTACCAGCTCAATTTTGTTTCTGTCCTGGTAAGGCCTCCCTAATCTGCTCCAGATATCTCTCAGATACACTGGCAAGTCAGAGATCTTTGCTTGTTGTTAAAGGTGACCTTTAAGCATGCAGAGTACAGCAGGGCATAAGAGAGGCCACGTTGTTGCAAAGTTTTCTTGATCATGGCATAACCATGATCTTCTTTTTCACCACCATCAATAAGTCTTGAAAGAACATCACCTTCTTTTTTTTTATAAAGGATCTCTCCCCTTCGTGCATGCCACATCCATGATGCAGACCCTGTTTGGGAAGGCATGCAGCTGCAGGATGACGGTGCGCAGCCTCCTGCCTGGACCTGGCCTTGGAGCCAACACCCCATGATCCCTTTCCAACTTTATTCAGCCCTCAGACATTGACATTCCCAGTTCCTTCAGCACCCACCACCGAGAAAAGGGCAATTGGGGTCGATCCTTCCTCTCCTTCTGGGAGGCCCACTAGTTGAATGTTGCGGTGGCGCCCTCGATTCTCAAAATCATCGATTTTATCAGTTGTCCCTGTGAGCCGTCATTCAAGGAAATCCACCTTGCACCTCGCCTCCATCAGGCATAGCTGAAGGTCCTCCACCAGGGTTTCAACTTCCTCAATGCACAATGAGTTATTCTGCTCTGATGCCAAAAATCTGCTACTTTTATCCTCACAACCACTAATTCTTTATTTAAATTCATGGTGAACTTGGTGGCAGAGTATTCAAATATCATTTGCAGTTGCTTGGTGTGTCCACTGGCTTTGCAAGCATAGGCCACTTGTCATCTGAGGTCTGCTCTTCGGCCTGCACCCTGCTGCTGCTCAGCGTTTTTTGTCCCGATTTCTGTGCTTTACCAGCCTTATCTGCCCACATAGTAGGCAGCAATTTAGAGGACTTTTCTTTCAACATGTTTGAAGCATCAAAAGGTTAGGAGTACTTAGGATGCTAACAGATTTTATGCCAGGTGGTCAAGAATGTCATCCACATGCATCTTCAGCCTTCAGTGCATCACATGATCCTCCCCTTTGCACCAATTTTGCACATCACAATAGTTATTTTTCTTAAGCCTTGCTTGGAGTAAAATGGTATACACAATTTTTTTTCATTTGCATAGGTTACAAAGTTATGACAATCAATGAGACATTTCACAGCTTAGAACATGGTCTTGAAAAAGCATGAAAGGGCATCTACTCACTGTTTCTTCACTGCAGTTCAATTTTAAAGCTTGAAATTGAAGCAGTTGAAAAAGAGTGACCATCTGGCCTGCTATGGGTTGAGGCATTGCACCTTTTGCAAGTATTCCATATTTTTGTGCTCAATGTAGATAGTGACCTAATGGCTGGCTCCTTCTAGTGAGATGTCACCATTCCCCTAGTAATAGTAAAAAATGTACCACTTTCCTTAAATTTTATAAATGGGCACAAACTACATATTCATGAAAAAAAATATATTTTTTTTTTGTGTGCAATATTTAAACACTGAAAATTATAAGGAAGAGATTGGGAGTTTCATATAATTTGAGCTGTAACCACCCAGGTAATCAGTATGTATAATCATGAACTACCAACCACATTCCAGCCTAAAGTGTTCATTTTTTGAAAAATATTTAAAGTGAAAATATTATAATTTGCATACAAATTATTTTACATTATTTCTTAAGACTGCATACTACATATACTTCTATTTGGGTAGATCATGTGCTAGATAATATTTCAACCTCTTCTTGGTGACAAGCATGATAATAGATAAAGCAATGACATCTAGTTATACTTTCTTACTGCTTTCCTAACGAGGCCACATTTTTAAAAAAATCCTTCATCAGGGAATGTTCCTTCTCTCTTACTGTGCCAATGAACACATCACTTGAAAAACCTTCTTTGCCAATGAACAATCAGTGCACAGATTGTGCCTATTTCTAAAATATAAGGAAAGGTTTACATTTGTGATTATTGTGGGTTTTTGTTATGTTTTGTGGACCATTCCTCTAGTGCCAGTTTCACAGCAAGAAGCTCTAGATCCCCAATCATATAGTTTCTCTCTTCCTGTGTATAATTCTTGGAGAAGGAGGAACATGGTAGGAAAGTTCCTTGATCATTGTGCTGGGTGAGGATGGGCCCCTATCCCATGGATAGAGACTTCCACCTCCACAATAAAAGGCTGAGTGGGATTGGGATGTCTCAGACACTATCCTTGAGAGAATGTTGTTTGAGAGAGTGAAAGATCTGTTTAATCCCCTCTTGTCATTGTCTGGTTTTCATACTCTTCTTGGTAAGGGCAGTTGCTGGAGCTGTGAGAAAGTAATATCCAGGTATAAATGGTCTATAATAGTTCAAAAACCCTAGAAAAGTCTACAGCACCATAATGGGTTTCATCTTTGTGGGGTCCACGTGAAAGCCGAGCTGGGAAAAGACATATCCTAAGAAGGAAAGTTCTTCCTGCTCAAACATGCATTTTTCCACTGTTGCATAGAGATGACATTCCCACTTCCTTGATGCAATACCAGTATTGACAGAGATCTGGAGAATATAAAGACTTGGTAATGCAGGAGGTCCCTGAAGATCTAATTTACCATGCTCTGGAATACCAAAGAGACATGACTAAATATGAGTAGTGACCGTCCCTCATATTAAATGCTGTCTTCCACTCATCTTCCCCACAGATTGCATATGAGGTCATATGCTCCCTGCAGATCCAGCTTGGTGAAAATTCTTATCCCTTGCAGGTGTTCAAATATTCCAGTATGTCCCTATCCCCAAAGGCCTTGCAATCTAATTTTGTAGCTAAGGCAATGGAAGGTAAAGTTCATGGCCTAAGGTTACAAGGAACAACAATGGATTTGAACTGTGGTTTCCCTGGGTCATAGTCTGCTGGTCTAACCACTAGGCTACTCTTCCTCTCCCAATTCTAACTCCAAGATAAGGAACAATGGGTATTGGTTCTTTTTATTGATTGCACTGAGGCCCCTGTAGTCTATATAGGGCTTAAGAGATCATTTTGCTGATGAAGAAGAAACCCGCAACAATCAGAGGACTAAGGATTCTTTGATAATGTTATCACCTGCCCCAGAGGCAAGAAAGGCTTTGGTGTGAACCAGAAAATGCTCTGTGATTAAGCAAACAGCAACTAATAGCTGTGAAGGACCGTATGTCCTAGGGTTGTCTCTCTAACCAACCATAGGTGCAGGAGTTTCCTGACTTCTCAGGACATTGAAAAGCAAAATGTCAATGTGACATAATATAAACATGTCCCAGCTGCCTGCATCACTGTTTTTCTTCAGGGGAAAGCTTACCACAGCCAAGTTGCATGGGTTCTTAAACAGGCTTTGACTCCATACTGGGTGGAAGTATAGAAGGGTGTTTTGAAAGTGGGGTGCCAGCTGGATAGGCCTCCAGGAGGCCCAGTTCTCCTAAGCCCATTCTTTGAATCTTTGGTTGACTCAGATGGCCAATGTGATTAAGCCCTCCCAGGTGGGTAGAATATCTTGTCCAGCAAGCTCAACTTTAATTCAACCAGACAGTCCTTGCCAGAAGATGGCTGTCTGGCTGTCCTATCCCAAATGGATCTTCAAGACTAGAATATGGATTGGACTGTGTAATCCCCAATGGTGCTCATGAACTGCTGGATGTTGAGATGCTCTACCACAGTGGAGGAGCTGTGACCAGTGACATCAAAGATGAGGTGAAACTTCCAGAGAAATTTCTGTAGGTGCAGAAGTAGAGGATCCTCATGCTCCCATAACATGGAGACCCAAGTTAGGACTGTACCACCCAATAGCAACAGGATGCACATCATCATGGCTCAATCTATGCGGAACAAGACTGACTGAAGCTCAAAAGGCATGTGACACTAGATCAGGAAGCCCCTACATTGGTATTGTGGTGGCAGTAACTTTGGAATGAGCCTCAGAGGGGAGGCTGGCCCAGTCTGTTATGAACCTACCAGAGGGGGACTTGATGTGACTGATGTTGATGGCAGGGTATCCATTTGAGCTGCACATCTCTAGAGAGCCACTGTCACCTGATCTAGAACCCTTGCTGAGGTTGAATGCTTTGAGCAAGACCCAGAATAGCCAGCAATGTAGCCAGGTTTGCCAGATGGGAGTGGTCCCTTGTTGTTATGGTGTAGTTGGCACAGCCTAGGAAGTGAACCTCCTAGGCCTACACTGACAGCTGGTGGATGTACCCTAGATGAAACTGATTGGGATATTCACCTTTATCAGCCACTTTCCACACTGGTTGAGCCCTTGGGTTCCGGGGGCTGGCAAGACTTAGGCGGGAGTCTTTGAGGATATAGTGTGATAGTGAGTCCAGGACCAGGCTATGGTCAGACACAGGCAGCAACTAAAAATGGTTGGAGTCCAGGCAAGGGTCGTGGCAGGCAACAAGCAAGAGTACTTGAGGTCCAGGCAAAGGTCAGTGGCAGGCAGCAAGCAAGAATAGTCAAGATACAGGAAAGGTTCATATCCAGAAGTCAGTCTGAGGGAAATACAGGCATGAGACAAGAGGTACTAACAAAACAGGGCAGTCTGGAAGAGATGAGGCAAGGCAGGAATGAAAAGACAAGACAGGTAAGGCAAGGTTGAGACAGATGCTGAGGCAATATGCACTGCTAGTCAGACCTTTTGCTGAGGCATCTGCATGGAGCATGGCTGGGGTTTAAATCATCAATAGGTACCTCTCCCATTGTTCCCACCACGGGACCTATGAATACCAGTGCAAACCTATGACAGGCCTGGGAGAAGAAGATGGCAGCATCATAAGAACCATGTTAGGGCTTGAAGTGATGCTGGTGAGTGCAGCCAGTCATGGCTACTGACCATGAAAGGCAAACATAACACATGACTATATTTAGCTTAGTTGAATTTCTAGTGTTCTATATTCAATAACAAAATGTTTTTGTTCTTACATTAGATAATGTATTGTTTTTCAACTGGAAAGGGTATTTTATGGAAAAAGAAGACAAACCTTTCTATAAAAATTGTTAAAATTGTTTTTAGAAAAAAAACAATTGAGTCCTTGGATTATTTTTAAGCTACTTCTTAGTCACTGTTTCCTTTGTAGGATTGGGTCTACGTCTGGAAGTCCATCCAGTGTTATAATAGACTTTACTTACAAGAAGGTGTCAAGCGGAGGTTGTGACCATCAAAAGACTAATTATTTCTTTTCTCCCCAGGTTTGGAGGAAATTCTTATAGTATTCCTCTTTGAAGCTTATGAACTAAAAGAGAGATTATGCAAAGTGTTCTCCCACTTAGAGAATATCAACAAATTGTCAAAGAACAAAGATGTAAAATTATATGAGAATTTGTACCTTTTCAGGAAGGTGATAGCTTCCTACATCACTCATGAGTTGTGAGAGGACTTTCCATAGCTGGCAGTGGCAGGGCTGGCCTACTTCCTGTCAATTCAAATGTGTATTTTACAAAATGTCTGATACAAATTATTGTTCTATGCTAAATAACTTTTCCTTTGTAGGCTGGATCCTGCAGACCAAGTATAGTAGTACCCACACAAACAGTACTGCCTGTTTGGGTTTTGTGCCCCAATCAGGCAGATATGGCTACTCATCTCTTCAGTGTAATGTAATGATTATGTGGTTTTGTATTCATGTATTTTATAATGCAATAAGGTTTGTGTTTAATGATGTATTGTAAAATGTGTGCATGATTTTTACATGTGCACAAATATTGAATAAGTGGGAAGGGGTATAATAGCCCTGTTAATTCATTACTAATAGTAAGAGATGTGCTTCATTTTTGGCCCACCGCAAGAAATTTCGTATTTCCCGTGGTTCGGGCCTTTGTAATTAGGGGAACCTGAATTTTGGGTTAGCGTGCACTAACAAGAGTTAGTATGCGCTAATTCCCCCTTAGTGCACACTAATTCCTGTTAGTGCACGCCAACCCGAAAACTGAATGTTCCCAAATTTTTGGGAAACTTTGGTTTGGTTTTCGGGTTCCCCGAACCAGGACGAATTAGGCAAGTTCATTGAAATTGCTTAATTTGTCCTAAACAATTACACATCCCAACTAATAGTGCCCTTAGTATATCCAGTAACTAAGGATAGAGAAGAGAAGAGTAGGTTTTAGCAAATGAATGAACCATTCAGTACAGCCCCTCCCTTTGAGGGTACTTGGATGGGTTAACAAAAGCATCTTGCAGCAGTGCAATCTGGGAGCAGCATAAATTAGTTTGAAATTTAAAGGCGATATGGAGCCTTTCCTTTGCTGATTTGTTGGTATTCCCTTGGATTCAGGTACTACTTACCTGCAGTTCCTGGGCAAGTTTGAAGAAACATCCCTTTCAGTTCACTAACTGGCTGGCTGAGATTGTTTCTCAATTATTCTTGGATTTTGGACATTTTTCTTTTTAAAAATCCTGTGATACTCTAGGGTGTTGCTTGGAGTGAGAGAGTAAGAACCCTTTCCCTGGGGGGCCCAGGATAGAGCAGACCTGCCATGCTGTGACCTTCCAATGAAACTCGCTTTCCTGAATACCATAACTTTTATAAAATATTTTCTATAACTTCCATGTCTGTCTGTCAATAGCTTAAATACATTTCTGTTCCCTTCAGATCAGTTATGGAGCCATGGATCACATCCTCAGTGACAGGGTTCAGTTCCCTTCCTTTTACCGAACCGTCCCTGATGAGAGGTCTCAGTATGAAGCAATAATTCAATTACTGAAGCACTTTGGCTGGACCTGGGTTGGGATCGTGGCATCGGATGATGACAGCAATGTGAGAGCCAGTGAGGAGCTGAGGAATGAGATTATCAGGAGTGGTGCCTGTGTTGACTTTTTGGTAATTTACAATGAATACAATCATAGAACATTCAACACAACTGCTAAAATAATAAAAAATACAACAGCAAATGTGTTTATTGTTTACAGCAGATTTTCCCATTTTATGAACCTATTGAATGACCTCGTGATTTACCTAGAGTCAAATTCAGTGCTTGAGAAAGTTTGGATTTGTTCAGCTACATTATACATTTCACCAGAATCTTTACTTAATAACATTCTTTTTCTATTCAATGGATCTTTGATTTTCTCAGTTAAGAAAGGAGAGATTCCTGGACTTAAGAACTTCATGTACAGTTCCTCTCACTCCAAAATATTACATAGAAATCTGCTTTCTGAGTTCTGGAGAAAGACATTTTATTGCAGACCTGTAAATATTCCTGAGAATGAGATAAGTTATTTCTACGATCCATGCACAGATGAAGTGGAGCTGAGATTTTCTGATGGAACAGAATTTGATGTGAATAACTTTAGATTCACCTACAGTCTTTACATTGCTGTATATGCAGTGGCTCATGCTTTACATAACATGATTTCACCCAAAATGCAACAGAGGGAGTTTCCACAAATATCAAGTCTGATGCAGAATATTCACCCTTGGCAGGTAAGCAAAACATGGTTTTAGTGCAGTTTATGCTGTGAAACATACAAATGGCTTTGGAGTGTCCATCTGTCTATTCATCGATCTGACACTGATGTCACAGGGATGGACGGGCAGGTGCAGATACGTAAATGCACTGGGAAGAGTGGTGAGAAAATGAAGCAGGATGTGGTCTTTGCTGCCTGAGCACTACTTCATCCCAGGCAGGCCAGGACTCATTGGCTCTGTCTGCATTCCCCATAGATTTGGTCTGTAAGGGAGGCAGGAGCATGTGCAGGAGAGGAGAGAAACATCTGCAGCAGAGGTGGGGCTGAGAGCAGAATGAGAATGGGGGTGGAGGAAGGCGGAGATGCAGGAAAGGATTGTAACTGGGTGGGAAGAGGAGAGGTCTGCACCAAAGTGTGTGTATGAGGAGTTGGGAGGAATGCAGAGAAAAAGACACTGGGGTGTGGAGTGGAGGGCGAGATGTGAGAGCAGCACTGCTCTGGGCTGGATTTGTTGTGGCTCTTGTACTCTCACCAGGGGAAAAAGGCACTCAACAGGTACTCCAACAACCCCATTGCACAAATGAAATTATTAGTACATGAAAAGTATTTCATGATCATGGTGAGTGCACAGATAAAGTAAAATAAAAAAAAATCTATAAAAAACACTACTCATCAAAATCAAAGAAAAAATTCAAAATTAAAGTAACAAATCTCATATTTCAAACTGCATTCAAAAACCAACTGCTATTCAGGTGTTATTAACACAATGGCAGACTTAACTATGATCATTACTAAGCAAATATCACTCCTGCCACACATGACTATGAATGTGCAATAAACACAATTCTAAACTATAACCAATTTCCCAAATGTTGGTTCAAATTAAAAAAAAAAAATTCTTGCACAGTCCCAAATTTTAGCAGCTCCCTGAATGTTAGTGCATCCTTTTTTTTATTTAATTCTTTATTTATAATTTTTTTTCAAATACAAATGTCATAACAACATTATTTGAATATATTGAGAATACTAAGAGAAAAAACATAATCTCATTTCATGAAACATTATATTACTTAAATAAGTAATCTTTTCCCAACTATCTCTTCCTTCTGTAATGTAACATAACATTGTAAAGAAATATAGTAATTAAATTCTATTCTTGGACAAATTGTCAAGCATTGCTGAGACTTAGGATATCAACAAGGAGAAAACTATTCTTGAAAAATCAGAGGATAGACATTTACATAGCTCACAACAGTATATCCAATTTTTACCCTAGTCATTAAGAACCATAGGTGATGACGTGACTGGTACTTGTGCCTCCAAAAATTGCTGGAGTTGTTCTATTTGAAGAAAAACAAACATTTGTTCACCTCTCTATCTCACATTTACATGGGTAGTGTAAAAGGAATGAATAACCCAAAGACTGAACTTTTTGTCTGGTAGTTAAAAATTCTTTCCTTCTAGTCCTAGTTATAGGAGCTAGATCTGGGTACAATTTCAATGTTTGGCCATAAAACTGTATTGGGAATTTCTGAAAATATCTACGCATAACTTTATTGACATCTCGTAATGTTATAAATGATATTATTAATGTATTCCTTTCTAGAACATCAGTGCTGGAACTTTCAAGGAAACTAGTTAAGTTGACAGGAATATTTTGAGACTTAACACCTTTCCTTTCTAAAGTGAAAAAAGTATTAATTGAGGGAAAATCTGAATCATTAAACATTAAGACTTCTTTAAAAAGCCTTTTCAAAGTTACAAAGGAAATTTCTCCTGCCAATTTCGGAAAATTTAGTATTCTAATGTTGAGATGTCTAACTCTGTTTTCAATTATTTCCAACCCTTTTGAACAATATAATTGATCTTTCACTATCACTGCACTTATTTTCTGACAAGCTTTTATAGCTTTATCATTTTCATTCACTTTAAGAACAATATCATTAATTTGTTGTTGTGCATAATTCATCTTTACTTGAAAATTTGAGGAGACATTATCTATTTTACTTTCCAGCCTATTGATGGCTGCACTCAGACCAGACACAACATCCCATATAGTCTCAAGCATTACCGTTTCAGGTCTAGTAACAACAAGTGGTAGTTGACTTATCTGCTCTGAGAGCTCCTGATCACACTCTTGCTCATTATCTTCCCCTCTAGATGGTTCACCACTTTTCATAGATGTTCTCACCACTTCTACAGAGAATTCCCTCCCAGATGCAATCTCAGAGAGTGCTCCCACTGATCCACAAACTTCCCCTTCTTCTTGGGGAGATTGTTGGACCACTTCCTCTCCTGAGCCATGTTGTGCAGGTAGTAGACGAGTGTTAGGGCTTAAGGATGCCTCCTCCGGGGTGGACACCCGTTCTCCTCCACAGGTTCATCCAATGGATTCACCAGTAGCCTCATTTTCCAGTTGTGTGAGGAAGCGATCAATATCCAGTTGGGTTAATGAGGGTAAGGGCTCAGTAGGAAAAACCCTTATTTTCCCTTTCCTTTTGGGTGGCATATTAACTGTCTAACTCCTTCAACTGTGATGATACTATGCTCCTCAGTGCTATGCTTGAGTAGGCTATAATAACTTGATAATGAGGGGACCTTAGGCTTTTCAAATGAAAAAATAGTATCCAGGGACTGAAAGGTCGAAGCTTGGCAAGAGGTGGAGGGCAACGATCCAGTATAATGGTGTAGTTGTAAATACGGAAACACCTCTTTCACGGAGAGAACATACAACTCCTGGAGCTCCGGAAAGGGCAAAATCCGACCCTCAGGCATTAGTACATGGTCCATTTGTGTTATTCCCTTGCCTCCCCAGGGGTGAAACACATCTGTCTGTGAACCCGGTGTAAAGTCTGGGTTCCCTTGTACCGGCCAAAAATATGCACATGTCCGATCAGTCTTCAAACGCATAAGTTTGAACCATGACATACGAATGGGTCTAGTAATGACAATTTGCACAAGGAATGTGGGAAGCTTAGTGGACTGGGACTGCAGAACAAATTTAAGAGCTAACGCTTTATCTGCTAAAACATTGATAAAGGTGGACGTGTCCAGCAGCCAGTCCCTGACTATCCAAAGGTTGCTGGCCAGATTATAAAGCTCTGGGACTCCCAAGCCTCCCCAACCCCACCTCTCTCTCAACCAGATCAGAGGGACTCTATCCTTCCCACCCCACCAGAAAAACCTTCTCTGAGCTTTGTTGAGTTGTAGCAAATCTACTCGATGTATTTGAAGAGGTAAATTCTGAAACAAATAGCGCCACTTTGGAAGAATAGTAATCTTAAAGAAGTTGACCCTTCCCCCCAGTGACAATGGCAAGGAGATCCAGGAAAGCAACCTATCTTGAGTGGCCTTAAGCAAGGGGTAGACATTCAATTTATATAGGTGGGAAAGCGTACAAGGGATAGTAATCCAAAGGTAAGTGAATGAATCAGGTGCCCATTGTAGAGGAAAATCTGCTCCCTAGTCCCTCTGTAGGCCTTCCAGAGAGGACAAAGCCATAGATTTATTCATATTTAGCCTTAGGCCCAAGAAAACACCAAAGACACAAATTAATTGAAGAAGGGGGGGGGGGTGTAGGGAACCACGGGGATCTGTAAGAAAAACTAGTATGTCATCCGCAAAGGCGGCATACTTAAAGGTGATAGACTGAAACCGTAAACCCTTTATCCCCTTAGCTAACTGGATTGATTTTAGTAAGGGTTATAACTGGAGGATAATTAATAACGGTGAGAGAGGGCATCCCTGTCGGGTGTCCCTGGTAATAGGGAATGCATCAGATTTTGAACCATTAGCTATTACAACCGCTTCTGGAGCCTAATACAAGAGGTGTATCACATTAAAGAAAAGCCCCTCAAATCCCATCTTAAGTAGCACGTGAGATACTCTCATTCCACCCTATCAAATGCTTTTTCAGCATCAAAACTTATAACAAGGAATGGGGATTCCATTTGCTGACACATTACCATGGCAGCCAACACTTTATGTATATTAGTGAGAGCATATTGTTTCCTGATAAAGCCCACTTGATCTAGTCCAATAAGCGATGGGAGTATCTCTGCCAATCGGTCTGCTAATATTTTAGCAAAAATCTTTCCATCAAAATTTAAGAGGGATATTGGGTGATAAGATTCTGGCAGTAATGAGTCTTTCTCTGACTTGTGAATAAGTGTAATATTTGCTGTTTTGGTATGAACAGGGAGGGAGCCTAGCTCCAGCAATTCAGAGAAAATGCTTACCAATAGGGTTCCTACCAAATCCGCCAAGCACCTGTAAAACTCTGCATCATAGCCATCCGGCCCTGGAGCTTTGAGATGTTTTGCCTTCCTAATAACTGAAAGAACCTCTTCCAATGTAATTGGCATATTCAGCCCCGTTTTCTGGTCCACAGTTAGAGATGGGAGATTTAATTGGGAACAGAAACGATCGCAAGCCTGGATTTCCCACCCCTCTGAGGAGTATAGTTTACTATAAATTTCCCTAAATCTCTTCAAAATAGCGGTATTCTCCGTGAGTGTCTGACCAGAAGTTGAGAGTAACGCTGGGATGTGACGAGGACCGCGGGTAGAGCACACTAAATTTGCAAGCAGCTTACCTGATTCATTACTATGCTGATAAAGCTTGTACTGATAATACAGGAAACTCTTTCGGGCTCTCTGATGCAGTAATGTATTTAGTTCCTCTTGGATTGTCAGAAATTGCGCCCGAACCTCACTCGTATTAGCTCTATTGAAACGGGCCCTTGTTCTATTTAATTGGGCTGTCAAAGTCAGAATTCTATGATCCATAGCCTTTTTTCTATGGGCCATATATGAAATAATATCTCCCCTCATCACCACCTTTGCGGCATACCAAAATAGTCTCGGGGAGGTTCCATGTTGTGCATTTAGTTCTACATAGTCCATCCATCTAGCTCGTAAATACTCCTGAAATTTAACATCATTGACTAGATAGAATGGAAATCACCAATGAGAGGAAGCGGGGCTAGAAAGACCCAATACTAAGTCCAAGTGGACCGGAGTGTGGTCAGAAATAATAATGTCATCAATAGCAGCTGCATGCACCTTGGATATATCACTCGCGCTGATCAAAAAATAGTCTAACCTAGAAAGGGTACTTTGTGCTCTAGATATATGGGTGAAATCTTTTTCACCAGGGTGCATAACACTCCACACATCTATCAATTGCAGAGAGCATTCCAGGAAGGAGGGTCCTTTGCTGTATCCTGAAGAATGTCTGGCAGGAGGAGATTTATCTAGATGGGGATCTCGATATGTGTTAAAATCACCCCCCACTATAATAAGCTCACCTAAGTACGGTGACCGGCTGCAGGATGCCACAACCAGTAAGCACAACAGCTAGAGCTTCAAGAAACTATTGCTGTCCCTGAATTTTCTAGGACAAGCCTAGAATGGCCTGCAGACTGGAAGCCTCTATTGGGTCCATGGCATTGACAATCTGTTAAGCTGGTGGACCATAGGACCGAAGGGGAGTTGGTGCTACCTGTGGTGAGGAGCCATACAGGTCCCCACCATCAGTAAGCAAGGCTGATGAAAGGCAGAGGCCCAGCTGGAGCACCACTACTACCAGCCCATGTTCCACTTAAGTTGAGCCCTTAGGTGCCGGGGCCAGCTAGACTTAGGTGGGGCCTCTGCAGCAATGAAGTCAGTGCTCAGGCCGAGGTCCAGAATGAACAGCAAGTTCAAGGTCAGGGGTCAGTTGAGGTAGGTCATGGTCAAAGTCCAGGGAAGGGTTGAAACAGGTGGCATAGCTCATGGTCAAAGTTCAGGCAAGGACTAAGGCAGGCAATGCAGCCCATGGTCAAGGTCCAGGCAAGGGTCAAGGCAGGAGGCATAGCAAGGTCGAGGTTCAGTCTGAAGTCAAAGCCAAAATCAGTCCTGAGGAAAGAAGAAGGAAGGTGAGAAACACGGGAGACAGGAAGGAACTCAGAACTCAGGAACAACAATCCACTATTCAGAAGTGAGGAGACCTATTGCCAAGGCAAAGGCTACAGGCAGGATCCAGACTTATATATTCCTGGGTAGATGATGCCATCAGCAAGGGTCACATGGCTTTTCCCTCCATGGGCCGTGAAGATGATGGATCAAGTTGGCAGTGGCTCCCCACTGCTACCAAGGAGCTCAGCACCAGGTAAGCAAAGCCAGCATGGGGCTTTGTGGCTGGCAAGTGTAACACTAAGTAAAAACTGATCCATAAACAACAGTGACAATTAACATGACAGAAATTTCAAATCTGACTGCTTTCTGACTAAGTTCCTAACAAAGCCAGACAAACCATTTAATAGGGATGTGCAGAGGGACGTCATACGTTGCACTCGTGATTTGGATTCGTCGGGGAGAAAATGCATTGCATTTGGCCGTATGGCGCCCCGATGCGTTAATACGGTGAGTTATATTCGTGTCCCAGCTAAAATTAAAATTAACTACAACCCCCCACCCTCCTGACCCCCCCAAGACATACCAAAACTCCCTGGGGGTCCAGCGGGGAGTCCAGAAGCCATCCCCTGCATTCTCACACCCTCGTTTGCCGGTTTCATCATGGCGCCGATAGCCTGTGTCACAGGGGCTACCGGTGCCATTGGTCAGCCCCTGTCACATGGTCACCGGTGCCATCTTGTGCTCCTACCATGTGACAGGGGCTGACCAATGGCACCAGTATCCCCTGTGACATAGTATGGGCAAAGGCTATTGGCGCCATTTTGAGTCCTGGCATCGGACGGTCGGCGTGCAGGAGGTCACTCCGGGACCCCCGTTGGACCCCCAGGGACTTTTGGCCAGCTTGGGAGGGCCTCCTGACCCCCCACAAGACTTGCCAAAAGTCCAGCGGGGGTCCGGGAGCGACCTCCTGCACGCCGGCCATCCGATTCCAGAACTCAAAATGGCGCCGATCGCCTTTGCCCTCACTATGTCACAGGTACTGAGGGTTGGCCTCTGTGACATAGTGAAGGCAAAGGCGATCTGCTGCCAGTGTTCAAAATGGCGCCGATCGCCTTTGCCCTCACTATGTCACAGGGGCCGACCGTCAGTACCTGTGACATAGTGAGGGCAAAGGCGATCGGCGCCATTTTGAGTATTGGCATCGGACGGCCGGCATGCAGGAGGTCGCTCCCGGACCCCCACTGGACTTTTGGCTAGTCTTGTGGGGGTCAGGAGGACCCCCCAAGCTGGCCAAAAGTCCCTGTGGGTCCAACGGGGGTCCCGGAGCGACCTCCTGCACGCCGGCCGTCCGATGCCAGGACTCAAAATGGCGCTGATAGCCTTTGCCCATATTATGTCACAGGGGCTACCGGTGCCATTGGTCAGCCCCTGTCACATGATAGGAGCACAAGATGGTGCCAATGGCCATGTGACAGGGGCTGACCAATGGCACCGGTAGCCCCTGTGACAAAGGCTATCGGCGCCATGATGAAACCAGCACCGAGGGTGTGAGTGCAGGGGATAGTTCCCGGACCCCCCGCTGGACCACCAGGGAGTTTTGGTAAATCTTGGTGGGTTTAGGAGGGTTTGTTTAAATTTTTATTTAGGTGGCCGAATAAAACAGAAATCTGTTAAATACGTGGGGAGTCGCGATGCGTTTCGCCTCCCCACGTATTTAACAGATAGGACAAAATACGTTGTGCATCACAAATACGTGGAAAACGGATGCACACCCCTACCATTTAAATATGGGTCTCGGGATCCCCAAATTTAGGAGTGTAATTAGTTTGCCAACATAGGTGCTTAAGTTAGCTGCCTTGCTCTAAATATCAGTAGTAAGTACCTAACTATTTTTTCCTACTATGACTCCAACCCCATAGTAATCAGTTTTTAGGAATCTAGATTTAGAGACTCAGGCCCAGTCACTTATAACTCCCAATAGGGGCTAAAATTGTATGAAAATTAATCCACAATTATTTCACACAAAATTTACCATTTCATATCATAAGAACATAAGAAAATGCCATACTGGGTCAGACCAAGGGTCTATCAAGCCCAGCATCCTGTTTCCAACAGTGGCCAATCCAGGCCATAAGAACCTGGCAAGTACCCAAAAACTAAGTCTATTCCATGTAACCATTGCTAATGGCAGTGGCTATTCTCTAAGTGAACTTAATAGCAGGTAATGGACTTCTCCTCCAAGAACTTATCCAATCCTTTTTTAAACACAGCTATACTAACTGCACGAACCACATTCTCTGGCAACAAATACCAGAGTTTAATTGTGCGTTGAGTAAAAAAGAACTTTCTTCCTTGTTTCAAGATAAACCAATACATGAAAAATCTTCAGTTCAGAACTTCAGCTGGTGATTTGATTATCTTTGATGATGAGGGGAAACTGCAAGGTCAATTTGATATTGTAAACTGGTTGATCTTCTCTAATGGAACTATCTGGAAAAATCAAGTTGGAAATTATAATGCATCTGCTCCTCAGGGTCAGCAACTCCTCATCAATGTGAGTGCGATTGCATGGAGACCAAATATTACACAGGTAAGAACCAGGCATGCGTCCACTTTTCAAAAAAAGTTCAAAACCAGATTTTTTTTATACCAGCAAAATATTTCATGGTCCATTACATTTATTCCATGAACCTTTTCCCAAAAAAATCAATAAGAACTCTTTTATTCAGCAAAACTACAATGGAAAATGATATGTTTGCATGATCAAGGGTTCTACAGTGCTGATTCAGAGAAGATACAAACAAACTGGCAAACTCACATCATATCTGTCTGACAGTTTCCAGATTTAGTTGAGAACTTCCCCAGTAATCCATAAGAAAATCCCAAAATTCCTTCAAGCTTGATTCCTGTTTTGAATTTGAACTTACGTTTCCTGTTTGTATAGTATAATTTTGATACAAACAAAATAAATAAAGGCATAAAAAGTGAGGTTTTTTTAAATATCAAAGAGTTTTAGGGATATTAGGTGTTGCTTGTCAATGCAAGAGCCAGTGCAAGCATATTTGGTGCCCAAGGCAAAACTGTGGTCTTTCGTCCCCCTCCCCTAAATTACCAGCGGCAGTGGCTCCAGCACAGCACTGCCTTTACTGACATTCGGCTCGATACAGTAAGGCCGCGGTAAAAACAGTGCGGCAGTGTCAGGCGCACCCTTCCTCCCCGCACGCACAGTTCTCCTGACCTAACGCCTGATTCTCTCTTCTAATCGCATGCAAATGCATGCCGCGGCTGTGAAGCGTTAGGGAAGGGTTATGCCCGCGCAACCCATTTTACTGTATAGGTGCTGTAACAGCGCCTATACAGTAACCTGGGTGCGCTGGTACCTGTCATTTCAAATGACATTTGAAATGACAGGCACCAGGAAGTGTAAAAAAGTGTAAAAAGTGTAAAAAGTGTAAAAAACAAAAAACCTGTGTGTTATATAAAAAAATAAAAAAATGTTAAATACCTGTCGGAGGGCCGTGGGTCCAGGCGGCCGGTGGGCGGCAGGCAGCCATCAGCGGCATCCGGTAGTCCCTTCTCCCTTCCTCCCGATTTCGCACGGGCATCCATCCAGGCAGAGGGAGCCGACGGCGAACGACCTCCGGCTCCCCCTGCCTGGATGAGCGCCAAAATCGCACGGGCGGGTCAGCAGCGGGGGGGCGGCGGGTAGGCAGCAGCGGGGTCCGGGGGGGCAGCGGCAGCAGGATCCGGGGAGCGAGTAGCAGCAGCGTGTTCGATCGGGCAGGCAGGTAGGTGGCAAAAAAAAGATGGCCGCCTGCACGGGAAAAGCGTGCAATTGGCCGCTGAAGACGTGACGTCACGACGTTTCGCGTCACGGGGTGTGACGTCACGTCTTCAGCGGCCAATTGCAGCTTTCCCCCGTGCAGGCGGCCATCTTTTTTTCCCACCTACCTGCCCGATCGAACACGCTGCCGCTACTCGCCCCCCCGGATCTCGCTGCCACTGCCGCCCCTGGATCCTGCTGCCGCTGCCCCCGGACCCCGCTGCTGCCTACCCGCTGCTCCCGGATCCTGCTGCTGCCCTGCCGCCCCCCCCCCCCCCCGCTGCTGACCCGCCCGTGCGATTTTGGCGCTCATCCAGGCAGGGGGAGCCGGAGGTCGTTCGCCGTCGGCTCCCTCTGCCTGGATGGATGCCCGTGCGAAATCGGGAGGAAGGGAGAAGGGACTACCGGATGCCGCTGATGGCTGCCTGCCGCCCACCGGCCGCCTGGACCCACGGCCCTCCAACAGGTATTTAAAATTGTTTTATTTTTTTATATAACACACAGGTTTTTTGTTTTTTACACTTTTTACACTTTTTACACTTACTGTAGCAGGCCCGAGCCTTGCTACTTTTTCGTTTGTTTTTTTTTTTGCTTCGGGAGGAGGGGACCGGACGGGGCTGCAGGAGACCGGACTGGACCAGGGCGGGTAAGCAATGTTTTTACACTACACTACACTACACTAACTCCTACTAGGGGGAGGCGGTAAACTAGCAGGTTAAGGCCGCGGCAGAACAGCGGGTTACGGAGGAGATAATATCAGCGCCCGTTACAGTATCGCAGGGGAATAGCTAATTCCTTCATTATACAGCTTTTTCATTCATTTACATGCTGGGTGCGGAAAGGGTTTAGGAAAGGGTTTAGGAAGCGCTAAGGACGCGTGAAACTGGAGACTGTATCGCTGGATGGCCTTACTCGTCTGTATTGTGCGCTCCCAGCACGTTACAGACGGGGAATCTTTAACTCAACGTTACTGTATCGACCTGATTATTGGCTGTGGTACAGCACCCTTCTAGATATCACACTGGCAGGATTTGCTGTCCCCAAAATCTTGGTGCTCTAGGCGACCATCTAGTTTGCCTAATGAGAGAACCGGCCCTGGGTGTTTGGATATTCAATATTAAAATGTCTAGGACAAGAGAGTCCCCTGTTTGGACAATAATATTTAGAATCAAGCTCATAAGTAGCTTGTTTATACTAATGGACCTTTTCACAAAAGCATGGTGAGCATAATGTGGCTATACATGAATGTGTAAAGCTGAAAAAGGCTGAAAACTTGTGTATTAATGCCTGCATCACCCTTACAACAACATTTCTTTGGCTGCTTTGATAAACACCTAACTCACGCAGAGTGTCATTCCAAATTCTCTAAATAGAGCTTCTATTAGAGCCCTGTAAAGGGAGCAAAATCTGGATTACACAGACCCTGCAAACTTTAGGTCCATTTTCTCCCTATCATTCTTGGCTAAGTTATTTGAAACTACTGTCTTGAATCAGTTGTTTGATTTCATTGAAGAGCATGAAATCTTGGATCCTCATCAGTTTGGTTTTCAAAAATTCCTAAGTTCTGAGTTTTTAAACATAGAAACATAGAAATGACGGCAGAAGAAGACCAAACGGCCCATCCAGTCTGCCCAGCAAGCTTTCATACTTTTTTTTCTCTCACATACTTATCTGTTTCTCTTGGCTCTTAGTAACCTTTTTTCTTCTATTTCCCTTCCACCCCCACCATTAATGTAGAGAACAGTGTTGGAACTGCATCTAAGTGAAATAGATTAATTAGTTAGGAGTATTAACCACTGCAATAAGCAAGCTACACCCATGCTTATCTGTTTATCCAGTCCTTGTTGGTTGTTGCCTGAATATAGATCCACTTTTCTTCATTCCCCCCTGCCGTTGAAGCAAAGAGCCATGCTGGCTATGCATTGAAAGTGAAGTATCAGTCTTGTTCCCCTGCCGTTGAAGTAGAGAGCTATGCTGGCTTTGCATTGAAAGTGAAGTATCAGTCTTGCTCCCCTGCCATTGAAGCAGAGGGCTATGCTGGATATGTGTGGTGTCAGACTTTCTCCCCTGCGTTGAAGCAGAGAGCTATGCTGGCTTTGCATTGAAAGTGAAGTATCAGTCTTGCTCCCCTGCCATTGAAGCAGAGAGCTATGCTGAATATGCATTGAAAGTGAAGTATCAGGCTTATTTAGTTTGGGGTAGTAACCGCTGTCACAAGCAAGCTGCTCCCCACTTTTTTGTGAATGCAAATCCTTATTTCCACATTTCCTGATTGCCGCTGAAGCTTAGAACAATGTTGGAGTCACATTAACTGTGTGTATGTTTATTGAATAAGGGTATTATCACCAGGTAGTGGCCGTCGTTCCCGTGATCCAGCCACTCTTCATTCACATCCTCTAGACTTTATGGATCCATAGTGATTATCCCACACCCCTTTGAAGTCCTTTACAGTTTTGGTCTTCACTACTTCCTCCGGAAGGTCATTCCAGGCATCCACCACCCTCTCTGTGAAGAAATACTTCCTGACATTGGTTCTGAGTCTTCCTCCCTGGAGTTTTAAACTGTGACCCCTGGTTCTACTGATTTTTTTCCAACGGAAAAGGTTTGTTGTTATCTTTGGATCATTAAAACCTTTCAAGTATCTTAAAGTCTGTATCATATCACCTCTGCTCCTCCTTTCCTCCAGGGTTTACATATTTAGATTCTTCAATCTCTCCTCATAAGTCATTTGATGAAGACCATCCACCTTTTTGGTCGCCCTTCTCTGGACCGCCTCCATCCTGTCTCTGTCTCTTCGGAAATACGGTCTCCAGAACTGAGTGCAGTACTCCAGGTGAGGCCTCACCAAGGACCTGTACAAGGGGATCATCACTTCCCTTTTCTTACTTGATATTCCTCTCTCTATGCAGCCCAGCATTCTTCTGGCTTTAGCTATCACCTTGTCACATTGTTTTGCCAACTTCAGATCGTTAGACACTATCATCCAAAGGTCTCTGTCCTGCTCCATGTACATCAGCCCTTCACTCCCCATCGAATACAGTTCTTCTTGATTTCCACACCCCATATGCATGACTCTGTACTTCTTGGCATTGAATCTCAGCTGCCATATCTTCGACCACTCTTCCAGCTTCTTTAAATCCCATCTCATTCTTCCGGTGTGTCCACTCTGTTGCAGATCTTAGTGTCATCCGCAGACAGACAAACCTTACCTTCTATCCTGCCTGCTATGTCACTCACATAGATATTGAACAGGACCTGTCCCAACACCAATCCTTGCGGCACTCTGCTTAACACCGCTCTCTCTTCAGAGTAAGTTCCATTTATCATCACACATTGTCTTCTGTCCGTCAACAAGTTTGCAATGCAGGCCACTACCTCGGCACTCGCTCCTAAGCTTTTCATTTTATTCACCAGTCTCCTGTGCGAGACCATATCTAAAATATGTACACCCTGGAGGAAAGGAGGAGCAGAGGTGATATGATACAGACTTTCAGATACTTGAAAGGTTTTAATGATCCAAAGACAACGACAAACCTTTTCCATAGGAAAAAAATCAGCAGAACCAGGGGTCACGATTTGAAGCTCCAGGGAGGAAGATTCAGAACCAATGTCAGGAAGTATTTCTTCACGGAGAGGGTGGTGGATGCCTGGAATGCCCTTCCGAAGGAAGTGGTGAAGACCAGAACTGTGAAGGACTTCAAAGGGGCGTGGGATAAACACTGTGGATCCATAAAATCAAGAGGCCGTCAATAAAGAGTGGGTGGCTAGCCAGAATGACGGCTACTGCCTGGAGACAATACCCTTATTCAATAAACATACACATGGTTACTGTGACTCCAACATCACTCTAAGCTACAACAGCAAGAGGAAATGTGGAAAAAAGGATTCGCACTCACAAAGCGGGGAGTAGCTGGCTTGTTACGGCGGTTACTACCCCAAACCAAATAAGCCTGATACTTCACTTTCAATGCATATCCAGCATAGCTCTCTGCTTCAACGGCAGGGGAGAAGAAAAACTGATACTTCACGCATATCCAGCATGGCTCCCTGCTTCAACAGCAGGGGAGAAGAAAAACTGATACTTCACGCATATCCAGCATGGCTCTCTGCTTCAACGGCAGGGGAGAAGAAAAACTGATACTTCACGCATATCCAGCATAGCTCTCTGCTTCAACGGCCGGGGAGAAGAAAAACTGATACTTCACGCATATCCAGCATAGCTCTCTGCTTCAACGGCAGGGGAGAAGAAAAAAGGATTCGCACTCACAAAGCGGGGAGTAGCTGGCTTGTTACGGCGGTTACTACCCCAAACCAAATAAGCCTGATACTTCACTTTCAATGCATATCCTGCTTCAACGGCAGGGGAGAAGAAAAACTGATACTTCACGCATATCCAGCATAGCTCTCTGCTTCAACGGCAGGGGAGAAGAAAAACTGATACTTCACGCATATCCAGCATGGCTCTCTGCTTCAACGGCAGGGGAGAAGAAAAAAGGATTCGCACTCACAAAGCGGGGAGTAGCTGGCTTGTTACAGCGGTTACTACCCCAAACCAAATAAGCCTGATACTTCACTTTCAATGCATATCCTGCTTCAACGGCAGGGGAGAAGAAAAACTGATACTTCACGCATATCCAGCATGGCTCTCTGCTTCAACGGCAGGGGAGATGAAAAGCTGATACTACAAGCATATCCAGCATAGCTCCCTGCTTCAACGGCAGGGGAGAAGAAAAACAACCAATAAGGGCTGAATGGCACGGTCTGGGTAAAGCAGATGGGCATGGGTGTAGCTTGCTTATTGCGGCGGTTACTTCCCCTACTTTCCCTACTACCCATAACTAATCAAGCTTGATATTTCACTTGGTTGCAGCTCCATCACTGCTCTCTACATTAATGGTGGGGGTGGAAGGGAAATAGAACCAAAGAGCTAAGAGAAACAGATAAGTATGAGAAAAAAATGTGAAGCTTGCTGGGCAGACTGGATGGGCCGTTTGGTCTTCTTCTGCCGTCATTTCTATGTTTCTATGTTTCTAAAAGCCTTGCTGAAATCCAAGTAGATGACGTCGAGCGCTCTTCTTTGATCCAACTCCCTAGTCACCCAGTCGAAAAAGTCAATTAGATTTGTCTGACAGGATCTTCCTCTGGTGAATCCATGCTGCCTCTGGTCCAACAATTCTCACGACTGTAGATAGTTCACTATTCTCTCTTCATTGTTGGAACATTTCTAGAAAAGGCCTTGAAACTTGGAAAGTTTCATTCTCGTATCTTTAGACATTTCCTAAGTGTTTGACACTGTCGATCACAAAATACTACTATTTAGGATTAAGGAATGTGGCCTGTCAGGTACAATTTTGGCTTGGTTTTGTTGTTTGAGGACCAAGCTAGTCAGGAACCCCCATGGGAACAGTCTATGACTACGGGCAAGACAGATCTATGCTACCAGCCACCTCCCCTGTAGGTTGACCCCTTGGGTTCTGGAGGCCAGCAGTACTTAGACAGGGGCTGAAGGTTGAGGTCAAGCTCAACTGGAGACTGGAACTTAGACAAGGCTGGAAACAGAGGCAGGCATTGAACACTGAAGCAGGCTGGGGCAATGGAACAGCTGGAATACTGGAAAAAGCTGGGACAAAGAACAGGACAGGACAGCCAAGACAAAGACTAGACCAAACAGGTAACACAAAAGGCCTAGTGAGGCCACTGAGCAAGGCAAAAGCAGAAGGCCTAGGGAGGCCACTAAGCAAAACTGAAGGCTTAAGAAAGCCACTGAGAAAAACTGGAGCAGAAGACTTTGGAAATCCACAAAGCTTTCAGAGACATGGGGCATAGCAGAGAGCCAAATAGACTAGATGACAAGGCCCTGAGGATAACAAGAGGCAGGGTTAAATAGGCTATGCCCTGCTAAGTCATGGGATCATGGTGGCTGTGACTGAAGAGAGGAAAAGAGTAGCTCACTGAGGGCCTCTGATGGTTGGAAGGCTGCATAATAGGCAGAATCACAACAGGTTTTGATCATTTATTTCTGAATGCACACAACAAATTAGAATCAGAAAACATAATTCACAATGGTGCTGTTTGTAGATTGTGTGTTTCGATTGATTCTCTTATATCTGTTCACCATCAGTGACCTGTGATCAGGTCTGGCTTCTTTAAGCTGAGAGCTCTGTATGGTCTGAAACATATGTTGAATAATGCTGATTTTAAAATGGTTGTCCAGGTATCAATACTACCTCTGATTGACTATTCTAATATTGTTTAACTAGGTCTTCCTATCCTGGCATTGAAACTTATCAGGTATTAATGAATACCACTACTTGAGTTATAGCAGGTAAAAAGTGTAGATACCACATCAGATCAGTCTGAATGGCCAGGAGCGAGGCAGTTGTTCTTTCATTCCTGGCTAGCAAAAATAAGGTATCCAGGAAAATGGGAAGGTTTGGGGAGAAGGGGGACCAGTATAATTTGTCATTATATGTGGGTGGGTAGGAGGTAAGGGAGGGGGATGCAGACGAGTGTACAATTCATTGGAAACCAGCACAGGGATCCTGGGTAAAATACTGGTGATTTTTAAAAGATTGCAATTGGTTTGGAGGTGACATTAGTACAGCCTAACAGAGCTTTTGTATACGATTTTGGGGAGAGAGTGGGGATTGGTTTGCTTGCCCTATTGTTTTTTTTTTTTTTTGCTTGGTTATGACAATTCTACTTTGCCAGATGTCTTTTAAAAATATCTGATTAAGTAGCATGTTATCCACCCACACAAAGCCACATAACTGAAAAACTTACTTGGCTATATTCAAATGTACTATAACTCTAAGTTTTTTTTGTAGCCGGATAACTTTAAATAAATATATACAGTGAGATGTTTATCTCTCTGAATATACAGGACAAGTTATCCTGCTGAATTTAGCTGGATAACTTGTCCATTAAACTGCCTACTGAATATTGGCCTCCAGATATCTTTCTACATTACATCTAATATCTTATTACATTTTTTTTATCTCATATCACACCCTAGATTCCTCGTTCTGTGTGCAGTGAGAGCTGCCCTCCTGGATATAGGAAAGCCCCTCGGGAAGGAAAACCCCTCTGCTGCTATGACTGTGTCCCATGTCCTGAAGGAGAAATCACCAACATGATGGGTGAGTAAAATGAAGAATGGCATGTTGGATAATCAGCATGAATGGTATGAAACAGATGAAGAGGAAGATCTTAATCACCTGTAAAAGTTGGTGGTATTTTTTTTATAGTATTACCTGTGAAAGACAGGATATTTTATACCAGGAATCACAATGCATGGATTAAAATTGGTTGCACAGTAGAGTGGATTTGATTTAATGGGGAATGTTTATATTGCCTCTTTCACCTGTGTCAATCGTGGAAAACTCTTTTCTTTCATTGAAAGGAAAAGTTTGATCAATGTGGTCCATGTCATGATCACCTTATGGATGAATCATTGTAATGCACTATATAATGGAATTCTATCTAAGGGTTTACATCAGCTCCAGCTCATACAGAATGCCACAGCCTGAATGCTAGAGGATTGCACGAGAAAATCATACCCACTCTATGTAACCTCCATTGTCTACCAGTATTCTGTTGAGTCAAAATTAAAATCCTAACCTTCAAGGCCCAAGTGGAAAAGATCCATATTTCATGAAGAACTGGTTACCCGTTTATGCTCTTGCTAGGTCTTTAAAGTCCTTTTAAGGAGCCTACTTATGCAAACCAATGACAAAAGAAAACAAACGATCTGAAATCCATCTATGGGCCTTTTAGGGTGCTGTCATTATCTTCTGGAACTGTTTCCCAGAACAGCTTTTTTAAATGCAAGACTAGAAGCATGTGAAAGTATGGTTCTTCAGTCAGGCCTTTAAGGGTGATGATAAAAAATGGAAGCCCTACACACCTTCCTAGATGAGCTGCACACTAACAGAGCTCAGTGTTCTAATCTCTCCCACCACACTTTTTAGCATCTATGAGGCCCATGGCTACAATGAGCCACCTGTTATGTGACCTCTGTTACTTTATTTATGCTATATTTCCTTCCGGTAGTTTCTTGTAGGGATGTGCAATCATTTAGGATGAATTAGGGAATTTCAATGAAATTCCCTAATTCATCCTGGTTCGGGGAACCTGAAAACTGAACCAGACTTTCCTGAAATTTTGGGAAAATTCAGTTTTCAGTGTGCACTAACCTGAAATTCGGGTCCCCCAAATTTCAAAGGCCCAAACCACGGGAAATACAAAATTTCCCACGGTGGGCCAAAAATGAAGCCCGAACAAAATGTTCAGGCTTTGCACATCTCTAGTTTCTTGTTTACTTATGGTGTTTTACTCCATTTATTTAGGTGATATATTGATTTGCTTTGTTTACTAATGTGGTTGTTTAAGTTTACAGTTTATTAACCTTTATGAATTGCCAGGTGTGGAATGGCTCTTGGTAATTAACAATAAAAATATACATATTTTTTTCAGCAAACAAATAAAACATATGATTGACCATATCAATAAGATAACTACTGTACTAGCCTGATAAGAGGTATTAAACAGATTATCAGAGTGTTAACATGTAAGCTTTATTGAAAAGGTTCAGATTTCCTTTAGTTAAGCTTTGAATTTGTTAGGGTCAGTCTCAAGTCTTGAGCTGATCGGAAGAAAGTTCCAGAATTCTAGAGCTGCTATGCAGAAGTTTTTTTTTTCCCTTGTCTTTTGAATCCGAGCCAGGTTATGTGATGGAACTTCAAGCAGGCCTCTGTTTTGTGACTGCAAATTTCTGTTGGTAGTATAAATTTTGAGGAGTGCATTAGCCCCTGGAATAGAGTTAAGCTGAAGAAGATGATGAACCATAACAGAAATCTTGCATTTTATCCACCCCTGAATTAGGAGACGATGTAGCCTGTAGAGCACAGGAGAAATGTGCTCTTTAATGTGCATGCCATAGATAAGATGTTCCATGGCATTTTGAAGCAAATGCTTTCAATGTAATGACAGGAAAACCTAGATAGACCACATTGCAGTAATCAAGTGAAGGTAACATTAAAGTCTGGACCCAAGAAACACGAAAGTAGGCGATCTAAAAAAGCCTTAGGAAGACAAAAAGGATAGATGCCTGGGTCTTTTTCAAATCTTTATTGGAGTAGAGACGTAGTTAAAATATAATGCCCGACTGTGAAAGCTGCGAAACTCGGCCTGAGTCGGGCATTATATTTTAACCACGTCTCTACTCCAATAAAGATTTGAAAAAGACCCAGGCATCTATCCTTTTTGTCTTCCTAACATTAAAGTCTGGACAGCAGAACGGAAATCCTCAGCATTAAGTAGTCGCTTAAGGACACGAAGTAGTCATAATTTGAAGAAACCAGATCTGATGGTGGACTTAATCTGCTGTTGAAAGAAAAATCTGGAGTCTAACCAGACACCAAGGCTTTTAACATGAGGAGAAATATTCAATGAGATATTATGACATGTTAATATAGCTGGGATATCAGTACTGGAAGTATGATGGTTGTATTTTTGCTAATGTTTTATTTATTTATTTATTTATTTATTTATTTAAGGTTTTTATATACCGGCAATCATGAGCACATATCTTGCTGGTTTACATGAAACGGGAGTGCATTAAATACATCAACTAGAACTGTGGTGATCGAAGGAGCAGTTACAAATAACAAGGGTAGCAGAACTTGGGTAAGAAGGAAGAGATAGGAAAGAATAAACGGTTGAACGGTATACAAATAAATTAAATTAAATGTTAATTGTTTAATTATACAAAATTTTGCTTGTTATTAATATGGAGGTCAATATTCAAAGCACTAAAGCAGCTTGTCCAATAAGTTCATGTTATGCGTGCCGGTCATGAAAGACCCGTGGCTTGGCCCCCTCACCTCTTTCAAAGTAATCCAGCATCTTGTCCCTTGTCTCTGGTGGCTGTGGGCCACTGGCTCTGTCCTCGGGCCACCCCTGGTGCCTCTGGCTCTACTACAGCTCCTGATGCTCCGCATTGGGCTCTCCGTATGGCCCGCGAGAGACGCCATCCCGTCCAGTGCCGTGCCCCTCCCTAGGTGTGCGCACATAGCTAGTCTTTAAATAGGGCCCGCGGCGGGAACCTGGCCGCGGCCCCGGATGATGACGTCAGCAGAACTCCGGTATATAAGCCCTGGCTCCACTCTCTCAGATTGCCTTTGCAACAGGTCCCCTTGCTAGTCGAGTACTCTTGTTGCTTCTTCAGTTCCTGGTTCATGATCTTGATTGTCTTCGTTCATGTTTCCTTGTTCCTGTGTTCCTGTTCCTTCATCTCTACTTTGGATTGCTGACCTAGTTTGACCTCTGCATTGCCTGGCTACTCCGTTGCCTCTCTCCAGCCCCGGACCTCTGCATCGCTTGACTACTCCGTTGCCTCTCTCCAGCCCCAGACCTCTGCATTGCCTGACTACTCCGTTGCCTCTCTCCAGCCCCAAATCTCTGCATTGCCTGACTACTCCGTTGCCTCTCTCCAGCCCTGGACCTCTGCATTGCCTGACCACTCTGTTGCCTCTCTCTAGCCCCGGACCTCTGCATTGCCTGACTACTCTGTTGCTTCTCTCCAGCCCTGGACTTCTGCTTCGTCTGACCATCCTTTGACTCTCTCCTTGCCTAGACCTCAGCCTTGCTTGCCACTGCTTCCAGATTGCAGCCAGCCCTGATCCCAGCTTGCTTAAAGATGCCTCTTCAGCCTTTGTCCTAGACGTGGTTCATTCAGGCTTCGGCCTGCTCTTGCTCGGGCGCCCTCTGTTAGACTATGTTCCTATTGGCACCTGGGTCTCTGGGACTCCACCTTGTCCAGTACAGACTGATACTTACACTAGTTGCTGCCTCTGGGATGACCTTGATCCACCCATCAACGACCACTGACAGAAGCCACCTAAGTTCAGCTGGCCCCAGCACCCAAAGGCTCAACCCGCAAGGAACGAGGGCTGGTATTTGTGAAGCACCAGCCAGCATCCATCCATCAGCCCTCTCTGCCTGCCGATGGTGGGGACCTGTAGGATACCTCCTACAGGTATGTCAACCTCATCTCAGTCCAAGGGTCCACCTCTGGCGCAACACTTCAGACTTAGCCAGATAAACTGTGGAATTTGAATTTCCAAGCAAATTGGCTGAAGTCAGTGAAAGAAGCAAAACATCTTAATTTGAACTCTAACACTAGGATTTCAAACCAAGCTTAATGTAACTTTCAGGCATCTAACTGAAGTAGAGGGAATAGTTCCCATAAATGGGAAAAGTGGCCCCACAGAGGAATGAACAGCTCAAGTGCCATGAGAGGAGAAAAACAGAATGAACAGTGGCAAAAACATCTCAAGATACCAAGAGAGAGGCAAAGCAGCACCAAAAGAGGAAGGAACATCTCAAGGCACTGAGAGAGAAAAAAGCAGCAAAACAGTATTACCAGCCAAAGAATGCAAAAACAAACAAACCCCAAGACCAAAAATAAAGATATTCTCCTAAACCTAGACACATTAAAATGATATGTACTTCAACAGAAATCAGCTATATGCAAGATTTGATATTTCTCAAACTATTTAATACTGATATAATGCTAAAATTCCTGTTTTCATTATTATCAGCCTAGATTCACCTTTTCCAAGCTGTTTACTCCTGGGCAAATCACTGACAACAATCATCACAATTATCAATTAATACCAATCCTAGAAATTTGACAAGGTAAACTTTTTAACTTATATTTCTATGGACTTCTCCTAACATTTATCCTTTAGCTTTAACAATCATCATCAGCCTTCAAACTTCCTAACTCTGCTGAACACCACTCCAACCAACTGTGAATCCAAGTCCATGCTGAACTTGCCAATAGGGATCTGATTCAGCAGAACCTTTTGGTTCTGCCTTCGTTATTTATTTATTTATTTATTTATGTATTTATTTATTTAAGGCTTTTATATACCGACTTTCTTGATACAGATCAAATCAACTCGGTTTACATCGAACTAAGCAGAACTATAACCAACAGTTCAACAAGTGACATTCTGAAGGAGCATAAAAGTTACATTATAACAAGGTTGCCTTAATTGGGAGAAGGAAAAAAAGAGGGGGAGAACAAAAGATAAATTAATATACAATAAATTACTATATACAATGGAGTATGGGAGGGAGGCAGGGGCCTCATGATGATTTGTGAGCAAGATAGCGTTTGTTTATTTACATAAGCGGTATGATAATTCTAAATCAGGCTGTTGGGCTAGTGGCTGGGAAGGCTCGGCAGAACAGCCTGCAATGGGAAATTACATTTTTTTTTGGTTCAGGCCCATTTTTTTTGGCTGTCCCGATTTTCGGGACAGCCAAAAAACAAATTTTCCCAAAGGGAAAATCTACTTCAGTTTTCAGGATGGCCAAACCAAGATGAAAGCACATCCCTACTTGCCAATCTGTTGCAAAACTGCTTCATCCTAACCCAGTTATATAATTCATATGGTTCCAAATCACAGAAATTCTCTTCAAAAAAATTGTCAAATGCACCCCATTCAGAAAATACCTATAAAAGCTATGGGTAGCTTCTATCTTTCACAGAACGTTTAAAAGTCAGTCATTTTCCACCATCTCTGAAGTGCATTCTTTTTAACTTTCCTTTCCAACATTATATTAATGCTTCCATGTTATCATTAAGATATCCATCCTCATCATCAAGTACAAAACAAAAAGATAACTTAGCCCATCAGATCAATCCAGTTGGTACAATCATTTAACTAGTGAAAAATTCCTCCTCTATAGCAGAGCAAAAAGCCAATTAAACTAGCAAAAAACTGATAAAGCCTTGATAAGAAGTGGATAACAAAATAAGGACTGAAAGAGCTCTCCTTTCATTTTATTTATTTATTTTGGCTCTCCAAAGTTCAGGGTGCATTATAAAATGAAGAGTTTGTTTATCTGATTGCACATGGACTAATGGTAAGCTGTTTCAGAGTATGTGTAAGTCTAATAACAGTGAGTAGTAGCATGTTAATGTATACAAAAAGATTGAGGGCCTTATTTTCTAAGGCTATTGCACGCTTGCGCTACCAGCGCAAGGTGTGATAGCTAGAAATTGTAGCGCACACCTGCGAAGGTGACATCGGGGCGGAGTCGGCCCTGGAAGAGGAGGAGTCGGGGCATCACCGGGGCCGACTCTGCAAAGACGGCGCAGACAGCAAAAAGGTAAGGAGCCTTTTCGCTGCCTATTTCGTTCTGAATAACTACACCTTTTATGGTGTAGTTATTTGGCGCGTCGCCGGCAGCGATCGCACCGTGGCTGTGTGATTGCTGCCAGCTAGAGCAGGACCGCCCCCCCCCGTTCTGTGAACTTAGAAAAACCACCCCTAAGTTTGTATTTATTCACTTAAATTATCATTAGTACTTTGTATTTGCTCTGATCAATAGTAGACCTCGGAAAAGGTTATATTCCAGAAGTAAATCCACTTCCCACAAACATTTACTTTAATACATTGAACAAAGCAATTGGCCAATTCCTGCCTCCTTTATTCTAAGGGAACTATTCAGAATTATAAGACTGCAGACATTTCAAATTATAGTATTTCCTGTGACCTGAGGCATAGAACATAGTCTTAGCAAAATTTTTAATTTAGATAATTATATTCAATCACAAATATACTGAGCTCCAAAATCCTTCCAATATCAGAAAAACAGAAAAGCTAAATAGAAGACCAACCCAACTAAATTAAAAAGGAAAATTATCAGATTAAAACTGCTCAAAAACATAATCTACAGGCTCTTGTCCACAATGGACTTCAACCAACATCATTAATTTGAGCATTTACTTTTCCTAATAATAACATTTGTCACCTATTTTATTCTTAAATGCAAAACTATTAAAACAAACTTCATTGCAAAAAAAAAGTTTTTTAAAATGTACACTTACTCAAGCACATTAGCCACTATATGCATTTACTCAACTAGACAGCAATTCTTTTAAATGCCTTTCCTGTGGTCTCAAAACATTTCTTTGAATATCCAAATGCTCAAAAAAGGTCCATGCAACCCAACATTGACAATGTTTCGGCAGGGGAGATGGAATGATCTGAAATAGAGCACAAAAACAAAATATGACAAACCCAAACAATAATATGTTAGAAAATAAAGAGAAACAGACAATATAAAGAAAAAAGAAAAAGCTAACCAGTGGTTACTCTCAGCTGAACTCGATTCACCAAACTGCTAGAAAATGGCTGACATGGTGTTTTCAAAACAGCCAATATTTAAATGGCCACAAAACCACACTTGCCACCAATAAAAAAAATCACATGAAAATGGACCAGTTGATTTCTTTATTCAATCCTAGGGATCGACCATTCTTAAAAAGAAAATCCAGTGCTGTTCAGCCTGTAGGTCAGGAGGCGTAAATTATGATCACATCCATGAGCATCTAGCTTAATCTGTTGGAGGACAGTAAAATACAACTCATCAAAAACATGGTTGAAAAATATGATGTTCCACCACTGAGTAACTAGAAAGAGAGGGAGATCTCTTGCTAAAGAATTAGCTTTAAGAAGAACCAAAGACTTTGCTAGAAGAGTGAGGTCATAAATATATTAATCTTTCTTTTGTCTTATTGTTTGTTGACTTTATTTGAAATCTGAACTGAGAGCTGTAAATATTCTTCAGTTAGTTTAAATCAACTATCAGTAAAAAAGTTGGAAACCACTGACTTTCAGTGTGATTTTTGTTGCAAAAGACTTGAAGATTATCAGTGCTATGTAAGGTGAAGGGAAAAGGGGCTTGTTCCTAGTTTAATACAAAAGCTACCGCCCCCCCCCCCCTTTTTGACTTGCCTAGATACCATTCAAGTCTTCATTATTCAGATGAATTAATTCCACTTTTATCTTCTCAGTATTTGGATGCTTTTATCACACCTTCAAACTTGCTAGAACCCTTTAACATCACTAAGCAAGTCAAAAAGGTATAGGGATAGATATCAGAACTGATTCTCCTGTAAAAAATAATGTGGGTTATGGAACTTTTAATTGGGGGAGTGAGTGAATGTGATGGATGAGTGGGGTATGTTTTATTAAAATGTATTTGGGTAATGCTGGCATGTCCATGTTGTGAAGAATGTTTGTGAAAATATGATATCATGTAACTGATATATGTGCAAAACTTTTCTATGTTTATAATGTAGGAATTCAATTAATAAAGTATGAAATATATAATTATATGAGATTTGTTTATGAGGCACTATAAGAGATAGTGGTTTAATACATTGTTTTGTAGAACACAATATATAGTTATGTGATATTCCCTACATTTGTGAAAGATTATTAATACCTCAGACCATACAAGGGTGGGTCCCTTTGGTTGCTGTCTAAATCCAATTCCCCTTTTCCCTTGGCTTTTAATGTGGGGAGCAATGTTTCAGTTGCGCTTAAAGCATCAAGACTTATTGGTTAAGGATCATAATTTCCGTTAAAGGTTGGAACTTCCATACTAGCAAGTTATCCCCATGCACGCATTCTTCATTTCCTTTAGGACTTTGATATAAAAGCAGTCCTATGCTTTTTCCCCTACGTCCGTGCATGAGTATCCCAGATCATAGAAGTCAGGGACCTCGATTTTTGTCTGAATCCTATTCCTCTTTTCCCCCCTGCTGTCTAAGTGGGGAGAAACTGCTGCACCAGCAAGTTGCCCCCTGCACGCTATTCCTCATTTCTGTCCTTTAGCCATCTAAGTGGGGAGCAATGTTGCAGTTTCATTAAAAGCATCAAAGTTAAGGGTAGTAATTTCTCTGTCTTCTTCTAAGGTAGTAACCATCGCACCAGCAAGTTACTCCCCTCACACGCTTTTCTCATTTTCATCCTCTAGCCTTTAGAGATCCACAGTGTTTATCCCATGCCCCTTTAAATTCTTTGACTGTTTTCATCTTCACCATGTTTTCCAGAAGGACATTCCAGCCATCCACCACCCTTTCCATAAACAAATATTTCCTGATATTGGTTCTGAATCATCACCCCTGGAGATTCATTTTGTGACCCCTAGTTCTATTGTTTTCTTTCCAATTGAAAAGGTTCAAAGTACCTGTGGGTCTTATCATTTCTCCCCTGCATCTCCTCTCTTCCAGGGTATACATATTCAAATATTTCAGCTTTTCCTCGGTCGCCTTTGTCTGGACTGCCTCCAATAAGATGTGAGAGGGGAGCCCATGAAGGTAAAAGATGTATTGGATGAACAGATGGGCGAGCTCTGGAGCTTAGGGTAGACCAGGAAGAGGCATATAATGGGCCATTTTAGAAAATCAATCCACCATGACCCACATCATGGTGTGGTCATTAGAGGGATGGAGGTTCATGATAAAAATCAGTGGACAAGTGGGACCAGGGTTCTTCGGGCTGGCGACAGCTTTAACAGCCCCAAGGTATGTGTAGAAGAGCTCTTATGCTGGGCATAGGTAGGACAGGATTCCCCATAATGCTTTACATCTGCTAGAGATATGCATTGTTTAAAGCTTTCGGGTCAGGCTTCAGTTCATTTTCCTATGGTTTTTGTTTTTTTTTTTTCATCAATTATCGATGAAGTGCGTTAGTGCACATTAATGGGCATTACTGCAAACTAACAACCAGTTAGTGTGTACTATCTCCAATTTAGCGCACATTATGTCGAACGAGATAGTGCCCACTAATTAGATGTTAATGCGCTTTAATGTCCGTTAGTGCACCCTAACAGGTTAGTTAGTGCGCCCTAACAGGTTAGTTAGTGCACCCTAACAGGTTAGTTAGTGCACCCTAATAGAACTTACAGAGCACTAAGTAGGTAGTAGTGCGCTGAAACTAATATTAGTGCGTATTACAAAAATGCTACTTAAAAATTAAAAAGAATCAATTCCTTGAGGAGTTCGTTAGCTAGATATAGTTCTGTGTTCCCATTGGTTCTCTCCATCTCTTGCTAACAAACTCCTCAAGGAATTGATACTTTTTAATTTTTAAGTAGCATTTTTTTAACATTGCTCGGTTAGCGCACACTAATTGAAGTTATGATGCACTAAGCCGTAGTTAGTGCATGGTGAATTCAATTAGTGTGTGCTGCCCATCTGGAGGTAGCATGCACTAATCCTTAGTCCATGGGCACTAATCAAGGTTTAGTATGCAGCGATTTGAATTAAGGCGCACTGCCCATCCGGAGGTAGCGCGCATTAATCCTTAGTCCGTGCACACTAATCAAGGTTTAATGTGCGGCAATTTGAATTAGTGTGTGATGCCCATCCGGAGGTAGTGCGCACTAATCCTTAGTGCTTGCGCACTAATCAAGGTACAGTGGCAGTAAATTCAATTAGTGCGTGACGCCCATCTGGATGTAGTGCACACTACTCCTAAGTCAGTGCGCACTATGTCAGCATTAGTGTGCACTAACAGCACATTAGTGCACACTAGACTATGCATGCTTCATGGTGTCCTCAGGGGCATTTTGCTTCTTCAATGCACAGTAACTTTTAGAAGACAGACATCAAGCCAAGCAGAGTGCACTGCTGCTAACCTGCTCAAGCAGAGTGACCTGGGAGGAATATACCTGATTAACCAGAGCATAAACACTAAGGGGCGGATTTTCAGAGCCCTGCTCGCCTAAATCCGCCCGGTTTTGGGCGGATTTAGGCGAACAGGGCCCTGCGCGCCGGTAAGCCTATTTTACATAGGCCTACCGGCGCGCGCAGAGCCCCGGGACTCGCGTAAGTCCCGGGGTTTTCGGAGGGGGCGTGTCGGGGGGCGTGTCGGGGGCGGGCCCGAACCGCGCGGCGTTTTCGGGGCGTGTCGGGAGCATTCCGGGGCGGGCCCGGGGGCATGGCTACGGCCCGGGGCGAGCCGGGGGCGTGGCCGCGCCCTCCGGACCCGCCCCCAGGTCGCGTCCCGGCACGCAGGAGGCCCGCTGACGCGCGGGGATTTACGCCTCCCTCCGGGAGGCGTAAATCCCCGACAAAGGTAAGGGGGGGGTTTAGACAGGGCCGGGTGGGTGGGTTAGGTAGGGGAAGGGAGGGGAAGGTGAGGGGAGGGCAAAGGAAAGTTCCCTCCGAGGCCGCTCCGATTTCGGAGCGGCCTTGGAGGGAACGGGGGTAGGCTGCGCGGCTCGGCGCGCGCCGGCTATACAAAATCCATAGCCTTGCGCGCGCCGATCCAGGTTTTTAGCAGATACGTGCGGCTCCGCGCGTATCTACTAAAATCCAGCGTACTTTTGTTTGCGCCTGGAGCGCAAACAAAAGTAGGCTATTTGCGCTCCTTTTAAAATCCGCCCCTAAGTATATAAGGTTTTGTTTTAGTTTTTTTATAATATATAGTTAGTTAACTATTAGTTAACTATTAGTTAGTTAATTATTAGTTACTATTAGTTAACTATTAGTTAGTTAACTATTAGTTAACTAAAAATTGCAGTTACAATTTTTTTTCATTAAATTTATTTAAATTTTTTTCTCGCTAAAGTAGCATAAAATATAAAAATATTAATATTAAATGAAGTACTTTATTTCATTTTAAGTTAAGTTACATTAGGGGAAATAAAAAGTTTAACACACAAAGTACTTCATTTTATTTTATGCTACTTTAGTGAAAAAAAAAAAAAAGTTTAACACAGAGACTGACAACCTGGCCACAGTTCTCACCAGTTTTGTCAGCTGTCCTTCAGAGATGGCAGAACTGCCTGGCCTGTCACTCCCTCCTCTCCCCCATATACCAGCCAGTGAATTTATTTATTTATTTATTTAGGATTTTTATATACCGACCTTCTTAATACAAGTATCAAATCAGGTTGGTTTCCAAAGAACAAAACTGTCGCGGTTAAGGCGTTACAATAAACAGAGTTTCTGAACATAGGAACATCAATAAATATTACATAGGCAACAGTAACTCGACAAAGTAACGTGGATAAATATGGGTACTAGCTAAATAGGGGTAGTGTAACTTGGGATATACATTTAAAAGAATAATGTGTAGATGGACGCAAACATGGGTAGTGCAAGAGCTCGACGAACTAATGCATCAACAGAAGAGTGTATTCAATACAGGTGGGTGTATTCAATACAGGTGAATGATGTGTGGATGTTGGGGGGGGGGGGGGAGGATCGTGATGGGTGAGAGCTCTCTGCATTATATAGGGGAGGGGAGGGGGGGTGATAGGCCAGGTAGTTTCCCCGTCTCTGAAGGACAGCTGTCTGTTCAGAAGCTAACACCTTAATGCAGGGAGCTGCTCACCCATCACGAGCCTTACCCCCCCCCCACACCCCCACACCATTCACTGGCTGGTACATGGGGGAGGGGAGCAGGTGACGGGCCAGGCAGTTCCCCCGTCTCTGAAGGACAGCTGTCTGTTTAGAAGGTCACACCTTAATGCAGGGAGCTGCTCAGCCGTCACGATCCTCCCCCCCTACACACACGATTCACTGGCTGGTATATGGGGAACTGCCTGGCCCGTCACCCCCTCCTCTCCCCCATGTACCAGCCAGTGAATGGTGTGTGGGTGTGGGGAGGAGGATCGTGACGGGTGACTGATCTCATTCCTGTTTTTAAATTTTTAACTTGTTTTCTGAATTTTGATCTGTCTTGTCGTGTAAAGAAATACCACCTACCAGCAGGGACAAGGCTGGGCTTTCTGGGCCTAGCAGGAGCGGCCACCAGAGGAAGACAGAGGCACCAGCAGCTAGTGAGCCAGTAGTATATCTGGGGCTGAAAAACAAAATCCTTTTTTTTTAGATCAGTCAGTTTTAATGGCTGGGACAGATGTATGTGTGTATTTGTATATATTATAATGACACTGAGGGACTACGAGAGTAAACTAAGGAATGGAAGGAGAAAGAAGAGATTTGTGGTGTACCTTCATATTCTGTCTAATTTGAGAGAGTATCTTTTATTTTTCCTTCCAATCCTTCAAATTATGTACTATCTCTAATCTATCTAGATTGATATCCCTCCGCGCTCCCCCTCCCTCCTTCTCCCCTGTTATGGATTCCTCATTTTCCTAAAACCCTCTAGGTTAGTAAACTATGGGGTAGATTTTATAAACTTGCTCACACACATCCAGATTTGCTTATTTATTTGCCATATATGTATTGTTCTATGTCTCAAGTTGATTTTTTTTTCCATTTCTTTATAGGCCAAGAAGAAGCAGTGGAGGTAGCAACAGCAGCCCGGTTCTGCCATACTTCCTGCAGGATCTCCTCCTAGCTGTGCATGCCCTGCACAGTTTTCCAAGCTGGAGGAGATCCTGCAGGAAGTACGGCAGTTTAGGGCTGAATGTGATGCAAATTTCATAAATTTGGAAAGGAAGTTGTCAGACCTGAAGGAGGCCTCTCAGGAGCAGAGGGCAATGGCATATCATGAGGAGGATATGCCAGTGACCTCCACTCCAGAGCAGGAGCCTCCTGGGTTGCCACCTTCCTCTCCAGATGACCCTGCAAAAGGATGAAATTCACATCACATTTTTGTAATTTTAGAAATATTAGTGGACTGAGAATTCTTCTAATGTGACAAACTGTCCAGTGTGTTTGATTACGTTCATATATGTCTTTCTGTATTTATATATTAATATACTATTAAAAAAAGTTATTTAACTTAGTAATAATAATTATTACTAAATTAGGTTGAATGGTACTAAATTACAGAGAGCAGACATATACGTATTATAATCCAACATATTTCTATGTTTGTTTTTTTTTTACTAGTATGACACTCAGTCATACACTTTCATAAAATATTCAGTCTGGTTGAATTAGCACAAGTTCTATACTTACTTGTGAGCAGTAGCGCCAACGTCAAGGCTTCAACCATGGCTACTGACCATTCATACATCTTTCAACCTGGCCAATGCAATATTGTGCAGTGCACTGCACTCAGGCTACTGCAACGACACACATCGATGTCAAAAATTGCTGCATGACCATGACAGCCATTTGAAGCGGCAAATGTAATGCTTGTGATACTAAAGTATGAGTAAGAAAGCAGAATCATGAAAAAAAAGCCCTTCTGAAATGTACAACTGCTGGGCGCTCAGTTTTTCTTTTCTTATTATTTCTGAAGGTCTTTTGTTTGTTTTACATGATTCTGCTTTCTTAGTCCTAGTACTTAGTAATTAGTTAGTACTTTACTATTAGTATTACAATGAACAACAACACTGGGACTGGCAGAATCACAGTATTGCAAGCATTAATACATTCTCTGCTTTAAATAGGCTCCTAGCACACATGGCAATGTTTGGTATCGAAGTGTTCTTGCATACACATTAACAATACACACAGTCCAGGGTGTGTATATGTTTATTTTAATCAATGTATTGTACATTGGTGGGATATAACAGGCATAGCTAGCCATTAGTAGCCAGCAACCTCTCTGCGTACTCTTCACCTTGAGAGAAAACATACTAAAATCATTCAAACACCAATAACCCTAAGAAATAACCAAAAAATTGATCTAGCCGAAAAAGTAAGGAATCTGGGAGTAATAATGGACCCAGAAATTAACCTGAAGCAACACATATCTTTAAAAGTAAGAGAAGGCTATGCAAAACTTATGGTCCTCAGAAGATTAAAACCATTACTCACACCTGCCCACTTCAGAACAGTATTGCAAACACTTATCTTTTCTAGCACTGACTACTGCAACGCACTCTTACTAGGACTCCCAAGCACATCGATAAGACCACTCCAGATACTTCAGAATACTGCAGCCAGAATACTAACGGGAATAAAGAGGAGGGACCATGTAACCGAAACTCTAGCAGACTTACATTGGTTACCCATCGAATACAGGATAAAATACAAAGCCTTATGCACCATACACAAACTAATATATGATAAAGAAGCAGACTGGCTAAACACAGCCTTACGAGTACACGTTCCACAAAGAAACCTCCGCTCAGCAAACAAAGCACTACTAACAATCCCTTCAGTAAAGTCAGCAAAATTAACCCAAGTGAGAGAAAGCAAATGTTGCTTACCTGATGTAACAGGTGTTCTCACAGGACAGCAGGATGTTAGTCCTCACGAATGGGTGACATCGAGGATGGAGCCCTGTACGGAAAACTTTTCTGTCAAAGTTTCAACAAGCTTTGACTGACACTGGCACACTGGGTGCACTGAGCATGCCCAGCCTGCAATTATCCCTGTGAGCCACAGGTGTCTCCCTCAGTCTCGTCTTATAGCTAAAAAGCGCAAGCGAAACTAAAATAAAAGTATACAGACCCAACTCCGCGGGGTGGCGGGCGGGTTTCGTGAGGACTAACATCCTGCTGTCCTGTGAGAACACCTGTTACATCAGGTAAGCAACATTTGCTTTCTCACAGGACAAGCAGGATGGTAGTCCTCACAAATGGGTGAGTACCGAGCTGAGGATGCCCGGGAATGCACCAGATACACCGCAGATGCGCAAAGGCGTAACGACTGAGGTGGAAATGGGAACGGAGGGCATCCGCAACACCATAATGGGTTCGTGGAAGGATGTTGGGTAGTGAATTGAAAAAAGTAAGAGTAGGCGGACTGGCCAAACATGGAGCATGCCGGCTAGTCAAATGTAAGCAATAATAGGCTGCGAATGTATGGAGAGGACTCCAGGCTGCAACCTGATAAAAAAGTACAAGCAGCAGTAACCAAAGGGAAGCTGTTAAGGCTAAGACGGACACAACAGTATGTGGATACCCACAGTGTTGTAGTGAAATGTCTGCTTGTTGGTAGGAAAGGAAATATAGACCACTTAATCAGAAGGATTAGGTCTGTGTGGCCACTGGAAGTAGCAGCTTGACCCTTGCATGAAGGAAAGAGTCAAGTGGAATTCACATGGAATGCAGTGCAATGTAGATAGAATGTAAGTGCAGCATTACTGTCCAGGAATGTGGAAAACCCAGTCTCTCCCTAGGGCGAGAGAGAGAGGTTAGGAAAAATTAATAGAGTATTTCCTGAGGAAAGGAGATACAACATCTACCTGAAAAGGATAGAAAGTTGAATGCGTAGAACTACTCTGGCAGAGGAACGGAGTCAGGTGAGTATGGAAAGAGTGCATAACTCACGGACCCTGCTGGCAGGAATGACATTAAGAGGGAAAGAAGTTCCCTTGCCAAACTGTGGAAGAGAGGAATGGAAAGGCTCAAACGTAGAATGTATGAGACTTATAAGGAGAATATATATGTTCATTCCGTGATTAGAGAAATAGAGGCGGCTTGATCAGTGGATAATCCATGGTAAGCCGACTCAGAGAGGATTACCGAAAACGGGAACCCAACTCCCAAAACGATACACCTCCTAAGAGAAAGGTGTATCTATGTGGAGGATGTCTGGAGAACAGAATCCGAGGGAGTAAGAAAAAATGGTGGAAAAGTAAAAAGGGTAATAATACCTCTTTTTTTTTTTTTTTTTTTTTTTTAGCGTCAGGAGGTAAAGCCTGCCATATTAAACGGCAAGATTTATGTTTAGAAGGTTTTGTGACGCTACCAGAACCTAAGAACATCAGTAAGTCTATGATTTGGGACTGACTGGTGAGGGAATAAAAGGTTACTGATATGATGGATTGAGAAGTATGGGAAGCATACTGATCTCAGTCAGGGAGTGGGGAAAAGAATACTGAACCCCATCCCAGTTCAACATTAGAAGAATGCTGGCTACGAGAGGCAGCAGAAGAGATATATTGAAGAGGCCTTTGATGGAAGAAAAGGCATCTAAGGGAACGCATAGGAAACATGTGTAGGGAGCAGAACCTGTGCATCGTATGGAATGATGCAGACGCAGAGGAAAGTTTAGTTAAACTCAGCGTTAAAAGATTTGCCCTGTACACATGTAATTGAGACCATTCGAGAGGATAGAACCTACGTGGAGAAGGTCAGATAGAGCGTTCATTAAATCTCTTAGATATGTGGCCCAAGGACGCATGAAGTGAACAAGGGCCAAGGGTAGAGCTGCGCAGCTGTCTAGCAGAGCAGCTAAGAGGTTGTGCGTGCTTATGAGTTGGAAAGCACATTGTCCCTATGCTGTCTGTCTGTATGCACAAAGAATTGTTGCAAAAGCAGTATTGGAAGGCATAAGGGCATAACTCATGGGTGCAACGTCCAGGAAGTTTATGAGAAACTATGCTGGAGTGCAATAGATGCATAATGGGTTGACAGCTTTCAGGAGAAACTTTATAACCCTAAGGAATTGCGAGCATGAGTCGAAGGAGACTAGGTCCTAGTTCGAACTGGGATAAGAATCAGGGACGAAAGCAATGAAACCACTTAGGTCCATTGAGTATAGAATGTCACTGAATATAACCCATAGCAGTTTTGAATTATGAGAAAAATGCATAGTGGGAAGAAACCCCATAGCCCAACCATGAAAAGTTGAAAGGTTGAGGTTATGGAAAATATGCGCAGGGACATATAACAATGTATCAGAATGTCTGTGCGCATGCTGGACAAGAGGGTCTTAAGACTGTGGTGTCCAGAAGTGTTACAGAAGGGATTTATGGCAGTGACAGTAATCCCAGTTAGTAAATGTATAGTGAGTCCTGAAAAAAGTGAGAGCTCCTTGCATGTACTGAAAGTGGTTAGCAGTAGTCTATGCAAGGAAAGTGAATGATGTTACACTCCGCAGAGAAAACAGCATTCACCAACAGTGATGCAAGAGACAGTTCACTTACCGAAGCTGGTGCCGGCGGCAGAGCTTGGGGTTGTAATGTTGACTCACCATAAAGCACATAGAAACATTAAAATAATGTACTTACTGCAGTATGGAGTGATGGTAACCAAAGATACCATTGTACCTGTGACGTCTAAAGAAAGTTGGATTTTCTTAGGTCCAGGATGTGCGGAGAGTAACTATTTTCTGTTAAAAGAAAGAATAGTGCAATTAAAACTCCCCAACCCCCCTCCCTTCTCCCCTCTGCACTTCGTAGCGCCTGGGGGAGTGTACCGGGACTTTGGTACAAGGTGGGGTGGCCGCTCTGATATCTGACCAGATGGGAGACCAGGAGGTGTCCCAATGGAGGATATCATGTAGGCTCCTGCAGGTGTGTGAGCGGTAAGTGGTACCCGCATTTCTGTATGCTGTACAAGGAGACACTGAGACCTGTGGCCAGGCCTCAAGGTGGACTTGTACATGGGGCAATGGTTGCTGAATCTCATGTTTAGCAGATCAGCCAATGCAGCTGGACCTTGGTTGGGAGGGAACCAAGAGTCAGAGCATTGGTCGGCACAGGGACTTGTTACTGACAAGAGAAGAAGCCCTGCTGCAATCCCAAGAAGATAGAGGGGTTCTCCTGATATTGTGGCTAACATAGCTAACATAGTGATATGTGACACTAATACAGTTCTAAAAGGCACATGACCCAGAACTTTTCGAACCACGGTCCGAATGGGAGAACACAACTCTATGGGAATGCCGCCGAAGCGGGTACTTACCATCCGACGTGGATCGCCGCAAGACGAGCCGGTGAAGATTGTTGACCCCGACGGTCTCCGGAGTCCTCGAGGGTAAGGCCGGGGACGTAAACGTCCATCTCGCTCTGAAACCCGGTATGGTGGCACAGGTACAGAGGAGACAGGCCAGGCGTGAGTGGCATTTAGACTGCTAAGTGTAACAGATGGCCATAGTCCCACACCACTTGACGGTGGGGCACGCCAGGAACAGAGGAGCCCTAACGGAACTCATGTTCCCTTCCCTCGTCACAGCGGCTCGATGTGTCGTGACGCCAATGCAGAAGCTGTCGGACCTGGATCCGGAAGTTCTGGATCACCAAGGACTGCCAAAACTGTAGGAACAGTGCTGATGGCAGTGGTGATGTCGCTCTGCCCGAGCGTTGTCCAGCCTGGAGAAGGATGGCACCGATGTGCTGGATGGCGTCAGCGGCGGACGATCACGATGTCGGCGATGATGGGTGCCACGGTGCTCGGCCCGGTCTTTCCCCAGCGCCGAGATGGAAGCCCTCGTCGTCCTGGAAGGCGATCGATGACGAACTGTCAGCACGCCTGCTCTGCTCCTGACACAATGGAGTGTCTTAAGCTAATACGGGGCTTAAAAAAGAACCCAAAGCGTGGAGCAATGTGAGGAGGCGAGGGTATTATGTGGCGGTGCTATGTCGGTATTGACGATATTGAAGGCAACCTAAGGGGCTTCGAGGATATCATCAAAATGGGTATGAAAAATCGTCGATGACTGGCCAGGAGAATGATGACAGTGACGGGCACTGACAGCAGTGGCATAGGTATCTTTGAAACGATGTGGAATCGAATAATCGAAAAACATTGCCGTTATTGAAAAAGATACCGGCATCGACTGAGTCGAAGTCGAATCAATAGGGCGTCAAGGACACCGAAGGAAAACGGAGGTGTCGAGGGCATCGATGCATGGAGGCGGGCATTTATGCCGTTTGTGGCATGGCCACGGGCATCAACTATAGGGCCACAGACGTTGACGGTATCGATTTGGACAGACTCAGATTTCCAAGTGTACATGGCATCGGTGCCCCAGACACGTGTGTCGGTGGCATCGATATGGACACGTATGGAATCGATGGCATGGATCTCCCAGTCGATGAATTCCATCCCGGCATCAACGCCAGTCCTGGAATCGGCATGGGCATCGATGCCAGCCATAAGGCTGGCATTGGCATCAACGCCCATCCATGGAATCGAGCCGGCATGGATACCCACCGATGGGACCCACCTGGGCATCGAATTTCACCGATGGGAGCAGCCTGGCATCGACTGCCCTCGATGGATGCATTCTAACATAGATGCCCATGGATGAAACACCTGGGCATCGGTGTCCATCGATGCAAAAGGACCCGGCACCGATGCCATCGACGGACGGCCATCCGGCACCAATGCCATCGACGGACAAGCCATCCGGCACCGATGTCCATCGATGGGGACCATCCGGCACCGATGTCCACCGATGGGGACCATCCGGCATCGATGCCCACCGACGAATCGATGTGGCACCGATGCCCACCGATGGAAAAGGGCTGGACATCGGTGGGGAGGATGGGGCATCGATGGCATCCCCAAAAGGGGGGGTGGCATCGATGAAGTGACCCTGGGATCGTTAAAAAGTGTCTCGGGCAGCGGTGGCGGCGACCCGAGTATGCATGGCAGTGACTAACAGCGTGTGCGTCAATGGCATGCATCCGGGTAGGGACGGCACCGAGGAAGCCCAAGGAAAAAAACAGTGCGTAGGAGGAAAAAGCCTGGTAGCACTGAAAAGCAAAAAACATGGATAAAGGCATCAGGGCACCGTGGGGGGAGGGGCGCTGATGACATATAAAAGCCCAGGGCGGTTTAGGAGGGTCCCGGTGTAGCGATAGGGTATCGACTGCGTGAGGGTACCAGGGAACGAAGGACTTGAAGCTACAGAAGTCCTAAAGTTAAGGAAAAAATCCCTACCCCACTAGCATAAGCAAGCAGAGTGTCACAGAGATACTCGCAAGCTGTTTAAAGCTAACTGAAAAATGGGGGAAGGGAAGGCTTCAGTCAGTTAACAGCCTTAAGATAGTGACAGGAACCGACCGAAAAATAAGAATTAGTACTCACCGAGCGTCGTAAAAACGTACGCGGAGGGAGACCTGTGCAGGGAAAAGTGTTTTTTGAAGTGAAAAGTTAAGTGTTTCCATGAGGTAATTAGTTAAAAAATCCTCACAGAGCTCCAACCGCTATGCTGACTGCAGAGCGGAAAAAAGAAGACTGAGGGAGACACCTGTGGCTCACAGGGATAATTGCAGGCTGGGCATGCTCAGTGCACCCAGTGTGCCAGTGTCAGTCAAAGCTTGTTGAAACTTTGACAGAAAAGTTTTCCGTACAGGGCTCCATCCTCGATGTCACCCATTTGTGAGGACTACCATCCTGCTTGTCCTGTGAGAAAGGGCTTTATCATTGGCTGGGCCCATACTATGGAACACGATGCCACCCGAACTCAGATTACAGAATAATCTCAAAACTTTTAAGAAAAATCTAAAAACATGGCTCTTTAAAAAAGCCTTCACTAAAGAGTGTGGAGGGTAGAGAATGAAAGTACAAGGTAATGCAGATGAGAATGAATTTAATCAATCCTACTTTTAAGAAGTAATATTTCAAAGTGATAGTAACTCAATAATATACCTGGACTTGACCAACATTACTCAAATAATGATTTTATTTATGAAATTGTAACCGAACTTTATTGGCACCTGTTAGAATGTAAGATATCCTACATTTACTTACCTTAGTCTATGTGCCTATTTGTAAACCGTTGCGATGGTATATAACTTAGCGACGGTAGAGAAAAGTTTTTAAATAAATAAATAAATAAGTACATTTTATTGCATTGGCCTGAAATTCTTTCATACTTCATTCATACAATTATTTTGTTTTGTAAATAAGTCTGAGACTCATGCCTCAGAGGTGGACGCTAGGGGAAAGAAGGCAGAGGCATGGGAGTGAATGAGAAGCCTGTGTGTGCAGTTGTGTCTGTCGGAGAGGGAGCCTGGGAGTGAGAAGCCTGTGTGTGCATGTTGTATCTGTGGGAGAGAGAGCTTGGGAGTGAGAAACCTGTAGGGATGTGAATCGTGTCCTCGATCGTCTTAACGATCGATTTCGGCTGGGAGGGGGAGGGAATCGTATTGTTGCCGTTTGGGGGGGTAAAATATCGTGAAAAATCGTGAAAAATCGAAAAATCGAAAAATCGCAAAACCGGCACATTAAAACCCCCTAAAACCCACCCCCGACCCTTTAAATTAAATCCCCCACCCTCCCGAACCCCCCCCAAATGACTTAAATAACCTGCGGGTCCAGCGGCGGTCCGGAACGGGCTCCTGCTCCTCAATCTTGTTGTCTTCAGCCGGCGCCATTTTCCAAAATGGCGGCAAAAAATGGCGGCGGCCATAGACGAACACGATTGGACGGCAGGAGGTCCTTCCGGACCCCCGCTGGACTTTTGGCAAGTCTCGTGGGGGTCAGGAGGCCCCCCACAAGCTGGCCAAAAGTTCCTGGAGGTCCAGCGGGGGTCAGGGAGCGATTTCCCGCCGTGAATCGTTTCCGTACGGAAAATGGCGCCGGCAGGAGATCGACTGCAGGAGGTCGTTCAGCGAGGGTTCCGGCGCCTCGCTGAACAACCTCCTGCAGTCGATCTCCTGCCGGCGCCATTTTCCGTACGAAAACGATTCGCGGCGGGAAATCGCTCCCTGACCCCCGCTGGACCTCCAGGAACTTTTGGCCAGCTTGTGGGGGGCCTCCTGACCCCCACGAGACTTGCCAAAAGTCCAGCGGGGGTCCGGAAGGACCTCCTGCCGTCCAATCGTGTTCGTCTATGGCCGCCGCCATTTTTCGCCGCCATTTTGGAAAATGGCGCCGGCTGAAGACAACAAGATTGAGGAGCAGGAGCCCGTTCCGGACCGCTGCCGTTCCGGACCGCCGCTGGACCCGCAGGTTATTTAACTCATTTGGGGGGGGTTCGGGAGGGTGGTGGATTTAATTTAAAGGGTCGGGGGTGGGTTTTAGGGGGTTTTAGTGTGCCGGCTCACGATTCTAACGATTTATAACGATAAATCATTAGAATCTCTATTGTATTGTGTTCCATAACGGTTTAAGACGATATTAAAATTATCGGACGATAATTTTAATCGTCCTAAAATGATTCACATCCCTAGAAACCTGTGTGTGTGTGTGTTGTGTCTGGCAGGCTGTAGTGTGCCTCAGCGGGTGGTGTCGGGGATGGAGCGTTCATGTCTTGTGACATGAACACTGCTGCCTCTTGTGGCTTCTTCTGGGGGCCACAAGAGGCAGCAGTGGCAGTGTGGTAGTAGTGACACTACTGGGTGCCCCAGCAGGCGGTGCGGGGAGCATAGCTGACCAGAGCGAAGCATCTCTTCCAGCCCCCAACTTTGCATCCCAGGCCTAGACAAGAGGCTTATTCCTCCTCCCAGTCATAGGGAACATCTGGATACCCAAGCAGTGGAAAGTTCATTTTGATGAAAACCAATTGCTCTACTAAGTCTGGAGACAAATGTGCATGGTGTGGACTCACAATGTTCCCTGTCATTGAAAATACTCTTTCACTTTGCACACTGGTTGGTGGGCAGAAAAGAAAGTGCTGTGCTACTATGGAAAGATCAGGCCACATTGAAGCTTTCTGTGCCCAATATCTCAAGGGATCTGAGTCCATGCTCTGAATTGGCTCAGACAGAAAACTCTTAACCTGAATTTCTGAAAGCTTCTCTTGCAGGTATTGCTGCTGGTCAGCACCACTCACAGTTCTGTCAACAAGTAATGCTCTTCACTGGTACATGAGACCCAATTCATGAAACTTGGGATGAGATTGGTCTCATGGCAGGGGAGCAGCTGGTGGAAGCAGTTGAGCAGGATGGAGTTGGAGACTGAGAAGAAGATGATCCTAATTCATCATCATCATCCTTAAAACTGACCCTCCAACATTATATTTTCAACCATTGCAATCAACTTGTTTTTCCAGAGCAAAACTGCCTTTCACATGTGGGTCACACATTGTGGCTAACATATAGCAATCCCTTTGCATGAGAGGTGTCAACCTTTTCTGTATTTGCTCTTTTAAGGATTTCACAAGCAGTAACACTTCCTTCTGGAACTCTGGCTGATGCAGAAATTTATCTAATACCTGCTGCAGTAGATAGTATATTGCAGGGATGACATCACCTAATGTGACTGTAGCTGAACTCATTGCATCAGTATATTCTTTAAAAGGCTTGAGGACATGCACCATCTGTGCAATGTTTGTCCAGTCCTGACATCCAAGAGGACTTTCCAATCCAACTTCAGATGCCATTGCCAAATCATGAATGTTGTCTGCTATTCACACAACCTCTCCAACATAAGATAAGTGGAATTACATCTGGTAGGCAAATCCTGAACAAGGTTGTACAAAGGTGCCCCAACTGCTATTTGACTCTCACTGAGTTGCTTCCCACTTTTCACACCTTGGTTGAAATGCCCAGCTATTTTGTGACACTTTTCAATCAACCACTTCAGGACTTGACTTGTACCACCTTCCTTGGCACTAAGTCCCAAAGCATCCCTCACTACCAGGTGCAGGGTATGTGAAAAACATTGGATGCCCTTTAATCCACCATCAGCCAGAGCTTTAAAATATTGGCACCATTGTCAGTAAAGAAATATCCATTTAAACATTCCATATCACTGCTTCTATGTGCCCATTCCATCCTTCCATCATCCCCTGAATTGCCTGTAAGATATTTTCTGAAGTGTGGCTCTTGTCTAGCACTTGAGCATGCAGTAAAGCCCACCGGTATCCTGGCAAAATCTTTTTGGAGCTGCTGGTGCTACTGCTGCCACTGCTTATAGGTAATGCCTCATTCAGCTGCCACCAATGTGCTGTTAGAGACAAATATGCGTGCATTACATTCATACTAGTCCAAATATCAGTGGTGAGATGGATGCTCCTCCCCTTTGCCCTTGCCATCACAATCTGCATTTCAGCATGACATTTTGGGTATAGGGAAGAAAACGCCTGACAGCTAAATGTAGTTCTTGAAGGAAGTTTGTAGTAAGGGGTAAAATAATGGATCACCTGCTTAAATCCCTCATTTTCTACAATCTGCAGTGGATGATCATCCACAGCAATCATTACATCAATATGCCTGCTTCCTACTCTGTGACATTGCAGAAGGACACCACCCCATTTGCTCCATGGTAGCTTGCCGCTGCTGCCGAGGAAGAGGAAAAGGAGACTGCTGCTGCTGCAGATGCACACAATCTGTACTACTACTTTCCTTCTGTGGCTTCCTTGTTGCTTTACTTGAAGCCTGGACAAGCACAATAGTGGGACCACCTTCTTCTGCAAGTAACAGTGCTCTATGTTCTTTTTTAGGTGATATTTCATGTTGCTGTTAGTAATATGTCCAATAATTCTTCCACGGTTCACTATCTTTTTACAATGGATACATTGTCCAAATCTCTGATCAGCCACAACATGATAATGTTTCCAAATCTTAGATGTTATTCTACTGTCCCTTACTCTAGGCCGGATACTTGTTGTCATTTTCATACTAGTAGCATTAGAAATAGTAGTAGTAGTTTTAGTCACATGCTGATGTTCTAATGGTGTAGGGGTATCACTACTGGCACTGGCAGTGGTTGTTTTTGCAATCTGACTGACATTGTCATTGGTGGTATTCTCCTCCTCCTTCTCCTCCTCCTCAGAATTTTTACTAGCCAAGAAACCCTGATCATCAACATCATCATCCTCCCTCCTCCTCATCATCATCATCAATATCTGATTCATCATCATGCAAGACTTTCTCTAGCACTGTTCTTTCATCTAAGAATTTGACCTTTTCTTCACATTGTTCTGATTTAGCTCCTTCCTTCCCCTGCAAGTAACCTTGTGCTTCTACATCCTTATTCTCTTTCATCTCAAAAAATCACAGTTTTTTCCTAGGGACTGGCAGACTGGTCTTTCTGGCACCAGTGCTCTTGCCACAAACAATTTGCCAGCCAATACTAGTAGTACTACTAGTACCATGTTTTCTTCCAGAAGGGAGTGGCATGATGTCTTGTGGTCAAAAAAGGATATAGTGAGTGAGTGACACTGATGATTGATAATTTGATATACTATATATATATATATATATATATATATATATATATATTTTTTTTTTTTTTTTGCGGTATTGCGTGATCTGATTGATGAATGACTGTCAGCTAGGCACAGTCAAAGCTGCAAATGCACTGACAACTAAGCTGGCAGGCACAGCAGTGAGACACTAGTTTGGTATTTTTAAAGCTTTAATTGATATACTAGTGGCTCACTGTCTAGAATAGCTAGCTAAGCTATAAATCTAGTAGAATGATATAATAAATCTACTACACTACTGCTGCACTGTTTGGTATTTTTAGATATATAGCCCCAGACCACAGGACAGATATAGAATATAGGATATAGTGACACTAGTAATCTGATTAATATACTAGTAGTGGCTCACTGGCCAGTGACATTAGGCTAGAAGCCTAGCTAGCTATAATAAATCTAGTAGATTGATATAATAAATTAAGAAATCTACTAAAACTCTACTGCTGCACTACAAAGAAAGCTTTAAACCTTAGCGTCTTAGTGTAGTTTTGTGCAAGGAACACTACGCTAGGTTTAAAGCTTTGAATACCGCCAAAAATTATTGTCCCTCCCAACGCAGCCATGTTTGGCGAAACACGGGTCCGTGTCGGGAGACCCCTTGTGTCTGAAAAATTGTGCACCTTGAAGCAATGGAGTATGCCGTGATAATGAATTAAAGATTCTTTCTTATGAAGTTCGAAGTATGGGACTGAGTTCATATTTCCGCATTCCCTTGATGCTTGTTTTATTTAAAGACACTAAAGAATACATTGAAAAAAAAAAAAAAAGAATGATCAAACAAATAATACTGTAGGTAATGAAGAAACAGAACTGAAATTTGAACCAAAAGAAATTTTATGGATAAAAGTGATGGTGGTGCTATTTCTACATTATATATGTTACAATAGAAAAAGTAACAGTCATATCCAGTGTGAAAAGAAACAAATTATTGTAACCTATCAGCCAAATTGCTTAAAATGTTTGTTTTCTTGATTCCTTGATAGATATGGAAAACTGTGAGCCCTGCTCAGAAGATCAGTGGTCAAATCCGGAGAGAGATCGATGCATCCCAAGAGCCATTGACTTCCTTTCCTATGAGGAGCCTTTGGGTCTGGCTTTAGCTTCTGTTGCTATTTTCTTTTCTATGGTAACTGCTGGAGTGATGGGAATTTTTAAGAAACATAAAGATACTGCCCTAGTGAAAGCAAATAATCGTGATCTCAGCTTCATCCTGCTCACCTCCCTTATGATGTCCTTCCTCTGCTCCTTTTTATTCATTGGACAACCTCTAAAGGTGACCTGTCTGCTACGACAACCTGCATTTGGGATTATATTTGCTGTTTCTATTTCTTCTATATTGGCTAAAACCCTCACAGTTGCTATGGTCTTCAATGCTACGAGACCTGGCAGCAGGTTTAAGAAATGGTTAAAGACCAGAATATCCATCTATCTTGTTCTTCTGTGTTCAGTAGGTGAAGTCCTGATATGCACTGTGTGGCTCCTCATGTCTCCTCCATTCCCAGAGTTGGACACAAAATCTGAAACAGGGAAAATGATATTACAGTGTAATGAGGGATCTGTAACTGCTTTCTATATTATGGTTGGATACATGGGATTTCTGGCATTGTTAAGTTTTGTTGTTGCTTTCCTAGTAAGGAAGTTACCTGACACATTCAATGAGGCCCAGTTTATCACCTTCAGCATGCTGGTGTTCTGCAGTGTTTGGGTCTCCTTCATCCCAGCATACCTGAGCACCAAAGGCAAATACATGGTGGCTGTGGAGATATTTGCTATCCTGGCCTCCAGTGCTGGTCTTCTGGGCTGTATTTTTATTCCTAAGTGCTACGTTCTTTTGCTAAAGTCTGAAACGAACACAAGAGAACACTTAGTAAGGAAACATTCAAAGAATAACAATTTCTAACAGAATTTTGCCAGAGGGAAATGCCAGTTCTGCTCACAGTACTTTTGAGGTATTCAAGATGTCATAGGCTAAATGAACATAAAAACGGAGAGAGAAACACTGAATAAAATGATAATAAAAAACAATTGTGTGATGTTGAATTTACTTCACTCTTCTATTATATTTGATTTTGAATCTCAAAAAAAGTGAGTGAAAAAGTCAATGCATAGTAAAAAAATTGTTCCACTGCAAGTAGATGCCAGCTAGATGAAATCATAACTGTCATTAAAAAACACCCACTATAACAATGTGTGTTCAGAATTAACTTTAAAAATACTCTTTTACTTATCATATGAATACATAAAATCTTTGTAACATACATTCCTTATGTGTGTGTGCTTTATTCATTTAAATAGAAATTCCTGTACAAACACCCCACCCCTAATAAAGGATCCCTGTTTCACAAACCTCCTTGGCTTTTTCAGGGGAACATTCAGACAAAACATCACAGCTCAAGAAAAATGTATCTCACTGTAGGATAGGACTTTCCAATCTTTTGGGCCGATTCAGTCCGCGCGATTCTGTATTTAAATTAGGTGGTGCGGTAGAAACAGGCAAAAGGAGCGGTGGCTGTAAGCGGGTTTGACAGCCAACGCTCAATTTTGCCAGCGTCGGTTCTCGAGCCTGCTGATAGCCATGGGCTCGGAAACTGGATGCCGGCAAAATTGAGCGTCCGGTTTTCGGCCCGACACCCGCCGGCCCATTTAAATTTTTTTTTTATTTTTTTTTCTACTTTTTTTACTCTTCTGAACCTCTGACTTAATATCGCCATAATATTAAGTCAGAGGGTGCACAGAAAAGCAGTGTTTACTGCTTTTCTATGCACTTTCCCGGTGCTGGCAGAAACTAGCACCTACCTTTGGGTAGGTGCTAATTTCTTAAAGTAAAATGTGCAGCTTTCTGTATTGCGTGGGCATACCTAAAAGGGCCATCAACATGCATTTGCATGTTGAGGGCGCTATTAGGTGCCGCAGGTTGGACGCACGTTTTTCCGCCCCTTACTGAATAAGGGGTAAGGGAAAACGCGCGTCCAAGGGCAGATTAACAGTGCGCTCCATCGGACCACACTGTACTGTATCAGCCTGTTTGAAAGTGCAAATATACCTTGAGATATTTGTGCAAATCTCGTCACTACAACTCAAAAAATCAGAATTATAAATGGTACAGAGAAGGGTGACCAAAATGATAAAGGGAATTGAACGATTCCCCTGTAAGGAAAAGTAAAAGAGGTTAGGGCTTTTCAGCTTGGAGAACAGACTGTTGAAGGGAAATATGATAGAGGTCTATAAAATAATGAGTAGAGTGGAATGGGTAAATGCAAATTGGATGTCTATTTTTACAAAAAGTACAGAAACTAGGGTTGATGACATGAACCTATTAAGTAATACATTTAAGACAAAAGGAGAAAATATATATTTTTTTACTCAACACCTAACTAAACTCTGGAACATTTTGCCAGAGGATGTGATCAGTATATTAGTGAAATTAAGCAATAGCTTAATAATCAACTTTTGTATAAAAAAGTAGTTGAAGACCTCACCCCATGATTCATTCTCCAAAATCTGAGAGAATGAAAACAATCAGAGAAGGAAGGTTTCCTAAGCCATCGTGCGATCCGATATCTGATGCCAAACTTTCCTATGATCAGGGCTTAATTTGATGACCAAAAGGAAGTAGAACTGTGGAGAGCCAGAACCAGAAGTGACCTGTGTATAGAGGAGGAGCTAAGGCTGAATGTGAACTCTCTGTCACACACACACATATCTGACACATTATTCACACTTGGTAGGAGAAGGACTGCTGGGGATTAAGGATATAGGATCATTGAGGTAAAGAGCAGAAAGGTGGACAGAGATAATGGGAATGGGCTCTTTTCCTCTAACTCCCTCCTCCTCTCTGTCCTGGTGATCCTGATCCTCTGTCCCCAGCTCCTGTGCTCCTTGCACCCCTCCCACCCCAGTGATCGTGAATCTCCTATCCCTGGTGATCCTCAAGTCCCTCCTCTGCCTGGAAATTCACCCTTTGCAGCAACTTTCTTCCTCTCCCTCTTCAGTCAGTAAAGTACAGGCCTCCTCTTCAAGGCAGAGTCAGCTGGTCCACCTCTGCTTTGGGATGGAGGGCGGGAGGAGACTGGAGTGCACTGCCTGCTGTTCTCACTTTCCTTGGATAGGAGAGTGAGGCCTGGAATTAAACATAACCTGCTTTGTTGCCTGCTTTGGGGTGGATGGAAGGGAGCAAAGCCTCATCCTTCTGCCTCCCTCCACCACACCCACTCCTATCCCCTCCCCTCCCTCCTATCCCTTCACTCACTCATTCACTGCTGCCGCCCCCCCCCCCCCCCCCCCCAGTGTGATCAGGAGCAGCAGAGGCAGCAGAGCCTGGGATGATGGCAGGAGAAGCAGGAAGTCTGACATTCACCCCACATCTCTTTTGTTCCATAGCTGTTCCTCATCATAACCATTTAAATTGTGCTGGGAAATTACACAAAATCCTAAGCCATGTGGTCACCCTTATGTCTGGGTAAGCAGCTTCAACTCTCTGCTCTTCTCTGCTTCCTCTAAGAGCTGGGGAGGCATAAATAATCCAGGCCACTACTGGCTCACTTCCGTTTCCTCAGGGGAGCTAGAATTAAGATGCAATGACGGCTCTGTTCTGCCATCTTAGCTCCCAGAAAATAGGATCTAAGATGGCAGAACAGATGAACTTCTCTGTAATGGACACAAAAAAGGGGATTAATTAGTACTAGTTTGAAAGTAATGAGCAATAGTGCCACTCATCAAAATCAGGGCTGAAGCCTTCACAATTAGCACTACTACTCACACTTGTGCTAATTCAAAACCTTTTCATGTCTATTCTTTGCTCTGCAGCAACTGTTTTAGTATCATCCCATCCCCTTTTATTCATTGCTATACAGGAGGAGAGGTAGGGAGAGGGGGAAACGTTGGTAGTGACTGGTTTAGGGAGCAGAGTGGCTGTTTTCTTTTCTGTATGCTCCAGGCTTACTTTCTCCCTTTCTCTTCCTGGAGGGGAGGGACTGGAGATCAACTCCCCCGGTGCTCTGCTGATTAAGCCTTAGAAGAAGTGCCATAACCGTGTTCCTGCTCATTCCCCATTAAATTAAGCTTTGCCTAAGATCCCAGTCTTCTATACAGTTCTGAACTTAAACATAAAAATATGTTGAATCCGCTAGGAAGACCAATAGTGGCATCACTTGTTTCTGTTTTTGAATCTTTAATTTATTTTTGTGGATCTCCTTCTGCAAGCTGAAGTGCCTCACACTCAATCATATGGAAAAGATACCAAGCATATGCTTAATAATCTCTAGATGTTAACATTAGAGACACTGGATATAAGAATGGTGATGCTGGATATTAATTATTTGTACATAAACATTTCACAACGTGAAGTGCTAGGAATTCTGGAGCTTATTTTGAAGAAACATCCTAAACCCCAGTGTATTCCATCAGATTATGTATTAATGATGGCAGAATTATCCTTAAGCTACAATTATTATTCTTTAGTGGATGAATAAGAACATAAGAACATAGCATTTGCCAAGCTGGGTCAGACCAAAGGTCCATCAAGCTCAGTATCCTGTTTCCAACAGAGGCCAGTCCAGGGCACAAGTACCTGGCAGAATCCCAGAGGGTAGATGGATTCCATGTTGCTTATCCCAGGGATAAGCAAAGTATTCTTTATGTTAGAAATGTAAAGAAAAGCAAAAGGAAAATGAAACCTATCTGGTTCTCAAACGAGGTGGCTGACAAAATTAAAGCTAAAAGAACAGCATTCAAAAAATATAAAAGATCCCAAAGGGAGGAGCACAAAGAAGAATATTTGATTCAACTGAGGGAGACGAAGAAATTAATCAAGTTGGCAAAAAGTCAAGCGGAAGAGAGGATTGCCAAGGAGATAAAAAATGGTGACAAAACATTTTTCAGATACATCAGCGAAAAGAGAAAAGTCCATAGTGGTATAGTGAAATTGAAAGGTGGAAATGATCAATGTGTGGAGAGAGACGAAGAAATGGCAGAAATATTAAATGAATACTTCAGCTCTGTATTCACTAAAGAAGACCCTGGAGAAGGACCATTTCTACACAAGAAGCTGGAGGGTAGTGGAATAGATGAAAATCATTTTACAGTAGAAAATGTATGGGAAGAGCTAAAGAATCTGAAAGTGGACAAAGCCATGGGGCCTGATGGGATTCATCCAAGGATTCTGAGGGAGCTCAGAGATGTGCTGGCGGGTCCGCTGTGTGACCTGTTCAATAGATCCCTAGAAACGGGAGTGGTGCCGAGTGATTGGAGAAGAGCGGTGGTGGTCCCGCTTCACAAGAGTGGGAACAGAGAAGAGGCTGGTAACTACAGACCGGTTAGCCTCACTTCGGTGGTGGGAAAAGTAATGGAGTCACTGTTGAAAGAGAGAATAGTGAAATATCTACAGTCCGGAGAATTGATGGACCAGAGGCAGCATGGATTCACCAGGGGAAGATCCTGTCAGACAAATCTGATTGACTTTTTCGACTGGGTAACCAAGGAATTGGATCAAGGAAGAGCGCTAGATGTCATCTACTTGGATTTCAGCAAAGCTTTTGATACGGTTCCGCACAGGAGACTGGTGAATAAAACAAAAAGCTTGGGAGTGAGTGCCGAAGTGGTGACCTGGATTGCAAACTGGTTGACGGACAGAAGACAATGCGTGATGGTAAATGGAACTTTCTCTGAAGAGAGAGCGGTTTTAAGTGGTGTACCGCAAGGATCGGTGTTGGGACCGGTCCTGTTCAATATCTTTGTGAGCGACATTGCGGACGGGATAGAAGGTAAGGTTTGTCTTTTTGCGGACGACACTAAGATCTGCAACAGAGTGGACACGCCGGAAGGAGTGGAGAGAATGAGACGGGATTTAAGGAAGCTGGAAGAGTGGTCGAAGATATGGCAGCTGAAATTCAATGCCAAGAAGTGCAAAGTCATGCATTTGGGGAGTGGAAATCCGAATGAACTGTATTCGATGGGGGGGGAAAGGCTGATGTGCACGGAGCAGGAGAGAGACCTTGGGGTGATAGTGTCTAATGATATGAAGTCGGCGAAACAATGCGACAAGGCGATTGCAAAAGCCAGAAGAATGCTGGGATGCATAGAGAGAGGAATATCGAGTAAGAAAAGGGAAGTGATAATCCCCTTGTACAGGTCCTTGGTGAGGCCTCACCTGGAGTACTGTGTTCAGTTCTGGAGACCGTATCTACAAAGAGACAAGGACAAGTTGGAGGCGGTACAGAGAAGGGCGACCAGGAAGGTGGAGGGTCTTCATCGGTTGACATACGAGGAGAGATTGAAGAATCTAAATATGTACACCCTGGAGGAAAGGAGGAGCAGGGGTGATATGATTCAAACTTTCAGATACTTGAAAAACTTTAACGATCCAAAGACAATGACAAACCTTTTCCAACAGAAAAAAATCAGCAGAACCAGAGGTCACGAGCTGAGGCTCCAAGGAGGAAGACTAAGAACCAATGTCAGGAAGAATTTCTTCACGGAGAGAGTGGTGGATGCCTGGAATGCCCTTCCGGAGGAAGTGGTGAAGTCCAAAACTGTGAAGCACTTCAAAGGGGCATGGGATAAATATTGTGGATCCATCAGGTCCAGAGGACGCATATAAAGAGCAGGTAGTAAAATACTGCACGGAGCGGCAGTAGCCACAGAGGCATTCACGGAGCGGGATGCCAGTGGCCAGTGGTAGGTGTCCACCTTCATGGAGCGGAAGGATGTAGGGCTGTCATCTCCCAATTAAATAAAAAACAAAAACAAAAAACAAAACAGGGATGGGATCCATCAGGTCTAGAGGACACATATAAAGAGCAGGTAGTAAAATACTGCACGGAGCGGCAGTAGCCACAGAGGCATTCACGGAGCGGGATGCCAGTGGCCAGTGGTAGGTGTCCATATAAAGAGCAGGTAGTAAAATACTGCACAGAGCGGCAGTAGCCACAGAGGCATTCACGGAGCGGGATGCCAGTGGCCAGTGGTAGGTGTCCACCTTCACGGAGCGGAAGGATGGAGGGCTGTCATCTCCCAATTAAATAAATAATAAAAAAACCCAGGGATGGGATCCATCAGTTCTAGAGGACGCATATAAAGAGCAGGTAGTAAAACACTGCATGGAGCGGCAGTAGCCACAGAGGCATTAACGGAGCGGGATGCCAGTGGCCGGTGGTAGGTGTCCACCTTCACAGAGTAGAAGGATGAAGGGCATCCATCTCCCAATTAAAAAAAGAAAAGAAAAAAAGAAAAAAAAAACAGGGATGGGTTCATGGGCTTATAGGTATTACCAATTATTAGGCTTTTCAATATTTGATGATAGTTAATGTGACTTTCAAGGCATTCTTCACTTTCGGTGCATGTCCGGCATGACTCCTTGCTTCAATGACAGGGGAAAAGAAAAACTGATACTTCACACATTTCCAGCATTGCCCTCTGCTTCATGGCAGAGAGCTATGCTGCCGCTTACCCAACTAATCAAACTTAATATTTCACTTGGAAGCAGCTCCAGCACTGCTCTCTACATTAATGGTGGGGGTGAAAAGGGAATTAGAACATAAGGTTACTAAGAGCCAAGAGAAACAGTTAAGTATGAGAACAAATGTGTGAAGCTTGCTGGGCAGACTGGATGGACCGGTTGGTCTTCTTCTGCCGTCATTTCTATGTTTCTATGTTTCTATGTTTCTATATTCCTGCAACTGCACCTTAATAATGATTTAAAGATCTGAGCCACACTGGAAAGAAAAGAAAGAATTTGAAAAGAAGCTTGCCATGGAAGCAAAAATTCATAATAAAACCTTTGTCAGGTACATTCAAATTGACCATTACATTCAATTTGACCATTAGATGATAGGGATGTGAATTGTTTTTGAACGATTAAAATTGTCAGATAATTTTAAAATCGTCCAAAATCGTTAGAGTGCACGATACAATACAAATGCCCCCAATTTATCGTCAGGGGCATTTGTATTGTATCGTTAAATAGGGCGCGGGAAAACCGGCACACCAAAAAACCCTAAAACCCACCCCGAACCTTTAAAAAAATCCCCCACCCTCCCGAATCCCCCCAAAATGTTTTAAATTACCTGGGGTCCAGTGGGAGGGTCCCGATGCGATCTCCCTCTCTCTGGCCACGGCTGCGTTGAGAGAAATGGCGCCGGTGGCCCTTTGCCCTTATCATGTCACAGGGCAAAGGTAGCGCCGGCGCCATTTTGGTTCCTGGTTCCCGACGTCATGCATCCAGGAGATCGCCCCGGACCCCCGCTGGACCCCCAGGGACTTTTGGCCAGCTTGGGGGGGGCCTCCTGACCCCCACAAGACTTGCCAAAAGTCCAGCGGGGGTCCGGGAGCGACCTCCTGCACGCGGGCCGTATTGCCAATCTTCAAAATGGCGCCGGCGCTACCTTTGCCCTGTCACATGATAAGGGCAAAGGGCCACCGGCACCATTTCTCTTAACGCAGGTGTGGCCAGAGAGAGGGAGATCATGCCGGGACCCCCCCACTGGACCCCAGGTAATTTAAAACATTTTGGGGGGGTTTGGGAGGATGGGGGATTTGTTTTAAAGGCTCGGGGTGGGTTTTAGGGTTTTTTTGGTGTGCCGGTTTTCCCGCCCTCCCCTGATTTACAATTTTTAACGATTTAAAAAAAAAAAACAAAAAAAAAAAACACGACAATAAGATTTCCCTCTCGCCACCAGCCAAAATCGATCGTTAAGACGATCGATCACATGATTCACACCCCTATTAGATGATCAAGGAGTAAAAGAAGTGCTTAGGGATGACAAAGTCAAGGCAGAGAGACCAAATCAATTCTTTGCTTCAGCATTCACTGAGGAAGATATAAGAGATAGACCCATGCTAGAAATGATATTCAAAAGTGATGATTCAGAGGAACTGAAACAAATCTCAGTGAACCGGGAACATGTACTAGGATAAATTGATAGATGGAAGAGTAGCAGATTACTTGGACCAGATGGTATACATCCTAGAGTGCTGAAAGAACTGAGAAATTAAATCGCTGACCTGCTACTGGAAATTTCTAAACTATCAGTAACATCATCTATGGTACCTGAAGACTGGAAAGTTGCCAATGTAATGCCAAATTTTAAAAAGGGATCAATGGGTGATCCAGGAAATTACAGACCAGTGAGTGATGTCTGTGCCAGGTAAAAAGGTAAAACAATCATAAAGAAAACCTTTGCTGAATATATAGATAATCATAGTTTAATGGCAGAAAGCCAATATGGATTTAGTCAAATGAAGTCTTGCCTCACAAATTTGCTACATTTTTTGGAAGGGATAAATAAAAATGTGGATAAAGAAGAACCGGTTGATAGGGTGTATCTGGATTTCAAGGAAGCATTTGACAAAGTTCTTCATGAGAGACATTTTAGGAAATTAGAAAGTCATGGTGCTAGGTGGCAGTGTCCTATTGTGGATTGCCAACTGGTTAAAAAAGAGAGTAGTGTAACTGGTAAATTTTCCCAATGGAAAAAGGTGAATAGTGGAGTGCACCAGGGATCTGTTCTTGGAATGTTGCTTTTTAATATATTTAAAGAAAATCTAACCCAAGAAGTATAAGAATGGTCCAAATAAAGCAATAAATGATAATAATGACATTTATCTTATGAAAATGACCATCATATTTATCACAGGACTAACAAACAGACTCCATGTCTATTTTTTTTCTGAACTGTGAGAAGTGTATTTTTCAGGTAAAGTTTCTTATTGCATGTAAAAACATTACTTAGCCCTTATGAGAAATCACACTTATCTGAGAGCTTGTAATGTGCGTCTAGGAGTCGCCTTTGCTCATATCAGCTGGTGTACATTAATTTCTGGAGATCCATGGGCAACCCAACACTGCACAGTTTCAGAAGAGGTCTTCTTTCTTTAGGGGTCACCTAAGATACTGTGGTCTTTCTCTTGTATAGATACCAGTTTCTAAAATATGCAGCATATACTTGCAGTCTTTAACTTAACTAAACAAAACAAAACACCCTCATATTGTGAAACAATATGATGTATATCATTTAAAAGCACAAGGCAATAATGCTTTAAAACTGAGCATGAAGAATGTGAATATAGAGACTTACTATTGTTGACTCCTTAAAAATGAAGGTCTTTTCATATGAACGGTTCTCGAATAGAGAACAATTATTGCAAAACAAAGCTAAATCAAATTTTGAAGAAATAGTATATGTTTTGAAATATTCCAATATGGCTGAGAAAATTAAAAAGATTGTAAAAAAGCATTGGCATATTTTAAGTTGCCATTCAGTCTTTAAAAATTTTCTGTTTTATCAAAAACAAGAGGACAAAATATCAAAGGTTGGTGAGAGCGGCATTGCCAATGCAGATAATTCCATGAGCTACAATTACAGGTCACAATGTGTATCAAAATTTTGATTTATGTGACAATAATATTTCTGGACTAAGCTGGGAAGAAAGAAACACAGGCACTACAGTAAAAAGAGGCTTTAACACCGATTGTCAAAAACATAGGGGTAAATTTTAAAAGGAGAGCACGCGACATACATGTGTGCGCACTACCCGGCACGCACACATATATGCCCGATTTTATAACATGCGCGCGAAGGCGCGTGCATTTATAAAATCAGGGGTTGGCGCGCAAGGGGTCACAATTGTGCACTTTGCGCACAACTAACCATGCTGCCTTCCCCCGTTCCCTTCCCCCTAGCCTGACCAGCCCATCCCTTCCCCTAATCTTTACCCCCCTAGACCTACTATAACCCTCCCTGACCTTTGTCTTAGCTTTTGAGCATGTTGGCCGACTGCTGGCGAGTGATCCCCGGCACAGCGGCAAATGGCCGCTGTGCCAAGAGCCTCTGACTCTGTCCCCACCCATGCCCCCGGACCACCCATGCCCCGCCCCTTTTTGCAAGCCCCGGGATTTACACGCGTCTTAGGGCTTTATGCGTGTCACCGGGCCTTTTTTAAATAGGCCCAGTGCGCGTAACCTTTTAAAAATCCAGCCCATAATGTTGTATATGCCATATAGTGTCCATGTAGTAAAATATACATTGGGATTAGAATGCGAAGTATTAGAACTTGTTTAATTGAACATAGAAGTCACATTAACACCACAGATGAAGGAGCACCAATGGTTACACTTTGCATTGAGACAGGACATCAATTTCAAGATTTACATTGGACCATTTTAGAAACATTCCCCCGTCACCGTGTGGAGGCAATTACAGAATAAAGATCAACCAGAAGGAAACCTGATGGATTTTCAAATTAAATACTGTATATCCAAATGGACTCAATGAGAAGATCAAATGGAATTGTTACGATTGTGGACCCTGGGGCCAGCTAGAAGATGGTGATGCAGCTCTGAAGGAATACCCACAGTGGAGTCGTAGCCAGGAGGTGGACTTGAACCAGAAATCTGAGAGAATCTTCACCACTGGAGACCCGAGATCCCCCCGGGAGAAGCCCTTGGAGACCCGAGCCGCTTGGACTTAGGCGTGGGCTCTGGGGATGAAGGTATGAAGAGGGTCCCAGGAATAGAGAATCCAAAGAAGAAGTCAGAGCCAGGAGACCAACAGGAACCTCGCCACTGGAAGCCAGCGATCCCCCTGGGAGGAGCCTGTGAGGGCCTGAGCTGCTTGGACTTGGTTGCAGTCTCCGGAGAATGAGGGTCTTGAAGATAAATCCAAATCAAGGCAGGCAGCAGAGATGCAAGACTTGGAGGCAAACCAAGGGTCAGGGCAGGCGGCAGACAGCAGAGACCAAAGACAAGCCAGAAGTCAGGACGGGCAGCGAAGCAGGATACCGAAGAACAAGCCAAGGGGACGCAGGAACAGGAGCAGGCAAGGATGGGATGGAACTGGAACAAGGCTGGGGCAGGACTCAGGAACACGCTGGGACAGGAACAAGCAGGAGCAAAGACAGCAACTAGCAAACTCAGAGAGTGAACCTCACTGCAAGGCGAAGAGGGAGACTGTGAACCAGGTTTAAATAGTTGCCAGTGCCTGATGTCAGTTCAAAGGAGAAATTGAATTTCCCGCGCTGGTCCCTTTAAATAAGCCGGCTCTGCGCGCAACTGGGGGGCGGGGTGCCGTCATGGCAGGAAGTGCAGGAGCTCGGCGGTGTCTCCCTCATGGAGACGCCGCCACGGACAGACTAGGCTGCGGTCCAGATTAGAGGACCACTGTGAGTTGCTCCAGAGCTGGCTGGGAGAGAGGTAACAGCCCGGTCGCGGCATCCCACGACCGGGGATCATAACAGTACACCCCCTCTTATGCTTCCTCCTCGGGGGACCTGGTGCATTTGGATGCTCCTGGTGAAAGCAACGGAGAAGTAATTTGTCCAAGATATTGACTGCCAGCTCCCAAGTATTGTCTTCAGGGCCACAGCCCTCCCAAGATAACAAATACTCCCACCGGCAGTGCTGGAAACGAACATCAAGAACATCGCAAACCTGATAAATGGAATTGTCTTCAGCAGGAGTGTTGGAAGGATCAGGAGGTTTGCGATAAACCTTTGTTACTGTCAAGATTCTAAGTAGAGATATGTGAAAGACGTAAATGTTCATCGAACTAGGAAGGGATAGGCGGTAGGAGATGGCACCTACCCTCTCGGATACCCGGAATGGACCAATGAACCGGGGCACCAATCGCATGGAAGGGAGGCAAAGGTGAACATGCTTCGTGCTTAACCATATCTTATCACCAGATTGAAATACCGAAGTGGGACGGCGATGTTTGTCCGCATTCCTTTTGGCAATGGCCGCAGTTTGTTGTAGCTTGGTCTGAATGGATTCCCAAAGATAATGGAGCTGCTGTGCAGATAAATGGGCTGCGGGAGATGTTACAAAGGCAGAAGTAATGGTAACTTGGGTTCATGACCATAGACCAGTAGAAAGGGAGACTCGCCCGTGGCTGAATGAACATGATTGTTATAAGAAAATTCAGCCCATGGAAGAAGGGAAACCCAGTTATTTTGTTGGTCCCCTACGAATGTTCGAAGGAAGGTCTTTAATGAGCGATTGGTATGTTCCACTTGTCCGTTGCTTTGGGGATGAAATGCAGAAGTGAAGTATAGGCACTAGGGATGTGAATCGTATGCCCGATCATTTTAACGATCTGGTTCGGCTGGAGGGAGAAAAAAATCTGATCGGTAGAGATGTGAATCGGAATCGGTTCCAATTCACATCGCTAATTTTTTTTAGTGAGGCCCAAGCCGATAAAAAAAAACAACCCACCCAGACCCTTTAAAATTGACCCCTTAGCTTCCCCCACCCTCCTGAACCCCCCCAAAACTTTTTACAAATACCTGGTGATCTAGCAGAAGTCCCGGGAGCGACCTCCCATTCTTGGGCTGTTGGCTGCACTAATAAAAATGGCGCCGATGGTCCTTTGCCCTTACCATGTGACAGGGTATCCGTGCCATTGGCCGGTCCCTGTCACATGGTAGTAGCACTGGATGACCGGCGCCATTTTTAAAGATGGCGCCGGCCATGCCCGCGCCATTTTTAAAGATGGTGCTGACCATCCAGTGCTCCTACCATGTGACAATGGCACGGATACCCTGTCACATGGTAAGGGCAAAGGGCTATTGGCGCCATTTTTATTAGTGGCAGCCGACGGCCCGAGAACGGGAGATTGTTCCCGGGATCACCACTGGACCACCAGGTAATTTTAAAATGTTTTGGGGGGGATCGGGAGGGTGGGGGAAGCTAAGGGGGCGCTTTTAAAGGGCCGGGTGGGTTGTTTTTTTTTATCGGGCCATCGGCGCCATTTTTATGAGTGGCAGCTGACGGCCCGAGAGTGGGCGATCGGTCCCGGGGCTTCCACTGGACCACCAGGTACATGTAAAAGGTTTTGGGGGGGTTTGGGAGGGTGGGGGAAGGGATTAGTTTTAAAGGGTCGGGTGGGTTTAGGGGTTGTTTTGGTATGCCGGTTTTCCCACCCTCCCCCCAAATAACTTTCTTTAGTGGACACTATCCCGATTAATGATTTTTTCACGATAAGTCGGGGGAATTTCTATTATATCACACTCTAATGATTTTTGACGATTTAAAAAATATCGGACGATATTTTAATTCGTCAAAAAACGATTCACATCCCTACTAAGCACACACTCCAAACTTTTTACAAAGAGCTTTCCAGTATCTAGCCGTGAATTGTGGACCTCTGTCAGAGGTGATGTGAAGAGGGAGTCCATGAGTACGAAAAATGTGTTGTATGAAGAGTTGTGCTAACTCCGGCGCAGACGGAAGTTTGGGCAGAGGCACAAAATGGGCCATTTTGGAAAACCGATTCACGGTAACCCAAATAACAGTCTTCCCCTCCGATGATGGTAAATCCACTACAAAATCTGTGGACAGATGCATCCTTGGTTCAGCAGGGACTCGTAGTGGCTGTAGAAGCCCCCAGGGGCGACCGATCAATGGCCTTTATCTGGCACATGTTGGACAAGAATCAACAAGGAGGTGAACATCGCATCTTATGTGAGGCCACCAGTAGTATCAAGCAAGTAGCTCTAAAGTCCTCGCTCAACCAGGATGTCCAGCACTGAGAGAGTCATGGGCTCAGGAAAGGACCTTTTTTCTCAGACAAACAGGGACTTCTGTCTTTCCGGGAGGAGGCAGATCTGTTGTAGCCACGACCACACTTGCAGGGTCTAAAATGTACAGGGGTGGATCTGGCGAGTCCTCGGATTCCGGATTCCGTGATAACGCATCGGCTCATATATTCTTTGCTACAGGCCTATAACGCAGAGAAAAGTGGAATCGACTGAAAAATAGGGACCCGAGGGCCTGTCGTGGATTCAGCCACTGAGCACAACATAGGAACTCCAAATTTTTGTGATCCGTATATACCACGATGGGATGCTATGCCCACTCCAGCCACTGTCTCTATTCCTCAAAGGCGAGCTTAATAGCGAGGAGCTCCTTATCACCGATACCATAATTTTTCTCCACAGGGGAAAACTTCCTGGAGAAGTAAAAGCAAGGTAGTAACCTTCCCTTCTCAGAGACCTGACTGAGAACCGCTTCATCTGCAATGTTCAAGGCGTCTACTTCTACTATAAAGGGTCGTAGAGGATCCGGATGGTGAAGGCAGACATCCTGCAAAAAGGCCTTCCTCAATTCTACAAAGGCTAGATAAGTTGATGGTGGCCATTCCTTAGGGTTATCACCCTTTTTGGTGAGGGCTGTAAGTGGTGCCACGTTTTGGGAATAGTGAGAGGTAAACTGTTAAAGTTCTCAAATCCAAGGAACCATTGTAGGGCCTTGATCCCTACAGGCTACAGCCAATTCTTGATAGCAGAAACCATGCCTGGGTCCATTTGGAAACCGGTTGATGAGACATTGTAACCCAGGAAGGGTAGTGACTCCTGTTCAAACATACACTTTTCAAGTTTAGCGAAAAGATGATTATCTGTAAGCCATTGTAATACCTGTCTCACATGGTGGCGATGAGTCAAAAGATCTTTGGAGTAAATCAAGACATCGTCTAGATAGACTATCACAGACAAGTGAAGCATGTCCCTGAGTACCTCATTCATTAGGTTTTGGAAAACTGCTAGAGCATTACAAAGCCCAAAGGGTATAACTAGGAACTCAATATCCGTCGCGTGTGTTGAAAGCGGTCTTCCATTCATCTCCGGGGCAAATTCTTACCAGATTGTAAGTGCCACGGAGATCAAGTTTAGTGAAGATTTTAGCTCACTGTAGCTGGTCTAGGAGTTCTGGGATGAGTGGAAGAGGATACCTGTCTCGACGAGTGATAGTGTTGAGACCTCTATAATCCATGTAGGGTCAGAGCGACCCATCCTTTTTAGCAACAAAGAAGAAACCAGCCCCCGCTGGCGAGTTGGACGGGCAAATGAATCCACAATCTAGGTTTTCTTTGATGTACTTTGACATGACTTGTGTCTCTGGAAGGAACAACAGGTATACCCGTCCCCTAGGAGGAGTTGTGCCAGGCAATAGCTCTATAGCGCAATCAAAAGGCCGGTGCTGTGGTAAAAGTTCTGCCATCTCTTTAGAAAAGAGATCCTGGTAAGCAGCATAGTGAGATGGTAAAGTAAGTGACATAGTCATCAATGTCAGTCCAGGCCGAGGTATCGTCGGGAAGCAGGACGAGAAGCAGTGTGGACTCCAGGCTGCAATCTGCAGGGTGTCCCAGTGGATGGTAGGAGAATGTTCTTGGAGCCATGGTAGTCCCAGAACAATAGGATGGACGGCCTTCTCAAGAACTAGAAAAGAGATCTCTTCCATATGGAGCACTCTGGTGCGGAGAGTCAGAGGTGCAGTCGACACAGAGATACTCCCAGGAAGCGGCGTGCCATGAATAGAGGAAATCCAAAGTGGAGGGTTAGGAGGGACTACTGGGAGTCGTAATTGTTGTACCAAATCCATGAGAATAAAGTTCCCCCTGCTCCAGAATCAATAAATGGGGGAGTGGAGAAGGTTCCTCCGGGGAACTCAAGGGTCACTGGTACCGTACATTGAGGAGCAGAATTAACGCAGCCCAGGGATAGCCCCCCGATCATACCTAGATGCTGAAGTTTTCTGGTCATTCAGGGCACCATGCTAAGAAATTCCCCTTATTCCCGCAGTATAGGCAAAGGCCTAGCGTGCATTGACATCTCCTCTCTTCAGAAAAAAGAGAGCTACGTCCCAGTTGCATGGGCTCTACACCTTGATTGCCTGAGGAGGCAGAGGGAGTAGCCAAGGGTCAAGAAAATGCAGGTGCCAAGGTAATCAGTGGACTATTCTCCCTTCATGAGTCCATTGTTAAAGCCTTCGGTCGACCCTTCCCGCTATGTCAATCAAACTGTTAAGGTCGTCTGGAAGGTCACTAGCCGCCAGCTCATCTTTGAGGTGTGAAGATAGCCCCTCTAAGAAGATTCCGTGAAGACTGTTTTCTCTCCAGTCCAACTCGGTAGCCAGGGTGCAGAACTCGACCGCATATTTGGCTAGTGGGCAGGACCCCTGGCGCAGGCACAGCAAATCAGCAACTGCCATAGATTTACACGCTGGTTCATTGAATATTTGTTTGAATGCAGTTACAAAGTGCTGAAGATTTCCCAGAATGGGATCATTATGTTCCCATATTTATTTATTTATTTGAGGTTCTTTATATACCGCCATTCGTTTAGTAACATCATGACGGTTCACATACAACAAAGTTTCAGCAGCAGTGCTAGAACAATTAGAAAATAGCAACAGTGCTTTACAATTAACGTTCAACTAAAGAAGGACCATTAGAAAAATATAACAATGCTAAACTAGAGCAACTGAAAGAAGGTATATGGCAATGTAAAACAGTAGTAATAGTAATAAAATAATTACAATAGGTTGATGCATGAATTATATACAAATAGTACAATATTTATAAAGGGTAATATTTATTTATTTATTTATTTATTTCGGATTTTTATATACCGACATTCTCAATACAAGTATCGAATCAGGTCGGTTTACATATAACAAAACTTTCGCACAAAAGGCGTTACATGGAACAGCGTTTCTTAACATATAACGTATAACATATAGCATATAACCTATAACATATAGATATTAATAATAAATTAAATATTACATAGATAATAATAGTAACTCGTCAACAGGACGTGGGTAAATGTTCGGCATGTTTATAGCGAGAATAAATATCTAGAAAAAATTAAAGGGTAGACTAAATTGTGATATGAGGGTACATAGACCATGTTGATGTGCAAAATATGCGAGAAATGCATGAGTTAAGGAAGACTGATGAATCAGAGAAGAAGTCTTAAACAGGTGAGAAGTTCAGATCTGACGTGGTTGGGTCTTGAAGGGGGTATAGGTGAAACTAGGATCTGGTGTTTGGGCTATTTTTCTTTTTGGCCGGTGTCTAAGTAAACTTGTGATTCTGTATATGTTTGCCTGAAAAGCCACGTTTTTAGATTTTTCTTAAAAGTTAGATGGCAGGTCTCTTGGCGTAGATCTGGCGGTAGTGAGTTCCAGAGTGTGGGTCCGGCTGTTGAGAGTGCTCGTTTTGTTAATGTGGTTTTGATTGGGGGAGCATATAAGGAACCTTTGTAGTTGTGCCTGATGGGTCTTTGAGATGTGTGGAGGCGGAGATGCGAATTTAGATTTAGGTGGGCGATGCCCATTATATCCTTGTGGATCATTGATAGTGTCTTGTAGGTGATTCTAGCTTTTATAGGAAGCCAGTGTAGGCTGTGAAGAATAGGTGTTATGTGGGCTCTTTTATTAGTGTTGGTGAGTAGCCTTGCTGCTGCATTCTGCACCATCTGTTGCATTCTGCACCATCTGTAATGGTCTGGTGGATAAAGCTGGGAGACCTAGCAGTAGTGAGTTGCAGTAGTCCAGCTTAGACAGAATTAAAGACTGGACTACTAGCCGGAAGTCACTGAAGTGAAGAAGAGGTTTGAGATTTTTCAGCACTTGGAATTTGAAATAGCATTCTTTAGTTGTGTTGGTTATGAAGGATTTTAGGTTAAATTTGTTGTCGAGACGCACCCCCAGGTCTCTGACGGAGGTGGATAGGTTAGTGTTTGGATATGAGATTGCCTGAGGAGGCAATCTCATATTCAATATCCAATAGGGTAGTAGGGTGAGGGTAGTAGGGTATAGGGTAAAAGGGTATTAGGGTAGCAGGAGGGGAACTTAGGTAGCATAGAGGGATAATATATATTTACAAAGCTTAGACTCAGGGAAAAGCAAAGGGGGAATTGCTGGAGAAAATGTTTGGTACTTTATGTGAATGCTTTTAAGAATAACCATGTTTTAAGTTTCTGCTTGAATTTTTTTGGGCATGATTCCTGCCGCAGTTCAGGTGGCATAGTGTTCCAGCAGGAGGTGCCGGCTATAGCGAAGGCGCGTTTTCTGGTTGTGTCTAGTCTGGTAGTTTTGTGAGGGGGTAATTGAAGTGTGGCTGCATGTTGAGGTCTGGGGATTCTGGAGTGTTTGCGGAACTGAATGGCATTACTAAGCCAGGTCATATTCTCAGTGTATAGGGTCTTATGTATTAAGGATAATATTTTGAAGGTGACTCTTTGAGCAACAGGTAGCCAATGTAATTCTTTAAGTATGGGAGTGATATGATCTGACCTTCGTGTATTAGTGAGGATGCGGGCCGCAGCATTTTGTAACATTTGTAACGGTAGGATGGTGGAATTGGGAAGGCCTAACAAGAGGGCGTTGCAGTAGTCAATTTTAGCAAATAATAGGGCCTGAAGCACTGTACGGAAATCACATTGGTATAGGAGGGGTTTGAGCTTTTTTAGAGTGTGTAGCTTGAAGTATCCGTCTTTTATAATATTGTTGATATGTTTTTTAAAATTAAGCTGGTTGTCTATTGTTACACCTAGGTGGGGAGGCCCAGGCCAGGGTCCTCTCGTCCAGCAAGGATACGATGTAGTTGGTTTTTACCAGATCCGAAGGGAATTGGGTAGGCAGTAGAGTAAACCGTATGTAGCACTGATTGAGGAAACCGCGGAACTGTTTGGCTGGTAGATGCGTAGAGGCCGCCAGGCCGGGAGTAGGAACCTAGAATGGAGTGGGAGGCGATACCGTAGGGGTGGAATCCAAGCGGATTTCCAACCTGTCTTCCATTACAGTTAGGACATCCAGGCAGTGTTGGTGCTGCTGCAGGCACTCGGCAATACCAGGAATGGCCTGGAGGCCGGAAAGATCCGCCGGGTCCATGGCCTTGCAAACTGTTATAATTGTGGTCCCTTGGGCCAGCTAGAAGATGGTGATGCAGCACTGAAGGAATACCCACAGTGGAGTCGTAGCTGGGAGGTGAACTTGAACCAGAGATCCAAGAGAATGTTCACCACTAGAGACCCAAGATCACCCCGGGGGGAGCCCTTGGAGACCCGAGCCACTTCAACTTAGGCGTGGACTCTGGGGATGAAGGTCTGAAGAGGGTCCCAGGAATAGAAAGTCCAAAGAAGAAGTCAGAGCTATGAGACCAACAGGAACTTCACCACTGGAAGCCCGCGATCCCCCTGGGAGGATCCTGTGAGGACCTGAGCCGCTTGGACTTAGGTGTGGTCTCCAGAGGATGAGGGTCTTGAATATAAATCCGAATCAAGGCAGGCAGCAGAGATGCAAGACATGCAGGCAAACCAAGGGTCGGGGCAGGCGGCAGACAGCAGAGGCCAAAGACAAGTCAGAAGTCAGGACGGGCAGCGAAGCAGGATACCGAAGAACAAGCCGACGTCAGGAGCTAGGAAGACAAGCCAAGGGGACGCAGGAACAGGAGCAGGCAAGGATGGGCTGGAACTGAAACAAGGCTGGGGCAGGACTCAGGAACACGCTGGGACAGGAACAAGCAGGAGCGAAGACAGCAACTATCAAACTCAGAGAATGAACCTCGTTACAAGGTGAAGAGGGAGACTGTGAGCCACGTTTAAATAGTTGCCAGCGTCTGATGTCAGTTCAAAGGAGAAATTGAATTTTCCGTGCTGGTCACTTTAAATGAGCCAGCTCTGCGCGCGCGCGAGTCTAGGGGGCCGGGTGCCATCATGGCAGGAAGTGCAGGAGCTCAGCAGCATCTCCCTTGTGGAGACGCCACCACGGACAGGCCAATCTGCGGCACAAACAGATCAGAGGATCGCTGCGAGTTGCTCCGGGGCTGGCTGGGAGAATAAATTAAAAAAAAAAAGAAAAAGCTATCTTCTTAAGTTGTTCTGGAGTTTATTTTCACAGGTACAACTTTCTTTTTTTCATGAGAGAAGGATCATAATGCACGTGATATCCTCAATAAAGAAGAAAATCTCTGCAATTTTATAATGTGAATAGCCAGTGTATTATTACACTTGTTCTAAGATCAGTACCGGTATTTTTCAGAATATATACCTTTTTAACCACAAGGAGATGGTCATATCACATTCTTTTCTTGATAGAGAATTGTCCAAAAAATTTTTCTAAGCAGTATCAACTTTTCTCCAAAGGCTTAACATCAGGATTAAATACAGTATTGAAATGTTATTCCTTAAAAAATTTGTGCTTAAGGAATCAGCAATAGTAAGCCTCTACATTCACATTCTTCAAGCTTAGTTTTAGAGCATTATTATATTGTGCTTTTAAATGACATACTATAATTTGCCAATGATGAAAACAACACTCATTCAATTTAATAAACACTGTTTAACAAGAAAAAAAAATGTTGAGGATGGAGTGGAACGTTTCATAACTACTTGCGTTTCCAATGCCACTCCACTGGCAATGGGAATTAAATTTTTTAATCATTAATGGTCAACTATCAACCACTTTATCTTTATGTTTTATGCGTGCAAAAAAACTATAAAAATCTCAAAAAAAGTAAAAAAAAGGTCCATGTGCAATTTGCTTATTTGAAACTGTCTTTTGAAATAAGCAAATTGCACATGGACATTTTTTGACATTTTTATACATAGGGGATGGAACAATTCCCCTATGAAGAAAGGTTAAAGAGATCAAGACTCTTCAGCTTGGAGAAGAGACAGCTGAGGGGAGATATGCTAGAGATCTATAAAGTAATGAGTGGAATGGAATGAGTAAATGACATTAATCAGTTGTTTACTCTTTTGAAAAGTACAAAGACCAGGGGACACACAATGACGTTACTGGGTAATACATTTAAAACTAATAAGAGAAAATATGTTTTTACTCAATGCATAATTAAGCTCTGACATTCATTGCTAGAGGTAAAATAAATTAGTAAAGCTGTGTTCAAAAAAGGTTTGGACAAGTTCCTGGAGGAAAAGTCCATTAACAATTATTAAAGGAGAGTTGCAGAGATCCACTACTTATCTTTGGATAAGCAACATGGAATGTTTCACTCCTTGGGATTCTGCCTGGTACTTGTGATCTGGCTTGATCACTGTTGGAAACAGGATACTGGGTTTGATGGACCCTTGGTCTGACCCACTATGGCAAGTGTTGTGTGCAGATAAGGGGGGCAGCCACAACTATGGAGGTGCACCGCCTCCAAAGCAAGTGAGGGAGTAAAGACTGGGGGTGGGATGCTGAGCTCAATTTAAAGGCTTGTCAGCCCATTCACCAGCCTCTTCTTTTGGCATTTTTTTTTTAAGGTAAGACCATGCATATCAGCTTATCTTTCTCTTCCACGTTTTTCTTGTAGCCTACCTTTGATTCTAATTCTAGTTTGTTGATTTCTGGATGCCATTATCTTTTGTTTGTTTTCGGCTGTCCATGTTGATTGTCATCTTTTTCCAGCATCTTACCTGATTCCCAGGTAAATAGTGGTCCCCTGTCCTGCTAATTTGGTTATCAGGTGGGCCAGTAGATTAAAACATTTTGCGAGTGTGAGCACATCACTAGTTATCTGGATGAGGACCAAGTGTCCTTTCTTTAGGTATTTTCCCTGCCATTTGCATGGCTTTAACAGCAGGCAGTTTGGTCCAGTTGGGCTCATTGGTGACCAGGTTGATCAGTGGAAGCCACATGGAGCTACAAGCATGTCTTGTATGGGTGCCTGCAAGGTTCCAACAGGGAACAGGAAACACCATTACAGTGGCGACTCATGACTGACACTTCTCCTCCCAGCCACTACCTTCAGTCTTTTCTTTGCATGTGAATTCACAAAAGGAAGTTACATGAGGAATGCAAGCCTGAGGTGTAGACAATCATGGTAATGTACTCTCTGATGTGTCCCCTGATGGGACTCGCTTTTCTGTAAGATCCTGCCTGGAGGCCAGGCCTTGATGTATGTGGCTTGCCTGACTCCAGGGTTGGGGATAGTGTTGTGACCTACTCCAGAAATGGGGTTTCTCTGTGCCAGAAGTCTTGGAAATAAGTCCAGTTCATTCTCTCCCCTACTCCCATATAGAGGCTGTGTACTGGTCAATCTTGGGAGTGAGAATTCTGGATGATGCATCTAGGTGAGGTGCTAAGTTTTCTGGCTGCTCCTGTTGCACAGGAGGTGGACCCTTGGGCTGAGGTGGAGTTGATGCTTCCCGTAGGGGAAGCCCTATGGGTCCCCACCATCAGTAGATGGAGCTGGCTGACTGACAGAGGGCAGTTGGAGCTTCATCAATACCAGCCCTCGTTCCCCATGGGTTGAGGCCTTGGGTGCCGGGGCCAGCTGGAGTTAGGAGGGCCTCCATCTGAGGTCTTCCGGGAGATGATGAGGAAATCAGCCAGGATCAAGCAACAGTAGAGATGAAGAGTATGTACTGGACAAGGCGGTGTCTTGGAGACCCGGGCACCAAAAGGAACAGAAGACAGGGGGCACCCGAGTAAAAGCAGGCCAAAGCCTGAAAGGCTAAGTCCAGAACTAGAGGTGTCGTAGAACAGGCTGAAGTCAGGGCAGGAGGCAACAAAGGAGCAGTGGCAAGGCAAGGCAGAAGTCAGGCCTAGGAGATGATCAGGAGCATAGACAAGCAAAGCAGAGATCTGGACTAGGAGATAATCAATAGCGTAGTCAAACAAAGCAGAGGTCAGGTCCAGGAGAAGATAAATGGCGTGGTCAGGCAAAGCAGAGCTCGGATCCAGGAGAAGATCAATGATGTGGTCAGGCAAAGCAGAGGTCAGGTCCAGGAGAAGATAAATGACGTGGTCAAAGCAGAGGTTGGGTCCAGGAGAAGATCAGTCCGTAAATCTAGTTGACTAGAGCGAAGCACAGGAACCAGGAGAAGATGAAATCAGGATCAGGAACATGGAAGGAATAGGAACCAGGAACATGAGGAAATCACCAAGGAGGCAACAAAGGACACGTCCAGTGTGGAGACCTGTTGCAAAGGTGACTAACAGGAGCTGAGCCCAGCCTTATATACCGGAGCCCAGAGATGACATCATCTGGGGCCAAGGGATGGATTCCCGCCTCGACCCCTTTAAAACGAACAGAGATGTATATGCACATACCTAGGGATGAGCAAGGCATGGGATGGTGGCTTCTCTCTGCAGACCATGCAGAGAGGCCCGCTGAGGAGCACAGGAGTCTGCCTTGGAGACAAGAGCACTGGAGATGGCCCGAGGTCAGAGATGGCAGCCCACAGTTGCGAGGGAAGTGGAGCCAGACACTGGAGCAGGGAGAAGAGGGTAAGAGGGCCTGGCCGCGGGCTTGCCATGGCCGGCACATGCAACAGTACCTTTCTCACGCCCCCTCTTGGAGGTCTGGGTTTTACCCATATGGGCACGGTGAAACTGTAGGAGGAGGTTTTTATCCAGGATGTTACGAGTTGGCTCCCACAAATTCTCTTCTGGGCCATATCCCTCCCAGTAAAGGAAGTCTTCCCACCGACGGCCCCTATGGCGGACATCAAGGACTTCATAGACCTTGTAAGTGGTGTCAGACTCTGCAATCAGCTGAGAAGTTTTGGGAACCTTATGAGAAGGCCAAGAGAGAATGTCTGGCTTTAAAAGTGACATGTGAAATGTGTTGTGAATTTCCAAAGTTGGCGGCATCCAAAGTTGGTAGGTAACAGGTCCAACATGATGGATGACTGGAAAAGGTCTGATATATCTTGGTGTGAACCTTTAGGAAGGTATCTTAAGATGAACATATCATGTATTTCACCAGATGTTTTGACCAGGAAGGAACTCAGGAGCAGAGCGTTGATGAATATCCATGGACTTCTTAGCCCAGGTTGCAGTTTGGTGCAGGCAAAGGTTTGCCTGATTCCAGAGAGCCTTAAGGGCATCTGCAGTAGCTTGTGTGCTGGAGAAGGTACTGACAGCGGTATAGGTATTGAAGGCCAGGGTTGCTTACCATAAACAATGAAGAATGGTGATGTTCCTGTGGCAGTGGTGAGATGGGAGTTGTGGGAGAACTCTGCCCAAGAAAGAACATTGACCAGTTGTCCTGCTGGTCATTAATGTAGGCGCGGAAAAAAGCCTTTAGAAAATGATTTGTACGTTCGTCTTGACCATTGGCCTGTGGATGGTAAGCTGTGGTGAGGCTGATGTTGATGCCAAATTTGCAACATAAGAGTGCGCCAATAACGGGCGACAAACTGGGGACCTCTGTCTGAGACTATGTCCTTGCGTAAGCCATGTAGACAGAATACATGAAGGAAGAACAGGCGTGCCAATGCTGGAGCAGAAGTTAAGCCCGGCAATGGAACAAAATGGGCCATTTTTTAAAACCTGTCAATGGTAACCCATATGTGACCTTTAGATGATGGAAAGTCCACAATGAAATCCATGGAAAGATTTGTCCACGGTTCTTCTGGAGCAGGAAGTGGTTGGAGAAGATCTCAAGGTCAACCGACCAGGGGCTTTTGTTGAGCGCAAGTATTGCAGGAATTGATGTATGCTCTGGTGTCAGAGATGATAGTTGGCCACCAAAAGATTCACTGGAGTAATGCAAGTGTTCGTGCCCATCCTGGGGGGCCAGCAAACTTGGTCTCATGTGCCCACTGGAGAACAATTTCAAGTGGGCTACGGGGCACAACAGTTTTCCCAGCTGGACCTGGGAGAGTTGCAGGCAAGCAGATACAAACATCTGCCCGGAGGTTTTTCTCAGCTGGGCAATACCCGAGTTCAAAACTGAACCTGGAAAAGAACAAGCCCATCAGGCTTGATGGGCATTGAGACGCTGGGCATGACTCAAGTGTTCAAAGTTTTGGTGATCAGTGGGAATTGTAAATTTGTGCTGAGCGCCCTTTAACTAAGGGTGCCATTCCTCCAAGGCTAGCTTAATTGCAAGTAATTCTCGGTCTCCAATACTGTAATTCTGTTCTGCAGGGGAGAACTTACGTGAAAAGAAGGAACACGGGGTCAGGGAGCCGGATGTTGAATGTTGGCTCAGAACCACCCCATCCCCAATTGCAGAGGCGTCCACTTCGACCAGGAAGGGGCGTTTTGAGTCTGGGTGATGAAGGCATGGTCCAGTGAGGAGGGTATCTTTAAGGCACTGAAGGGCTGTAAGTGCTTACGGAGTCCAATTCCAAGTGTCTTGGCCCTTACGGGTCATCGCTGTGAGGGGAGCAACTAGAATCAAATAGTTGGAAATGAAATGGTGGTAGTAGTTTGTAAATCCTAGAAACAGTTTCAAAGCTCGGAGGCCCAAAGGCAGAGATGTTATGGTTAATGGTCCCACGGGGGGCAGACCCGTGAAGGACAACGGTTTCAAGCTAGACTCCGGACAAACACAGATTTGAATGTTTTATTAAACAGTGTGAATGGCCACCAGAGGTGGCAGTAGTGAATAGTGGTTGTAGAGCCCGGCTGGGCACGTCACACACAGAATGCTGGAACAGTGGAGCCTCTACAAGGCAGTGCTGTAGTAGAGACAGAGTTATGAGAACACAATAAGATTAACATTCAGAGTCCCAATGTAGAAATAGGAGAAGCTCTGAGGCAGGGAAAGCAGGCCCTCGAGGAGCAAGTATCTGATCCCTTAGAGCAAAGAGACTCGGTAGCGTTGTACTCACTTAGCAGTAACAGAGATTCCACTAGACGAGAGGTCTGGCACCAGAGCAGAGAGCAGGTGCTCGAGGAGCGAGTACTTTATTCCAGTGAAGCAGTACTGTGGAGAGAGATGGTTTCTGTACCCACTGATGGTACCTGTAAGTTAGTTCTTTCAAGTAGAAGGGTAGAGGTTGCAGTCAGCGACACAGGGAACATGGGCCCTCGAGGAGCGAGTACTGGTTTCCTGATAGCACCTGAAAGAAGCAAAGAGGCCCCCAAGGAGCGGATACCCTGTCAGAGACCCTGAAGGGTAGTAAGAGTTCCAGATAACGCTGGAGTGGCAGAGTAGTTTAGGAATGGATAGCGAATCCCATCCGTATGAATCCTGTTGCTAACTCAACGAGCTAGCAAATACTGTAGGCAGATATACCCGGAAGATGTGACGTCAGAACAGGGGGATGCCCCTGAGGTTCACGCCAACGTAGAGTTAAAGATGAGGGCGGCATGCGCGTGCGCACCCTAGAGGTACCTTGAAGGAGAAAGGCAGGAGGCAGCACCAAAGCCGGTCCGGGGACACCAGAAAGAACGGCAAGCAGACTCCGTGGCAGCCATCAGTCCAAGGTGAGCGGGAGGTGCCAAGAGTAGAGAGAGGTAGGTGGGGTGAAGCCGTCGAAGACCAACGGATGCAACAGTACCCCCTTTCAAAGGGCGACCTCCAGCCCTTTTACCAGGTATTAGTTTGTGTGGATGCATCTGGTAAAACAGAAGAAGCATCTCCTTATCCAGGATATTTGCCATTGACTCCCAAGAATTTTCCTTGGGGCCATAACCTTCCCAAGACAGAAGGTATTCCCAAGTTTTGCCATGTATTCTTACATCCAGAATAGCTTCAACCTTATATTCAAGGTCTTCTTCTGTGGTAATAGAAGTTGGTTCTGGAGACTTGGAAGATAACTCACTGAGAATGAGTGGTTTCAAAAGTGAAACACGGAATGTGTTGTGGATTTTCAATCCAGGTGGTAGCTTCAGACTGTATGTAATGTTGCCAAGACGTCAGAGAATTGGAAACGGTCCAACATAGCATGGAGCAAATTGAGTAGAAGGCAACTTTAGTCTCAAGTGCTTAGTTGACAGCCAGACTTTGTCACCAGGGTGAAATACAGGCGCTTTAGAACGATGAGCATCGTAAGATTTCTTTGCTTGTTCACCTGCTTTGATTAGCATGTCTTTAGTCTAGTCCATAATTGATGGATATCATCATCAGTGGATTGAGCTGCTGGGGACGACACAGAGAGTCAGTGGAAGTGGCAGTGAAAGTAGTTGTCCATAAACCACTTCAAATGGTGTTGATCCAGTGGATGATGCTGGATGTGCGTTAATGGCTAATTCTGCCCATGGCAACAGTTCGGCCCAGTTATTCTGACGGCAACTCACATAGGCACAAATGTACTGTTTTAGGGTTCTGTTCATCCTCTCAGTTTGGCCATTAGATTGAGGATGGTAGGCAGATGTATAATCCAGAGAGATGTCAAATAGCTTGCACAAAGCCTTCCAGAATTTTGCTGTGAATTGAGATCCTCGATCAGAGACAATGTGCTTTGGTAGGCCATGTAGGCGAAAGATGTATACGATGAAGAGCTTAGCAAGCTCCAAGGCTGAGGGTAAGCCAGGCAGCACTACAAAATAGGCCATCTTACTGAAACAGTCAGCCATCACCCAGATAGTATTCATTTGGCTCAGCTCCTGTTAGTCGCCTTTGCAACAGTATTCATTCCTCCAGATCAACTACAAAAAGTCTGTAGTGATGTGAGTCCATGGCTCCTCCGGAACTGGCAGCAGTTGTAGCAATCCCAAGGGCTGACCAGAAGTAGGCTTATCTTTAGCACAGTTGGAACATGACGCTGCATAGGAGTACATGTCTTCCTTGATTGTAGGCCACCAATAGTACTTCTGTAATTTAATCAGGGTACAGTGTTGACCAGGATGGCCAGCCAGCTTGGAATCATGAGCCCAGTGTAGTAGTTTCTTTCTGAGGTTCTTCGGTACAATCATTTTATCGGCAGGCACAGAATGGATAGCCGCCAAGATGACTTTCTTTGGGTCGATGATATGATGAGGTTCTTCAGGAACATCCTCAGAGAGGAAAGAGTGAGACAGGACATCAGCTCTGGTATTCTTGTCTCCGGGATGGTATTTGAGCACGAATTCAAAGCGATTAAAAAACAAGGACCATCTGGCTTGTCTTTGGTTAAGACGTTGCGCATGACGGAAATACTCTAGATTCTTGTGGTCCGAGAATACGGTAATTTGATGTTGGGTGCCTTCGAGCCAAGGCTGCCATTCCTCGAATGCCATCTTATTAGCCAGGAGCTCTTTATCTCCGAACCCATAGTTCTTCTCTGCAGGAGAAAAGTGTCGCGAGAAAAAGGAGCAGGGCTTTAGAATCTCCAGTTTGGCTTAATATGGCCCCTACTCCAACATCTGAAGCATCAACCTCCACGATGAAAGCTCTATTGGGGTCCGGGTGTCGCAGACATGGATCAATGGAAAAGGCAGTCTTTAATCTCTCAAATGGAGAAATGGCCTCTGCAGACCACTTTGAAGCATTAGCCCTTTTCTGTGTCATAGCAGTTAAGGGCACTGTCAAAGAAGAATAATTCTTTATGAAGCTTCTATAGTGGTTCGCAAATCCCAAAAATTGCCTCTGGGCCTTCAGAGTGGTAGGTTGAGACCAATTCTTGATATTCTCTAATTTTTGGGGATCCATCTGGAAGCCTTGTTTCGATAAGTTATAGCCAAGAAAAAGCACAGATTCTTTGTGAGACTCGCATTTCAACAATTTGTTGTAGAGACGGTGTTCTCAAAGTCTCAGTAATACTTGTTTGACATCTGCTAGATGAGTAGACATATCTTGTGAAAATATCAAGATGTCATCTAGGTAGTCAATGACACATTTGTACAGAAGATCCCGCAGAATGTCATTCATCATGTTCTGAAACACAGCGGGGGCGTTGCACAGGCCGAAGGGCATCACCAAATATTCGAAATGGCCGTCTCGAGTGTTGAAAGCTGTTTTCCACTCGTCGCCTTCACGAATAATAATCAAGTTATAGGCTCCCTTCAGGTCAAGTTTTGAGAATAACTTGGCTCTTTGAAGTTGATCAAAAAGCTTCGAGATCAGAGGAAAGGGATATCGGTCTTTAATCGTGATCTCGTTCAGACCTCGATAGTCAATATAAGGATGCAGTGTGCCGTCCCTCTTCCCCACAAAGAAGAAGCCTGCGCCCGCAGGAGACTTAGATGGTCTAATGAAACCCTTTTGCAAATTTTCCTCAATGTACTCAGACATGGCTTTGTTATCCACCACCAACAGTGGGTAGACATGTCTTTAGGAGGTTCAGCATTAGGTTCAGTCTTATGGCAAAATCATAAGTTCTATGTGGCAGAAGAATGTCAGCAGCTTCTTTGGAGAAAACATCATGAAATGATGCATACTGAGGCAGCAGTCCTGGCATCACTGGAGTTGTAGGCATAAAGAGAATAGGAGTGACCTCCTTTAGGCATTTGCCATGGCATTCTGGGCCTCAACGAGAGGGTTCCAACATGGCCCAATTAAATTGTGGCATATGTAGCTGCAACCAGGGTAACCCTAGAACGATATGGTGCATGGCCTTCTCTAAAACAAAGAAGGAAATTAATTCAGTATGGAGAGCTCCGATGCGGAGGGATACCGGTTCGGTACAACAGGTAACATTACCCGGTAAAGGCTCCCCGTATATGGATGATAAGAGTAGAGGAGTCTTCAGAGTGGTGAGGGGAATCCTCAAATGTTCCACTAGACGTTGAAGAATAAAATTACCTCCTGCCCCTGAGTCCACCAGGGCAAGGTTCGGAAATTCCAGAGGTCCATAGATCAGAGAGACAGGTAGAGAGAGTGGAGGAGAGGGCATAGTAAGGCCTAGGAAAAGTTCTCCCACAGGACTTAGGCCCATCCGTTTCCCGGAAATATTAGGCATGTTTGGACTGCATGACCAGCTTGTCCACAGTACATGCACAATCCATTCCTCTTCCGAAGTCTTCTCTCTTTGGATGTCAGGTGACTGCGACCAAGTTGTATCGGTTCTTTCCCACTGGCAACAGGAGTCAAAGGAACCATCCTGAGTGCAGGTTTAGCATGAAATTCCTTCTGAACAGGTCCTTCACAAAGCTTGAGTTCTTGCACCTTATCACGAAGCCAGTGATCAATTCTAGTAGCTAAGGCCATTAGCTCATCCAGCCAGTCAGGTGTCTTGCGAGCAGCCAGCTCGTCCTTCAAGCGGGAATCCAAACCTTTGAAGAAGAGAGTTTTCTGGCATCGAGGGTCCCAATGTAATTCAGTCGCAAGAGTCTTGAACTCTATAGCGAAATCAGCCAGTGGTCTGTTGCCTTGCTTCATGCCAACCAATGTAGAACCAGCGACAGTATACCGGGCAGGATCATAAAAAAATGGATTTAAACAAGTCCATAAATCAGTCAATATCCTGAAGTATGGGGTCTTTGCATTCCCACAGCTGTGGAATGCAAAGTCAAAGCCATTACATCCAGCTAGGATAGAATATAAGTAGTCTTGGCGTAGGCTGTGGGGAAGTGAGTGGGTTGTAATGCAAAATGCATACAACTCTGATTTAAGAAACCTCTAGTTCTCTGAATCTCCCCAGAAAAACATACTGGATCAGCAAGAGGCACAATAGTCTTTATAGTTACTTCAGGTAACTGACCTTCTTTACTGGATGTAGACCCTTGATTCTTCTGTGCGTGCAGCTGATTTAACACAGTGGTCAAATCCTCCAATGCGTCTTGTTGTTCAGCAATGCATCGGGCCAGGCCTGGAATGGCCTGAAAGGCGCTCAGCTGATCCATGGAGTTAGCAATCTCTTATGGTTAATGGTGTTTGAGTGGATCCTTGAACACTGTGGCAGCTGATCACGCCCATGGGGAACAGTCCCATGAGGGACCACGGTATCAGACTAGTCTCCAGACAGACAAAGATTTGAATCTTTTATTAAACAATGTGAATGACCACCAGAGTTATGAGCACACAATATGATTAACATTCAGAGACCCAATGTAGAAATAGGAGAAGCTCCGAGACAGGGAAAGCAGGATGTTGAATGTGCTTCTGGAGTCCAATTCCAAGTGTCTTGGCCCTTATGGGTCATCGCTGTTAGGGGAGCAACTAGAATCAAATAGTTGGAAATGAAATGGTGGTGGTAGTTTGTAAATCCTAGAAACAGTTGCAAAGCTCGGAGGCCCACAGGCAGAGATGTTATGGTTAATGGTCCCATGGAGGGCAGTCCCGTGAGGGACAACGGTGTCAGGCTAGACTCAGGACAAACACAGATTTGAATGTTTTATTAAATAGTGTGAATGGCCACCAGAGGTGGCAGTAGTGAGTAGTGGTTGTAGAGCTCGTCTGGGCACGTCTCACACAGAATGCTGGAACAGTGGAGCCTCTGCAAGGCAGTGCTGTAGTAGAAAGAGACAGAGTTATGAGCACACAATAAGATTAACATTCAGAGTCCCAAGGTAGAAATAGGAGAAGCTCTGAGAAAGGGAAAGCAGGCCTTCAAGGAGCGAGTACCTGATCTCTTAGAGCAGAGAGACTCGGTAGCATTGTACTCACTTAGCAGTAACAGAGATTCCACTAGACGAGAGGTCTGGCACCAGAGCGTAGAGCAGGCTCTCGAGGAGCGAGTACCTGATTCCAGTGAAGTAGTACTGTGGAGAGAGATGGTTTCTGTACTCACTGATTTTAACTGTAAGTTAGTTCTTCCAAGTAGAAGGGTAGATGTTGCAGGCAGTGACACAGGGAACATGGGCCCTTGAGGAGCAAGTACCGGTTTCCTGATAGCACCTGAAAGAAGCAAAGAGGCCCCCGAGGAGTGGGTACCCTGTTAGAGACCCTGAAGGATAGTAAGAGTTCCAGATAATGCTGGAGTGGCAGAATAGTTTAGGAACTGAGAGAGAATACCATTCGTATGAATCCTGTTGCTAACTCAATGAGCTAGCAAACACTGTAGGCAGATAAACCCGGAAGACGTGATGTCAGAACAGGGGATGCCCCTGAGGTTCACTCCAACATAGAGTTAAAGATGAGGGCGGCATGCGCGTGCATCCTAGAGGTACCTTGAAGGAGAATGGCGGGAGGCAGCACCAAAGCCGGTCCGGGGACACCGGAGAGAACGGCAAGCAGATGCCACAGCGGCCATCAGTCCAAGATGAGCGGGAGGAGCCAAGAGTAGAGAGAGGTAGGCGGGGCGAATCCGTGGAAGGCCGACGGACGCAACAAGAGGCCAGTCTTGGATTCCCTTTAGTTTCTCTGGGTCCATGGAAAACCCTTGTTTTGAGATAATGTATCCAAGAAATGGCAAACTAGATTGTTCAAAGAGGCGCTTGTCCAACTTTGCAAAGAGATGGTTCTCACAGAGACTTTGGAGGACCGTGCACTCATCTACACAGTGCGTAACGAGGTCCTTTGAGAAGACAAGAATATTGTCAAGGTATGCCACTTCCTTGATGTACAAAAGGACTCTAAAGATCTCGTTAATCATTCATTGAAATACAGCCGTGGCATTAAAGAGGCCGAAGGGCATCACCAGGTATTCGTATTGCCTGTCCCTGGTATTAAAGGCTGTTTTCCATATGTCTTCAGGGCATATGCATACCAACCAAGTTTTAGGCTCCGCTTAGGTCTAATTTAGTAAAGATGGAGGCCCCTTGCTGGCAGTCGAACAGTTCAGAGATCAAAGGCAGAGGATACTTGTCTTTACGAGCGATGGCATTCAAGCCACGGTAATCGATACATGGCCTTAAAGATCCTTCTTTCTTCATGACGAAGAAAAATCCTGCTCCAGAGGGAGAAGTTGATAGTCGAATGAACCCTTTAGCCAGGTTCTCTCAGATATACTCCGTCATGGCTCGAGTCTCAGATAGTGACTCGAGGAGTGTGGTTCCAGGTAAAAGCTCAATGGGACAATCAAACCTCTGAACAAGTGGAAGGATATCAGCCTTCTGCTTTGAGAAGACATCTTTAAAGTCTGCATAAGGAGCTGGGATGTCAGAGGAGGTGGTCGCCAGAGCAGCGGTAGGAGGTGGTACCACCTTTTTCAAGCAAGCCTTATGACAAGCTGGACTCCATTCAATCAGCTGAAGAGACCCCCAGTCAAACTGGGGACAATGTCATTGAAGCCAAGGTAGTCCCAGGACTACCGGTTGGATTGATTTCTCTAGGACAAGAAATTTAATTTCTTCTGCATGAAGGGTGCCAGTAATGAGGTGATCTGGCTCTGTAGTCAAGGGGATTCAGCCAGGTAACTGCTCACCATAAATAGAAGCAATACACAAGGAGGTTTCCAAGGGCTGGGTATCAATACCCAATAGGTGAACTAGGTCCTTGAAATAAAATTTCCCCCTGCTTCGTAATCTATCAGAGCAAGGACTGGGAAGGAACAGGAGTCCCAGGTCAGCATAACTGGTAAGGATAGCTGAGGGGCCGGAGAGGTAGCGCCCACGTTCAGGACCGCTACTAAACTTAGACCTGGAATTTTCCTGGATGAACTGGACAGGTCTGAAGACAATGGCCTGATGCTCTCCACCAGAGGCACTCTTCCAGGGACAGCCACCCATTAGGGATGTGAATCGTTTTAGGACGATTAAAATTATCGTTCGATAATTTTAATATCGTCTTAAACCGTTATGGAACACAATACAATAGAGATTCTAACGATTTATCGTTATAAATCGTTAGAATCGTGAGCCGGCACACTAAAACCCGCTAAAACCCATCCCCGACCCTTTAAATTAAATCCCCCACCCTCCCGAACCCCCCCCCAAATAACTTAAACATTTCCTTGCCAAATCCTACCTCCTTCAATCCCCCACCCTCCCGAATGACTTAAATTACCTGGGGGTCCGGAACGGCAGCGGTCCGGAACGGGCTCCTGCTACTGAATCTTGTCGTCTTCGGCCGGCGCCATTTTCCAAAATGGCGCCGAAAAATGGTGGCGGCCATAGACCAACAGGATTCGACGGCAGGAGGTCCTTCCGGACCCCCGCTGGACTTTTGGCAAGTCTTGTGGGGGTCAGGAGGCCCCCCCCCAAGCTGGCCAAAAGTTCCTGGAGGTCCAGCGGGGGTCAGGGAGCGATTTCCCGCCGCGAATCGTTTTCCGTACGGAAAATGGCGCCGGCAGGAGATCGACTGCAGGAGGTCGTTCAGCGAGGGTTCCTGGCGCCTCGCTGAACGACCTCCTGCAGTCGATCTCCTGCCGGCGCCATTTTCCGTACGGAAAACGATTCGCGGCGGGAAATCGCTCCCTGACCCCCGCTGGACCTCCAGGAACATTTGGCCAGCTTGGGGGGGGGCCTCCTGACCCCCACAAGACTTGCCAAAAGTCCAGCGGGGGTCCGGAAGGATTTCCTGCCGTCGAATCCTGTTGGTCTATGGCCGCCGCCATTTTTCGGCGCCATTTTGGAAAATGGCGCCGGCCGAAGACAACAAGATTCAGTAGCAGGAGCCCATTCCGGACCGCTGCCGTTCCGGACCGCCGCTGGACCACCAGGTAATTTAAGTCATTTGGGGGGGGTTCGGGAGGGTGGGGGATTTAATTTAAAGGGTCGGGGGTGGGTTTTAGCGGGTTTTAACGATTTTAACGATATATCACGATATTTTACCCCCCCAAACGGCAACAATACGATTCCCTCCCCCTCCCAGCCGAAATCGATCGTTAAGACGATCGAGGACACGATTCACATCTCTACCACCCATGACCCAACTGCATGGTTCTTCCGCTTTAGCCACAGGAGAGACCCTACTGGTGGCAGGGCTGGTGGCTAGTGGTGAGTAGGAGCATTCCAAGGTGGACCTTCTGGGCATCCGATTCTCCCGATGGCACTCTTGGAGATGATGGTTGATTTGGCCAGTCAAGTCAATAAGATTCTTGAGTGAGGATGGGAGCTCACGAGCTGCTAGTTTGTCTTTTAGTTGATGAGAGAGTCTATCCAGGTAAATAGCTCATAGGCAATCTTCTTGCTAAGAGAGCTCAGTAGCTAATGTCCGAAATTCTATAATATAGTCAAACAGGTTTCATTGGCCTTGTCACAAATGAATAAGATTGGCACTTGCCACCACGTGCCACCCGGGTCCGACGGAAGACGGTCACAAAATGAGATAGTTCTTGTAGGAACAAGTCTGAGTGCTCAAAAGAGGTGAGGCCCAGTCCAACGCCTTCCCCTCCAAACGAGACAGGATAAAGGTGACCTTCGTTAGTTCATCTTGGAAGATGGAGGGCTACAGAGCAAACTGCATATAGCATTGGTTGATAAACCCTCTGCAGTGCTTGGAGTCACCTTTGAAATGAGGCAGAGCTAGTAGGGCCAGCAGGGTCCTGGAAGTGGAGGGAGAAGGTTGATGGTTGGAGGAAACTGATGCTGGAACTGACTGGATTGTGCATCAAACTGGGCATGCAGGTGCTCAATGGAGGAGGCCAATGCCTTGATGAATCATTGCTGTTCTTGTATCCTTGGAAGCCAGGCCAGGAAAGGCCTGGAGGGCACACACACATTTTCGCCGAGTCCATGGCCTTTACAACCTGTTGCACAGGAGGTGCACCATTGGGCCAAGGTGGGGTTGATGCTACGCATAGGGAGGCCCTACAGGTCCCCACCGTCAGTAGGCAGAGCTGGCTGACTAACGGAGGACAGCTGGAGCTTTGCCAATACCAGTCCTCCTTTCCCATGTGTTGAGCCCTTGGGTGCCAGGGCCAGCTGGAGTTAGGTGGGCCTCCATCCGAGATCTTATGGGAGATGATGAGGAAGTCAGCCAGGGACCAGCAACAGTAGGGATGAAGAGTCTGTACTGGATGAGGAGGAGTTCCAGAGACCCAGGTGCCAAAAGGAACAAACGTCAGACAGGGGGCACCCGAGTAAAAGCAGGCTAAAGCCTGAAAAGAGGCATCGCAGAACAGGTTGAAGTCAGGGCAGGTGAAAACCAAGGAGTAGTGGCAAGACAAGGCAGATGTCATGTCCAGGAGATGATCAGTAAAGTGGTCAGGCAAAGGAAAGGTCAGGACATAGAGATGATCAGTAGCATAGACAAGCAAAGCAGAGATCTGGACTAGGAGATGATCAATAGCGTAGTCAGGCAAAGCAGAGGTCTGGTCCAGGAGAAGATCAATGGCGTGGTCAGGCAAAGCAGAGGTAGGGTCCAGGAGAATATCAATGGCATGGTCATGCAAAGCAGAGGTTGGGTCCAGGAGAAGATCAATTACTTGGTCAGGCAGAGCAGAGGTCGGGTCCAGGAGAAGATCAGTCTGTAAATCTAGTTGAGTAGAGCGAAGCCCAGGAACCAGGAGAAGACGAAACCAGGATCAGGAACATGGAAGGAACAGGAACATTAGGAAATCACCAAGGAGACAATGAAGGACACGTCCAGCATGGAGACCTGTTGCAAAGGCGACTAACAGGAGCTGAGCCCGGCCTTATATACCGGATCCCAGAGACATCATCATTCGGGGCCGTGGGTTGGATTTCCGCCGCGGCCCCTTTAAAAAAAACAGAGATGCACGCTCATGCTCCTAGGGAGGAGGGCGGCGTGGGATGGCGGCGTCTCTCCACGGATCATGTGGATGGGCCCACCACAGAGCATAGGAGTCTGCCATGGAGAGAGGAGTGCCAGGGATGGCCCGAGGTTGGAGACAGCACCCCACAGCCGCGAGGGAAGTGGAGCCAGACGCTGGAGCAGGCAGAAGAGAATAAGAGGACCAGGCCGCGAGCCTGCTGCGAGCCTGCCTTAGCCGGCACATGGAACAGTTCCCTTGTGGAATAATAGGGTTGCTGGTGATGATGTGCATGGCTTCAGCATGAGTTTGTCTCATGCAGGCTGTGGCAAGAGTATGCCTTCCCCTCTTTTTACCACTCACTGTGGCCCATTTGCCATCCTGCTTTTTTAGGTAAACTGGTAACATTGAGCAGGGATTGCAGCCTGGTGAGCAGAGTCTATGGATGACACGGATATCATGAACTGGGAGTTATGGGTGTGGCATAGGCCATTTAATCAAGTACAGTAAATGATACAAGGGTAATATAATAGTCCTTAACTTAATAACATATCACACTATCTAAAGGACATCAATATACAATCAAATACTTAGGTGCATAATCTAACACATTTCAACACTTTTTTATTATGATAATATATATAATTTTATTTTAGCCAACAAATATTTTATTACAACATTAAACATGTATTTTTTTGCAAGGTTAACATATAACAAACAAATATGTATCAATTAATATTTAAAAAGATTTATATATATATATATATATATATATATATATATATATATCTTTTCACATAGTGTGGATACCCAACCTACCCCAAATTTTTTCACATTAATACAACATTAAGTTCCCCATACATTAAAACTTTGTACCTAACCCATTCACTCATCCACATCCATACAAACAATTACTTAAAAGTTTCCCCACAATATTGCATCTATCCCAACAAAAATATGAAGATTCAGAGTACAGGCATAGTAAATGATTCTCATCAACACAATATCTGAAACATCTCCCTATATTACACAAAATTGTTTAGAGTATTTTCCTTATATCCATTAACTCATATAGTAAACTATCCCAGACAAGGACCTTGTTTCGTGATTTGCTTCTTCAGGGGTATCCTTCCTGATACTGTAAAGTATATTCATCCCCTCACACAGGAGCCTCAATTCCCCGAATCCTGAATCTTTCAATGATCACACAGTATCCACACTTACCTGTAATAAAAATGTTATGTGAGTATATATTCAATTAACACAAATTGTTAGCCAATTCATCAGAATACTCACAGTATAACTATTCTTATTTTCATCCACTTATCCCATGCAATCGGTATATATCTTCAACCAATATCAGAACTTAACACTAAAGACAATAATAATAATATTCACAATGACAACCAACCAAAATTTAACACCACCATCTTAAAATATATCAAACGTCATACTCACGATATATTAACCATTTTTACATATACTCCTCAAACGTGTAAATCAGCAAACTGCTCCAACAGGTTTAATGCATAGCCTCCAATTCTAAACTTCGAATGCATTTTATTTCTGACGTATCTTATCCTAAAAACAAAAACAAAATAGTAATACAGCACCAACCGGCATATACCCTCTAATACAGCGGTTCTCAACCTGTGGGTCGCGACCCCGGCGGGGGTCGAACGACCAAACTACAGGGGTCGCCTAAAGCAGGTCCCCAACCACCGGTCCGCGGACCAGTACCGGGCCGTTGGGGTTTTTTGCCGGCCCGTGGCGCCGTGGCTTCTGCGGAGAGGCGGGGCGAAGCTGGAGACCTGCCTCCTCAGTGTTGCCAACCTCGCTTATTTACCGCGAGATTGGGCTTCTTTTCCTAGTCATTCGCGGGGTTTTTTCCGATTCGCTAGTTGCTTTTAATTGGGCTATTTTTTCTGCCAGTCGCGGTTTTTTGGGCTTGTTGGGCGGGACTTGTGCTCTGAATCATGTTACAGTGATTGGCTGCTGCTGCTGCGATGAAGCCTGTCCATAGCAGGCGCACCCTATCCCTATATTGCAGCAGTAAGCCAATCAGAGCAGGAGCTGCAAGCCTTGTTGATGCACACGTCAGGAGCACATTTTGTGGGCAGACCCAGCCAGCACAGCATCGCACGTAGGCGAAACGGGAAGGCCAGCAGCACAGCGTTGGATAACAACAGCAAAGGAATCCAGAGTGTGCAGCTACAGCCAGGTATCAGGAGGGAAGGAGTTAGTATGTTGGGAGAGGGTAATGAGTGTGTGGGGGCCGGGGATGTACTGGGGGGAATGAGAGTGTGGGGGGCCAGAAATGTGCTCGGAGAGGATTAGGGAGGTGGGAATGAGTGTGGGGGGCCAGAGATGTGCTGGGAGGGGGGGAATGAGAGTGTGGGGAGCCAGAGATGTGCTGGGAGGGGGGGAATGAGAGTGTGGGGGGCCAGAGATGTGCTGGGAGGGGGGGGAATGAGAGTGTGGGGGGCCAGAGATGTGCTGGGAGGGGGGAGGAATGAGAGTGTGGGGGGCCAGAGATGTGCTGGGAGGGGGGGAATGAGAGTGTGGGGGACCAGAGATGTGCTGGGAGGGGGGGGAATGAGAGTGTGGGGAGCCAGAGATGTGCTGGGAGGGGGGGAATGAGAGTGTGGGGGGCCAGAGATGTGCTGGGGGGGGGGGGGAATGAGAGTATGGGGGGCCAGAGATGTGCTGGGAGGGAGGGGGGAATGAGAGTGTGGGGGGCCAGAGATGTGCTGGGAGGGGGGGGGGGAAATGAGAGTGTGGGGGGCCAGAGATGTGCTGGGAGGGGGGAATGAGAGTGTGGGGGGCCAGAGATGTGCTGGGAGGGGGGGGAATGAGAGTGTGGGGGGCCAGAGATGTGCTGGGAGGGAGGGGGGGAATGAGAGTGTGGGGGGCCAGAGATGTGCTGGGAGGGGGGGGGGGGGAAATGAGAGTGTGGGGGGCCAGAGATGTGCTGGGAGGGGGGGACTGAGAGTGTGGGGGGCCAGAGATGTGCTGGGAGGGGGGGAATGAGAGTGTGGGGGGGCCAGAGATGTGCTGGGGAGGGGGGAGGAATGAGAGTGTGGGGGGCCAGAGATGTGCTGGGAGGGGGGGAATGAGAGTGTGGGGGGCCAGAGATGTGCTGGGAGGGGGGGGAATGAGAGTGTGGGGAGCCAGAGATGTGCTGGGAGGGGGGGAATGAGAGTGTGGGGGGCCAGAGATGTGCTGGGAGGGGGGGGAATGAGAGTGTGGGGGGCCAGAGATGTGCTGGGAGGGAGGGGGGGAATGAGAGTGTGGGGGGCCAGAGATGTGCTGGGAGGGGGGGGGGAAATGAGAGTGTGGGGGGCCAGAGATGTGCTGGGAGGGGGGGGAATGAGAGTGTGGGGGGCAAGAGATGTGCTGGGAGGGGGGGAATGAGAGTGTGGGGGGGCCAGAGATGTGCTGGGAGGGGGGAATGAGAGTGTGGGGGGCCAGAGATGTGCTGGGAGGGGGGGAATGAGAGTGTGGGGGGCCAGAGATGTGCTGGAGGGAGGGGGGGAATGAGAGTGTGGGGGGCCAGAGATGTGCTGGGAGGGGGGAATGAGAGTGTGGGGGGCCAGAGATGTGCTGGGAGGGGGGGAATGAGAGTGTGGGGGGCCAGAGATGTGCTGGGAGGGGGGGAATGAGAGTGTGGGGGGCCAGAGATGTGCTGGGAGGGGGGGAATGAGAGTGTGGGGGGCCAGAGATGTGCTGGGAGGGGGGGGGACTGAGGGTGTGGGGGGCCAGAGATGTGCTGGGAGGGGGGGGACTGAGAGTGTGGGGGGCCAGAGATGTGCTGGGAGGGGGGAATGAGTGTGTGGGGGGGCCAGAGATTTGCTTGGAGGGGGCTGGGGAGAGGGGTATGAGTATGTGAGGGCATTAACTGCTATAAAAAAATAAAATGTTTCAATCTCATGTGTTTTGGGCTTTTTTTGGGCTTGTTTTTTTGGAAAAAAGTGCTTGTTCTTTCATGAAAACCTGGCAACACTGGAAGAGACCAGTGGCGTAGCCACGGGTGGGCAGGTGCCCACCCAACTGGCACCGGAACTGCAAGGCTGTCGCGGGATCCCATCCCTGCGACAGCGAACAAGAGAATCCACGCCTCGCGCGCCATCACGGCACACATGGGGAAGCGCTGCTGCGGCCGTATGGCCAACCAGTCTTCCTGTTCGGGGGGGGGGGGGGGAGCGGAAGCGCCGCGCGCAGCTTCCGCTTCCTCCCCCCAATGCAGGAAGATCAGCTGGTCTCTCCTGCTGCCACCTGTTCTCCTGCTATCTTCGGGCCAAACGGCCAGCCGATTTTCCTGTTCGGGGGGTGGGGGGAGCGGAAGCGCCGCGCACAGCTTCCGCTTTCTCCCCCAGAGCAGGAAGATCAGCTGCCTCTCCTGCTGCCACCGGCCTCCTGCTATCTTCGGGCGTCGGGCCGATCTTCCTGCTTGGGGGGGGGAGGGAGGAAGCGTACGTTGTGCGCTGCGCTTCCGCTCCCCCCCCCCCGACAGGAAGTTCGGCGGGCTGTACGGCCCGACGTCCGAAGATAGCAGGAGTCCGGTGGCAGCAGGAGAGGCAGCTGATCTTCCTGCTCTGGGGGAGAAAGCGGAAGCTGTGCACGTGCTTGAATTTGTATGTGTGGATGAGAATGGGAGTGTGTGTGGGTGAAAACTGGAGCCTGGGTGTGTATGTGGGTGAGAATGGAAGCTTGAATATGTGGGTGAATGGGAGCTCGAATGTGTGTATGTGTGGTTGAGAATGGGAGCCTCGGTTTGTGGGTGGGTGAGAATGGGAGCTTGAATGTGTGTATATATGGGTGAGAATGAGAGCCTGGGTTTGTGTGGGTGGGTGAGAATAGAAGCTTGAATATGTGGATAAGAATGGGTGCTTGAATGTGTGTATGTGTGGGTGAGAATAGGACCTTAAATGTGTATATGTATGGATGAGAATGGGAGCTTGAATATGTGTGGGTGAGACTGGGAGCATGGGTTTGTGGGTGAGAATGGGAGTCTGGGTTTATGTGTGTGGGTGAGAATGGGTGCCTGGATGTGCGTCTGTGTGTGCATAAGAATATAAGCCTGGGGAGGGGTGAGAAAGTGAGAACTTGTATGTGTGTCTGCAGAGAATGTGAGCTTGTGGGGGGGGGGGAGAGCATATGAGAGTGACAGCTTGAGTGTGTGAGAGGGAGTCTGTGAGAGAAAGCGTGTATGTGTGTGTGTGTGTGTGTGTGTGTGTGTGTGTGGAAGGGAAGAAGACAGTAATAGAAGAAAGACACTGAAAAGGAATTAGGAAATGAGCTATAAGGGAAAAAATGGGAAAAAGAGACCAGGACCAACTGATTAGAAAAATACAAAGATCAGACAACAAAGGTAAAAATATATATCTATATTTTGAGATGTTAGCAATTTAAATATAAGCAACACAACCTCTCTCTCAAAATTTATGGACAGGTAGGAGCCGTGTATAAAATCGTAATAATAAGAAGGCTAAAGTACCACAAATCACCGTGAATTATGTTTGTATCATTAAGTAAACCTCATACTTAGGCGTAGATGTGAATGCTATGCTGCATAATTTGGCATTATTTATCAGTAAAAAAAACAACTAGTAGACCTGCATGCCTATAGCCCACCCATGTTAACCTTGTGCCCACCCAAAAAATCAATTCTGGCTACGCCACTGGAAGAGACATGGCCCAAAAAGCTAGCGTGTCGCAGTAAAGTATGTGGCTGGAGCCGCGCAGGCAGGAAGGAGGTATATCAGCCACTGCAGGTGCTCCTCCTACTTCCTTCCTGCCCGCCCTGCCCCGGAAGACAAATGTTGCCGGAGCCACACGGGCAGGAAGGAGGAGGCGCATCAGCCGCGTGGGTAGAAGAGGTGTTTCAGCCGCGTGCAGAAGAGGAGCAGCGGGGCCGGGAAGACTAGGGCCGCTGCAGAGCCCATCCTGTGGCAACCCGTAAAGAAGAGGCCCAGAGGTGAGAGAGAGGTGTGTGCGAGTATGAGATGAGTTGAGAGATTGTGTGTGAGAGTGAGTTGAGAGACTGTGTGTTTGCAGAGACAGCATGTGAGAGCCTCTGTGTGTGTGAAAGAGACAGCATGTTAGAGTGAGAGCCTGTGCTTGAGCAAGGCAGCATGTGGGGGTGTGAGAGAGCTTGTGTGTGAGACTCAGACAGCCTGTGCCAGTGAGAGACTGTGTGTATGAATGATTGCATGAGAGAGAGAGCATGTGACAGTGAGAGCCTGTGTGTGTATGTGTGTGTGAGAGAGAAATGCACGTGAGAATGAGAACCTGACTGTGTGTTTGAGGGAAGAAGACAGGTGGAGAGAAAAGAAATAGAAAAAAAGGCAATATAAAAGGAAATGGCAAAAAAATAAGAAAGGGAAGCAGATGTAAAAAAAAAATAAATTACTTTTTACTGATTGGTACATGTAATCTTTGGGAATGTGCAAGAGTAGCACTTTCTCTATGGCGGATCTCACAATGTACGAGATCAACATGGAGGAAGTGGAAACCCACGGGGCCTGCACAAAGGAGGCAGCAGAATGGGCTTCAGTGCCAATAGCAGCAATCAGTGCCTCCCCAATAGCCACGTGGCAGCAGTGGCAGTAATTAGATTAATTGTTTGACTCAGCTGGAGGTGACAAAGTATGAAGTGGGATGTGAAATCAGCTTGATCTGGTGGAGAATTAGGATTGCTGTTACACATGAACTGTATTTGGCAAACATTAAGGGAGCCAGGATAATCAATTGAAGCCTGCAGCTGAGGACTGATTCATTATGACTCATGTAGAAATTAGTGCATTTTCCAGATTAGTCTGCATAACACAATTCTCAACATTCAGCATTATTTCTGCTGCATAGAGTTTTATCTGAGAGGCTCTGAGGTTGTGAGGGAGCCAGTAAGAGTGAGAGCATGAGTGTGTATGAGAAAATCCAGGGGAGTAAGAGTGTGTGTGAGTTGGGGGGGGGGGGGGGGGAGAGAGTGTCTTACACCCTGAGAGTGTATCAGTGTCTGTGAGAGTGAGAGGTTATGGTGGGTATAAGAGCATGAATGTGTATGTATGTGACAGTGTATATGTGAGAGAGAATGGACATGTGAGTATGTGTGAGAGAGAGAGGATAACCTCCCAATCCTCGACAATATCAGGGTGACTGGAAATCAAGAGCTCCCATGTATGGACAGCAGGGGCTTTTTAAAATCCTTATTAGTTTTAATTATTGTGTGTTATTTGATATATGTGCTGTTTTGAAATATTTTATTGGTGTTTGGGAAATTATAAAATGTATATGATTTTAATTAATAGAAATTCTATTTTTCAGTAATTTTAAAATGTTATTTTATTAGTATGGTTTTACTATAACAACTGATGCTTTATGTTTAATTTTATTGTTTTATGAGGAATGGTGGTTCTGTTTATAAATGTCATAATAAATAAGTATGCACTAAAATCCAACCCCATCCATAACATAAGAACATAAGAAAATGCCATACTGGGTCAGACCAAGGGTCCATCAAGCCCAGCATCCTGTTTCCAACAGTGGCCAATCCAGGCCATAAGAACCTGGCAAGTGCCCAAAAACTAAGTCTATTCCATGTAACCATTGCTAATGGCAGTGGCTATTCTCTAAGTGAACTTAATAGCAGGTAATGGACTTCTCCTCCAAGAACTTATCCAATCCTTTTTTAAACACAGCTATACTAACTGCACGAACCACATTCTCTGGCAACAAATTCCAGAGTTTAATTGTGCGTTGAGTAAAAAAGAACTTTCTCCGATTAGTTTTAAATGTGCCCCATGCTAACTTCATGGAGTGTCCCCTAGTCTTTCTACTATCCGAAAGAGTAAATAACTGATTCACATCTACCCGTTCTAGACCTCTCATGATTTTAAACATCTCTATCATATCCCCCCTCAGTCGTCTCTTCTCCAAGCTGAAAAGTCCTAACCTCTTTAGTCTTTCCTCATAGGGGAGCTGTTCCATTCCCCTTATCATTTTGGTAGCCCTTCTCTGTACCTTCTCCATCGCAATTATATCTTTTTTGAGATGCGGCGACCAGAATTGTACGCAGTATTCAAGGTGCGGTCTCACCATGGAGCGATACAGAGGCATTATGACATTTTCCGTTTTATTCATCATTCCTTTTCTAATAATTCCCAACATTCTGTTTGCTTTTTTGACTGCCGCAGCACACTGAACCGACGATTTCAATGTGTTATCCACTATGACACCTAGATCTCTTTTTTGGGTTGTAGCACCTAATATGGAACCCAACATCGTGTAATTATAGCATGGGTTATTTTTCCCTATATGCATCACCTTGCACTTATCCACATTAAATTTCATCTGCCATTTGGATGCCCAATTTTCCAGTCTCACAAGGTCTTCCTGCAATTTATCACAATCTGCTTGTGATTTAACTACTCTGAACAATTTTGTGTCATCTGCAAATTTGATTATCTCACTCGTCGTATTTCTTTCCAGATCATTTATAAATATATTGAACAGTAAGGGTCCCAATACAGATCCCTGAGGCACTCCACTGTCCACTCCCTTCCACTGAGAAAATTGCCCATTTAATCCTACTCTCTGTTTCCTGTCTTTTAGCCAGTTTGCAATCCACGAAAGGACATCGCCACCTATCCCATGACTTTTTACTTTTCCTAGAAGCCTCTCATGAGGAACTTGTCAAACGCCTTCTGAAAATCCAAGTATACTATATCTACCGGTTCACCTTTATCCACATGTTTATTAACTCCTTCAAAAAAGTGAAGCAGATTTGTGAGGCAAGGCTTGCCCTGGGTAAAGCCATGCTGACTTTGTTCCATTAAACCATGTCTTTCTATATGTTCTGTGATTTTGATGTTTAGAACACTTTCCACTATTTTTCCTGGCACTGAAGTCAGGCTAACCGGTCTGTAGTTTCCCGGATCGCCCCTGGAGCCCTTTTTAAATATTGGGGTTACATTTGCTATCCTCCAGTCTTCAGGTACAATGGATGATTTTAATGATAAGTTACAAATTTTTACTAATAGGTCTGAAATTTCATTTTTTAGTTCCTTCAGAACTCTGGGGTGTATACCATCCGGTCCAGGTGATTTACTACTCTTCAGTTTGTCAATCAGGCCTACCACATCTTCTAGGTTCACCATGGTTTGATTCAGTCCATCTGAATCATTACCCATGAAAACCTTCACCATTATGGGTACAACCCCGCCCCCATATGACCAAAGCCCCACCCTCGGGGCGAGGGCAGGGCGAGGGGTCACCGCAACAAGAGGAACTGTATTGCGGGGTCACAGCATTAGAAAGGTTGAGAACCACTGCTCTAATACATCCAAGTACATTCCAACTAACTAATCCTATTAATTCAAAGTACACGCCAGTTCTCAAAACGCGGCAGCTCAGTATCTCTTCATACCGCTGCAACACAGCGTTTCTCATTTATGCCACAGTTCACTCCAACAGATATATATCCTCTAATTATCTGAAAGTACACTTCCAAATATATTTCAACCAACTAGTTCTACTTACTTGAAATACAAGCAATTCTCAAAACGCAACAACTCAGCGTCTCTTCATACTACCGCAGCACAGCATATTCTCCATGTAGCCACGATTCAACGTCTCCTCACACCGGAATCCAACTCATAACTTCCGCTTTTTAAATCCCAACTACAAAGGTGGGACCGTCACTCAATCTAACGTCACCACATCCTCGACCAATCACCTCACTACTTGGAGACATGTTCCTTACATCCACATAAAAAAATCCTCTCATATTGAAAATAGCACCATTCAAACAATTAGAATGCCATAGCATATGATGTAAAACAAATATACCATTATATCTTTTTATAATGGATATATTACATGAACATCTATCACTTATATTGCAAAAATACAATTCTAGGCATACTAAAAGCATATCACACACAGGTTTCACTGTTTAGGTGTAAAAAGCTGCCCACTCAATTTCTAAATTAAGACCCCCAAGGGACAACTGTAGCCCACTGAAAAATAAATTTTTGCTCAAATCGCCACAACCGTTTCATGGTGTCTACCCGGTAATCCTCTGGGCACTGTGTCAATACACAAAATTTCAAATCCATGAGTCCATGTTGAGTATCCCTCCAATGCTTAACTAGAGGTGCCCCTTCCTTTTGAATCCGAATATTACTTTTGTGTTCTGTAATGCATTGGCGAATAGTACGTGTCGTATAGCCAATATATATTAGGGATGTGAATCGTTTTTGAACGATTAAAATTATCATCAGATAATTTTAAAATCGTCCAAAATCATTAGAGTGCACGATACAATACAAATGCCCACAATTTATCGTCAGGGGCATTTGTATTGTATCGTTAAATAGGGGGCGGGGAAACCGGCACACCAAAAAAACCCTAACCCCCACCCCGAACCTTTAAAACAAACCCCCACCCTCCCGAACCCCCCCAAAATGTTTTAAATGACCTGGGGTACAGTGGGAGGGTCACGGCGCGATGTCCCGCTCTCTGGCCACACCAAAAAAAAACCAACACCCACCCCAAACCTTTAAATCAAACCCCCACCCTCCCGAACCCCCCCAAAATGTTTTAAATGACCTGGGGTCCAGTGGGAGGATCCCGGTGCGATGTCCCACTCTCTGGCCACGGCTGCTGTGAAGAGAAATGGCGCCGGTGGCCCTTTGCCCTTATCATGTGACAGGGCAAAGGTAGCGCGGCGCCATTTTGAAGATTGGCAATACGGCCCGCGTGCAGGAGGTCGCTCCCGGACCCCCGCTGGACTTTTGGCAAGTCTTGTGGGGGTCAGGAGGCCCCCCCCCCCCAAGCTGGCCAAAAGTCCCTGGGGGTCCAGCGGGGATCTGGGAGCGATCTCCTGGACGCGTGACGTCGGGAGCTAGGAATAAAAATGGCGCCGGCGCTACCTTTGCCCTGTCACATGATAAGGGCAAAGGGCCACCGGCGCCATTTCTCTTCACAGCAGCCGTGGCCAGAGAGCGGGAGATCGCGCTGGGATCGCGCCGGGACCCTCCCACTGGACCCCAGGTCATTTAAAACATTTGGGGGGGGGGGTTCGGGAGGGTGGGGGTTTGTTTTAAAGGTTCGGGGTGGGTGTTAGGGTTTTTTTTGGTGTGGCCAGAGAGCGGGACATCGAGCCGGGACCCTCCCACTGGACCCCAGGTCATTTAAAACATTTTGGGGGGTTCGGGAGGGTGGGGGTTTGTTTTAAAGGTTCGGGGTGGGTTTTAGGGGTTTTTTGGTGTGCCGGTTTTCCCGCCCTCCCCCGATTTATGATTTTTAACGATCTCAAAACAAAACAAAACACGACGATCCGATTTCCCTCCCCCCCCAGCCAAAATCGATCGTTAAGACGATCGATCACACGATTCACACCTCTAATATATATAAGATGACGGGGCAAATAATAGCATACACAACATGTTTAGACAAACAAGTAAAATGTCCCTTCAAAAAATATGTGATTTTTTTATTTGGATGCAAAAATTTATATCCAACCAATACATTTTCAAAAGTAGAAGAGCCCTGACATGTGAATTGCCCTACCTCATCAGTATTGTGTTCAATATGAGTTCTATTAATGTTTGAAGCAACTAATTACCTCAAATTCCTACCTTTAGTGAAGGCAAAAATGGGGGGTTCTTTACAGCCCGAAATGGATTTCAACAAACTCCAATGCTTTAAGATCAACCTTTTAACAAGGAATCCCTTAGAAGAATAAGGAATAGTACAAACCAGACTATCTAATTGAGTATTATCATTCTTGATTAACAGATTCTCCCTATTGGCATATAGTCCCCTCTTAAAGGCACGTTTGACAATTTTCCTAGGATAACCTCTAACCAAAAACATTTTAATAAGACCTTGAGCTTTCCCCTTATACTCTTCCACTGAATGGCATAACCGTCTATATCTCAAGAATTGGCTAATGGGGATGGACTCTCATAGCCTCCTGGGATGAAAACTGTTAGTGTAGAATTGAATTTCTATCGGTAGGTTTGGTGTATACTGTGGAAGAAAGTTTACCTTGGTTCCAAAAGATTTTCATATCTAAAAATGGAATAGAGAACGTGTCCACTTGAAACGTGGACTTCAAAATTCCATCTACCAAATTCAAATACCTTTAAAAACCTTCCAGTAGTTTCACATCTCCAAGCCAAATCCAAAATAAATCGTCAATATAACGGCGCCAACATCTGATGTGCTGAAACAATGGGGCTACATAAATGAACATCTCTTCTATTTTGGCCATGTATAGGCAGGCCACCGAAGGAGCAACAGGGGATCCCATGGGGATCCCCTGTCCCATCGGTATCCCCTTAATCTGTTTGTAATATATGCCACGAAATTCAAAATAGTACTCAAATAACACTATTTTTGTTAACTCCATAATAAACCTTTTACGTTTGTCAGACATCTCTTCCTGCTCCATAATGTCTTGAATAAGTTCCACTGCTTTAACTTGCGGTATATTAGTGTACAATGTGGTGATGTCTGCCGTAACTAACATACCTTCATTAGATTCATGTTCCTCTTGTGTTAAACCTAAAATGAAGTCTGTAGAGTCTCGTACGAATGATTTAATTGATCTTACTCTAGGTTGTAAGAGATTATCAATGACTTTTGCCAAAGATTCAAAGATTGAGCCAATACCAGAGACTATAGGTCTCCCAGGAGGGTTATTTAATGACTTATGAATCTTTGAAACAAAATATACGGGCTAACTGGGCATTTCGTATACAAATATCTATACTCCTTCTTAGTTATGGCTTTAACCCGCAGAGCATCTTCCAGAATTTTATTAACCTTCAATTGTAGATCCACTACTGGATTTGTCTGTAGTGCTAGATAATATTGCTCATCATTTAGTTGAGACATGGCTTCATTGTAATATTGTATGTGATTTAAAATCACTACTGCACCACCTTTGTCTGCCAGACACACTATAATAGACTCATCATTCTGTATCTGTTTGATAGCCATCCATTCCTTCCTAGTACAATTATGTTGGTACAAATCCCGACTGTCATCCAATTCTTTCAACTCATCAATTATGAGAGTTTTGAATGCTACTACCAGAGGACCTGGCGGAACCGTGTGCATCCAAGCAGAAGGTTTATATAATTTATACAAACAAGAGGCAGTCTGATCACCAAAAAATTCTCTTAATCTGATCCTATGAAAAAACTTTTGAATCTCTACCCGTGTTAAGAACGGGTCATAACGTTGAGTAGGGATAAATGACAACCCTTTATTTAAGGCGGATAAAGCCGCTGGAGTTAGGCATTTATCAGACAGATTTACTACAATATTATTCTGGTCCAATTTATTCTCCCTTACCGTCTGAAGTTGTACGGTTCCCTGTTCAACATGTTGCGTTTGGCCGGATAACTGTTTGTCCCTCTCCCACCTCGTGCCCGATTTGATAAAAAAGAGGAATTATTACGATCTTGTTCAATACCCCCTTCCACATAAGTATCCTGTCGGTTCTCATTCATATTAAATCCCACTTTCCTAGCGGATTCATGTCTACCGGATACATATTTATCATCTTCAGATAAATCATCTGATGAAGATGAAAAGTCACCTTTGGTTTTATATTTGCTCTTCCGATTTTTTGACATCCAGATATATACATAACCGCTAGTATAGTCTCTCTCATCCCTTTGCAACTTTGATATTTTAATTTTCTTAATGTCAGCCCGTCAAGAGTCAAGTTGCTTCTGATTCTCCATTAGTTGAGTGTCTAATACTTCTTTAGGCAAAATCTGCTGTAAACCCTCCATATCTTTATCAATCTTACCCTGTAAGTCTTTCATTTGGGTCTTAGTTTTTGATAAAATGAGCAATATTAAATCATAAAAACACTTATTCAACACAGCATTCCAATGTGTCACAAAGTCTTCATCATTTGGCAAACATGGATGGTTCTTTCGACATCCTTAATCCCCTAGGAATCCTATACTGTTAGCGTGGCAGCGTGTAACTCCATATGAATTAGTTTTCTTTTATTCTTCATAACTTCAGTCCAATCGGCAGACAAAGGTGGTGCAGTAGTGATTTTAAATCATATACAATATTACAATGAAGCCATGTCTCAACTAAATGATGAGCAATATTATCTAGCACTACAGACGAATCCAGTGGTGGATCTACAATTGAAGGTTGATAAAATTCTGGAAGATGCTCTGCGGGTTAAAGCCATAACTAAGAAGGAGTATAGATATTTGTATACGAAATGCCCAGTTAGCCCGTATATTTATTTTGTTCCAAAGATTCATAAGTCATTAAATAACCCTCCTGGGAGACCTATAGTCTCTGGTATTGGCTCAATCTTTGAATCTTTGGCAAAATTCATTGATAATCTCTTACAACCTAGAGCAGGGGTCAGGAACCTTTATGGCTGAGAGAGCCATGAACGCCACATATTTTAAAATGTAATTCCGTGAGAGCCATACAAGACCTACCAAATTAATTTACTACAACCCCCTACTCTCCTGACCCCCCCCCCCCCCCCCCAAGACCTGCCAAAAGTCCCTGGTGGTCCAGCGGGGGTCCAGGGCTCGCAGACAAATCTTTAATAAAAATTACACCCCCAAAGACCTCCAAAATTAATTTACTACAATCCCCCACCCTCCTGACTCCCCCAAGACCTGCCAAAAGTTCCTGGTGGTCCAACGGGGGTCCAGGAGCGGTCCAGGAGTGATCTCCTGGACTTGGGCTGTCGGCTGCCAGTAGTAAAAATGCGCCAACAGCCCTTTGCCCTCACTATGTCACTGGGGTCGACCAATGGCAGCGGTAGCCCCTGTGATATAGTGAGGGCAAAGGGCCGTCGACGCCATTTTGATTACTGGCAGCCGACAGCCCTTTGCCCTTCTTATGTCACAGGGGCTACCCCATGGGATCCCCTGTTGCTCCTTCGGTGGCCTGCCTATACATGGCCAAAATAGAAGAGATGTTCATTTATGTAGCCCCATTGTTTCAGCACGTCAGATTTGGCGCCGTTATATTGACGATTTATTTTGGATTTGGCTTGGAGAAGTAAAACTACTGGAAGATTTTAAAAGGTATTTGAATTTGGTAGATGAAAATTTGAAGTTCACGTTTCAAGTGGACAAATTCTCTATTCCATTTTTAGATATGAAAATCTTTTGGAACCAAGGTAAACTTTCTTCCACAGTATACACCAAACCTACCGATAGAAATTCAATTCTACACTAACAGTTTTCATCCCAGGAGGCTATGAGAGTCCATCCCCATTAGCCAATTCTTGAGATATAGACGGTTATGCCATTCAGTGGAAGAGTATAAGGGGAAAGCTCAAGGTCTTATTAAAAAGTTTTTGGTTAGAGGTTATCCTAGGAAAATTGTCAAACGTGCCTTTAAGAGGGGACTATATGCCAATAGGGAGAATCTGTTAATCAAGAATTATAATACTCAATTAGATAGTCTGGTTTGTACTATTCCTTATTCTTCTAAGGGATTCCTTGTTAAAAGGTTGATCTTAAAGCATTGGAGTTTGTTGAAATCCATTTCGGGCTGTAAAGAACCCCCCATTTTTGCCTTCACTAAAGGTAGGAATTTGAGGTCATTAGTTGCTTCAAACATTAATAGAACTCATATTGAACATAATACTGATGAGGTAGGGCAATTCACATGTCAGGGCTGTTCTACTTTTGAAAATGTATTGGTTGGATATAAATGTTTGCATCCAAATAAAAAAATCACATATTTTTTGAAGGGACGTTTTACTTGTTTGTCTAAACATGTTGTGTATGCTATTATTTGCCCCTGTCATCTTATATATATTGGCTATACGACACGTACTATTCGCCAACACATTACAGAACACAAAAGTAATATTTGTATTCAAAAGGAAGGGGCACCTCTAGTTAAGCATTGGAGGGAAACTCAACATGGACTCATGGATTTGAAATTTTGTGTATTGACACAGTGCCCAGAGGGTTACCGGGGAGACACCATGAAATGGTTGTGACGAATTGAGCAAAAATTTATTTTTCAGTGGGCTACAGTTGTCCCTTGGGGTCTTAATTTAGAAATCGAGTGGGCAGCTTTTTACACCTAAACAGTGAAACCTGGGTGTGATATGCTTTTAGTATGCCTAGAATTGTATTTTTGCAATATAAGTGATAGATGTTCATGTAATATATCCATTATAAAAAGATATAAAAGAAAATTACTTCTTACCTGCTAATTTTCGTTCCTGTAGTACAAGGATCAGTCCAGACGGTGGGTTATGTCCCCCGTCCAGCAGATGGAGTCAGAGTAAAACTTTGAGGGTGCTGGTATATAAACTGGTGCACCCTCCTATATCCTCAGTATCGAGAATATCAAAGCCAAGCCAGAAAACTGGACAGACCAAGGATGATGGATCAAGCATAAACTCAACCAAAAGATTGAAACTGTGAACAAATTTATGCAACATGCAATGAGAACTGTCAAACATAACAACACACAAAAACCCACTACCCCCGAGAGAGGAGGAGCAGCGAACAGAAGGACAGTAGAGAATAGTCGAGGAGGTTCACCCCGGGTGGGCGTCTGGACTGATCCTTGTACTACAGGAACGAAAATTAGCAGGTAAGAAGTAATTTTCTTTTCCCTGTACGTACAGGATCAGTCCAGACAGTGGGATGTACCAAAGCTTCCCTACACCGGGTGGGTCCCTGAGAACCCTGCTCGAAGTACCCTGTCCCCAAAGGAACCAGACTCCGTCACCGGTACATGGAGTCGGTAGTGTCTGGCAAAAGTGTGGAGAGACTTCCAAGTTGCCGCCCGGCAGATTTCTTGTATGGAGACGAGCTGAGACTCTGCATGGGAAGTGGCCTGGGCTCGCAACGAATGCGCCTTGATACCCACCGGAGGATCCTTCCCGGAACCAATGTACGCAGCAGCCACCGCCTCCTTGAGCCAGCGCGCGATGGTAGTCTTGGACGCCTGCCGGCCCTTTCTAGCACCAGACCAGAGGACAAAGAGATGGTCGGAGAGTCGAAAGTCATTCATCACCTCCAAATAGCGGAGAAGCGCTCGTTTGACGTCCAGGCACCGAAGCGCCGCAGGGGCGTCCCCTGGGAAGGCTGGAAGTTCCACCACCTGGTTCATGTGAAACGAGGAGACCACCTTAGGCAAGAACGAAGGAACCGTCCGCAGGGAAACCCTGGAGTCCGTGAACCGCAGGAAGGGCTCCCTGCACGACAGCGCCTGTAGTTCCGAGATACGTCTTGCCGAGGCTATGGCAACCAGGAAAATCGTCTTTAAGGTGACGTCCTTGATGGAAGAGTGACGCAAAGGCTCGAAGGGGAGCCCCCCCAGGGCTCTCAGCACCAAGTTGAGATTCCAGGAGGAACAGAGAGAACGCACCGGCGGCCGCAAGTGCTTAACTCCCCTGAGGAACCGTGATATATCCGGATGAGATGACGGATCCGGCCTGCCGGAGGCGCGAGCCAAGGACGCGAGGGCCGACATCTGCACTCGGAGCAAATTGTAGGAAAGACCCTTTTCCAGCCCGTCCTGCAAAAACGCCAAGATGTGATGGCGGGAAGCTGCGGTCGCGAGGGCCCCCCGCGCCGAGCACCAAACTTCAAAGACCTTCCAGACCCTCACGTAGGCGACCGACGTGGAAGCCTTACGCGCCTTGAGGAGTGTGTCCACCACGGGAATAGCGTAGCCCTTGTTCAGGAGCGCCCTCCTCTCAAAAGCCACGCCGCAAGACAGAAGGGTTCCGCCTGTTCCAAAAATACTGGGCCCTGATGCAGAAGACGTGGAAGGTGCGCGAGTCGGAGTGGACCGTCCACCGACACGCCGAGCAGATCTGCAAACCATGGACGCCGCGGCCATTCCGGAGCCACTATGATGACTTGACCGTGGTGCCGCTCCACCCTCCGTATCACCTTTCCCACCAGTGGCCAGGTGGGAAAGACATAAAGTAGAATCTGAGTGGGCCAGGGGAGAGCCAGAGCATCGACGCCTTCCACGCCGTGCTCCCTTCTGCGGCTGAAGAAACGAGGAGCTTTTGCGTTGGCGGCGGACGCCATGAGATCCATCGCCGGCGTCCCCCACCGGCGGGAGATGAGCGACATCGTCTCGTCGGAGAGAGACCACTCCCCCGGATCCAACGCTTGACGACTCAGAAAGTCTGCTTGAATGTTGTCCACCCCGGCAATGTGGGATGCCGCCAGTTGATCCAGGAAACGCTCCGCCCACGCCATCAGGCGCGCGGCCTCCCACGTGACCAGGCGGCTTCTAGTGCCCCCCTGCCGATTGATGTATGCCACCGTCGTCGCGTTGTCTGAGAGGACTCGAACCGCTCGCCCCCTGATCAGAGGCAGGAACTGCACCAGGGCTAGACGAACCGCCCTGGTCTCCAGGCGGTTGATTGACCAGGTAGACTGATCCCCTGTCCACCTGCCCTGAGCCGAGCTCCGGAGACACACTGCTCCCCAGCCGGACAGACTGGCATCGGTAGTGACCACTACCCAGTCCGGCGTTTCCAGGGAACATCCTTGCGCTAGGTTCCTGGGGTCCAGCCACCAACTCAGGCTGGACCTGGCGGCCGGGGGAAGCGGGAGAATCGCCTGGTAGTCCTGAGAGACTGGTTTCCATCTCGAGAGCAAGGACATTTGCAGAGGCCGCAGGTGTGCAAAGGCCCAGGGCACCAAGCTGATCGCAAACGCCATGGAACCCAGGACTTGGAGATAGTCCCACGCCGTGTGTGTCTGAAGGGACGCAAACCGGATGATCTGATCCCGCAGAGATTGAGCCTTGTCCGGCCGCAGGAAGACCTTGCCCAGAGCCGTGTCGAACCGCGCTCCCAGAAAATCCAACTGTTGGGCTGGCCGCAGGCTGCTCTTGTTGAAGTTCACCACCCAGCCAAGGGACTGAAGGAAAGACACCACCCTGTCGACCGCCGCCCGTCCCTGCGACAGAGACTTCGCACGAATGAGCCAGTCGTCCAAGTACGGGTGCACCAAAATGCCTTCCTTCTGGAGCGCGGCCGCTACCACCACCATAATCTTTGTGAAGGTTCTGGGCGCGGTCGCCAGGCCGAAGGGCAGCGCCTGGAACTGAAAATGCTGACCCAAGATTTTGAAACGAAGGAATCTGTGATGGGCCGGATGAATAGGGATATGTAGATAAGCTTCCGTGAGGT